>NC_083572.1:93608582-93918582 GCF_027579695.1 Neoarius graeffei
CGTCACATGCTGAGAAGTCATGAATGAGGGGATGGGTGTGACACGGTCCAACACAAAGTGGAGAATCTTAGAGCCCCAAAGTTAATTATTTTCCAAAAACAGTCCAATAAGTGGTGTTTTATTCCTCTTATAGCACAGTGATTCACCAATGCTAACATTTTTATTGATTAAAATACAACATATCAGATTTTTATCCACTTAATGGTGTGGAATGTCCATGAAACAGGTAGCTTCCTGGTGTCACAACTACCGTATAAACAGTCATCCCCTCTCCAGAATCTGAAGACATGTTACTAAGGTACGGCAAAAACTTTTTGCCCCCGTGTTCAAACATTTCAGACAGTAGCCAAGCGCCGACACTGGAGACTCCTTCCAATGATGCTCAATGACGGCGTAGCTCACTCCTTTCACGTCCAGTCCAGAAGGAATAATCTAAAGTGGGCCACCTTGTGCAATAAATGTTGCAAGCTATATACACTATATACAAGCTACAACCCCGATTCCAAAAAAGTCGGGACAAAGTACAAATTGTAAATAAAAACGGACTGCAATAATTTACAAATCTCAAAAACTGATATTGTATTCACAATAGAACATAGACAACATATCAAATGTCGAAAGTGAGACATTTTGAAATTTCATGCCAAATATTGGCTCATTTGAAATTTCATGACAGCAACACATCTCAAAAAAGTTGGGACAGGGGCAATAAGAGGCTGGAAAAGTTAAAGGTACAAAAAAGGAACAGCTGGAGGACCAAATTGCAACTCATTAGGTCAATTGGCAATAGGTCATTAACATGACTGGGTATAAAAAGAGCATCTTGGAGAGGCAGCGGCTCTCAGAAGTAAAGATGGGAAGAGGATCACCAATCCCCCTAATTCTGCGCCGACAACTAGTGGAGCAATATCAGAAAGGAGTTCGACAGTGTAAAATTGCAAAGAGTTTGAACATATCATCATCTACAGTGCATAATATCATCAAAAGATTCAGAGAATCTGGAAGAATCTCTGTGCGTAAGGGTCAAGGCCGGAAAACCATACTGGGTGCCCGTGATCTTCGGGCCCTTAGACGGCACTGCATCACATACGGGCATGCTTCTGTATTGGAAATCACAAAATGGGCTCAGGAATATTTCCAGAGAACATTATCTGTGAACACAAGTCACCGTGCCATCCGCCGTTGCCAGCTAAAACTCTATAGTTCAAAGAAGAAGCCGTATCTAAACATGATCCAGAAGCGCAGACGTCTTCTCTGGGCCAAGGCTCATTTAAAATGGACTGTGGCAAAGTGGAAAACTGTTCTGTGGTCAGACGAATCAAAATTTGAAGTTCTTTATGGAAATCAGGGACGCTGTGTCATTCGGACTAAAGAGGAGAAGGACGACCCAAGTTATCATCAGCGCTCAGTTCAGAAGCCTGCATCTCTGATGGTATGGGGTTGCATTAGTGTGTGTGGCATGGGCAGCTTACACATCTGGAAAGATACCATCAATGCTGAAAGGTATATCCAGGTTCTAGAGCAACATATGCTCCCATCCAGACGACGTCTCTTTCAGGGAAGACCTTGCATTTTCCAACATGACAATGCCAAACCACATACTGCATCAATTACAGCATCATGGCTGCGTAGAAGAAGGGTCCAGGTACTGAACTGGCCAGCCTGCAGTCCAGTTTCACCCATAGAAAACATTTGGCGCATCATAAAACGGAAGATACAACAAAAAAGACCTAAGACAGTTGAGCAACTAGAATCCTACATTAGACAAGAATGGGTTAACATTCTTATCCCTAAACTTGAGCAACTTGTCTCCTCAGTCCCCAGACATTTACAGACTGTTGTAAAGAGAAAAGGGGATGTCTCACAGTGGTAAACATGGCCTTGTCCCAACTTTTTTGAGATGTGTTGTTGTCATGAAATTTAAAATCACCTAATTTTTCTCTTTAAATGATACATTTTCTCAGTTTAAACATTTGATATGTCATCTATGTTCTATTCTGAATAAAATATGGAATTTTGAAACTTCCACATCATTGCATTCCGTTTTTATTTACAATTTGTACTTTGTCCCAACTTTTTTGGAATCGGGGTTGTATATATAGAAGCGATATGCATAGAGTGACCAGATTTCCCTAGTCTGAAACCGGGACACTTTTGCGCGCGACCATGCTCGTGCACGCACACCTTTTTTTTAACGTAAACGTGACACTCAGAGAGGTGCTCTTATCATTTTGTTGAAGCTCACATTTATCAACATCTCACATGAAATAAAACAAACAGGCATTTTGTTATCTAGTAGCATAGTGGTATACAGATCAGTTAAATTATGGTCAGACAACAGATTTTGTAATGGCTGAGAATAGGCCAGGCTATGTCCATAGGCCAGATTTAAACTGATTTATTTCACCTGTTTGTGAGAACACCAAGAAGAATGCATATGCACATGTAGGCTATATCTCTAAAATTGTATGCACTATAGCATGAACTTAAAAAGTAGATAATTATGTGACCTCAACATAGCCTAGGTCAGAATCAACCTTACTAACCATTCCCCACAACTGAATGAATAAAGCAAGAAGATGTGTACAAAAGTGAACACTTTAATGGAAGCTGCAACAAGCTGTTCAACACGGCAATATGGCCAAACTGTCAGAATGGTATGTTAAACAGAAACAAAAAAAGAGACAAGTGATTTGAGAATATACACTCAAACAAAACAGCAATAAAGGAGGAGAGGGGCGACAGCCCGAGGAAAGACCCCACAGGAGCGCACATCATTTGCAACATAGGCTACCCAACTCAGTACAAGAACAAAGCACAGGAACAAAGCAAAGGCGACCGTCAATCCACCCACCCTAAACAAAATGCATTAGCCTACGTATATTTACAGGAAGAGTGAATCTTTTTTGTGTTTAGCCGTTTTAATGTGATCCTGTATATCGGCGTTACCACCGTGGGCTACTGAGAAGGAACACTTACAGTGTGTGCAGTAGGCTTTGTGCGCATTGTTCTGCACCTCTCGGAGGAAGGGGTAGGTGCCCTGTAAATCTTTGGAATAGGTACATTTTCTTTTCGGCATAATTGCTGCGGCATTACTGCTGCTAGCTGCTAGACAAAGAACATTCGCGACAGTTAATGTTTATTTTATTGTTGCATGGCAACACGTTCTGTTGTCTGGAATCTCATCTCATCTCATTATCTCTAGCCGCTTTATCCTGTTCTACAGGGTCGCAGGCGAGCTGGAGCCTATCCCAGCTGACTACGGGCGAAAGGCGGGGTACACCCTGGACAAGTCGCCAGGTCATCACAGGGCTGAGACATACAGTGGTGCTTGAAAGTTTGTGAACCCTTTAGAATTTTCTATATTTCTACATAAATATGACCTAAAACATCATAGGATTTTCACACAAGTCCTAAAAGTAGATAAAGAGAACCCAGTTAAACAAATGAGACAAAAATATTATACTTGCTCGTTTATTTATTGAAGAAAATGATCCAATATTACATATCTGTGAGTGGCAAAAGTATGTGAACCTTTGCTTTCAGTATCTTGTGTGACCCCCTTGTGCAGCGATAACTGCAACTAAACGTTTGCGGTAACTGTTGATCAGTCCTGCACACCGGCTTGGAGGAATTTTAGCCCATTCCTCCGTACAGAACAGCTTCAACTCTGGGATGTTGGTGGGTTTCCTCACATGAACTGCTCGCTTCAGGTCCTTCCACAACATTTCCATTGGATTAAAGTCAGGACTTTGACTTGGCCATTCCAAAACATTAACTTTATTCTTCTTTAACCATTCTTTGGTAGAACGACTTGTGCACTTAGGGCCGTTGTCTTGCTGCATGACCCACCTTCTCTTGAGATTCAGTTCATGGACAGATGTCCTGACATTTTCCTTTAGAATTCGCTGGTATAATTCAGAATTCATTGTTCCATCAATGATGGCAAGCCGTCCTGGCCCAGATGCAGCAAAACAGGTCCAAACCACGATACTACCACCACCATGTTTCACAGATGGGATAAGGTTCTTATGCTGGAATGCAGTGTTTTCCTTTCTCCAAACATAACGCTTCTCATTTAAATCAAAAATTCTATTTTGGTCTCATCCGTCCATAAAACATTTGTCCAATAGCCTTCTGGCTTGTCCACATGATCTTTAACAGACTGTAGACAAGCAGAAATGTTCTTTTTGGAGAGCAGTGGCTTTCTCCTTGCAGCCCTGCCATGCACACCATTGTTGTTCAGTGTTCTCCTGATAGTGGACTCATGAACATTAACATTAGCCAATGTGAGAGAGGCCTTCAGTTGCTTAGAAGTTACCCTGGGGTCCTTTGTGACCTCGCCGACTATTACACACCTTGCTCTTGGAGTGATCTTTGTTGGTCGACCACTCCTGGGGAGGGTAACAATGGTCTTGAGTTTCCTCCATTTGTACACAATCTGTCTGACTGTGGATTGGTGGAGTCCAAACTCTTTAGAGATGGTTTTGTAATGTTTTCCAGCCTGATGAGCATCAGCAACACTTTTTCTGAGGTCCTCAGAAATCTCCTTTGTTCGTGCCATGATCCACTTCCACAAACATGTGTTGTGAAGATCAGACTTTGATAGATCCCTGTTCTTTAAATAAAACAGGGTGCCCACTCACACCTGATTGTCATCCCATTGATTGAAAACACCTGACTCTAAGTTCACCTTCAAATTAACTGCTAATCCTAGAGGTTCACATAGTTTTGCCACTCACAGATATGTAATATTGGATCATTTTCCTCAATAAATAAATGACCAAGTATAATATTTTTGTCTCATTTGTTTAACTGGGTTCTCTTTATCTACTTTTAGGACTTGTGTGAAAATCCGATGATGTTTTAGGTCATATTTATGCAGAAATATAGAAAATTCTAAAGGGTTCACAAACTTTCAAGCACCACTGTAGACACAGACAACCACTCACACTCACATTCACACCTACGGTCAATTTAGAGTCACCAGTTAACCTAACCTGCATGTCTTTGGACTGTGGGGGGAAACCGGAGCACCCGGAGGAAACCCACGCGGACACGGGGAGAGAAACCCGGACCTTCTTGCTGTGAGGCGACAGCGCTAACCAGTACACCACCGTGCCGCCATTGTCTGGAATAATGTAGCTAAATAAACACCCATGCCACAGGGCAGTAACCAGGAAAGTTTGCGATTCCTGTCAATTCATCAAAATAGTAAATGCAGACATTTCTCTGCTAATGATTCCCACGCTGCTCAGTCGCGAGTGGCGAAAACCGGGACATATCCATGTCCTGACAGACTTTTGTCGGGACTCGGGACACACAACCCCAAATCGGGACTGTCCCGGTAAAACCGGGACGTCTGGTAACCCTAGATATGCACCCTAGGAACACCGACCTATTCGCCAGAAAGAATCCAAAACGGCGAGGAATTGACCGAGAAGAAGCGATTTTTGTTGAACTGCTAGTTAAGGCTTAATTAATCCATAACTTCATTAATAATTGTAATGAAGCAAATCTGGGTGAAACTTATATGCACCCTAGGTCCCCTTACCTTCATGCCAGAAAGAATCAAAATCGGTGAAGGATTCAGGGAGAAGAAGCGATTTGTGTGGAAACTGCTCGTTCAGGATTGATTGATTAATTAATCCATATCTTCATTATTAATTGCAATTATGCTAATTTGTCTCGAAGCGATATGCATGCCAGGCAGACCTACCTTCCTGCCAAAAAGAATACAAATCGGTGAAGAATTAAAACAGAAGGAGCGATTTTTGCGAAATGTGGACGCCGCCGGACGGACGCCGGATGACGTACAACACACATAAGGCGACGCACATGGCATAAGTTCATTGGCCGGATGAGCTAATAAATGGTTTTAAAATCCCTACATACTGTCGGAGAAGAAGAAGTGCGTTCATATGAAGCTGTGATCTACTTTACAGACGGCACTACCGTCAAAGGTGCTGTTATAGTAAATTAATCAACCCCTTTGAAGTCAAATGTCACTATGGTATAAAATCAGAGGCTCTCATTATCAGCGACCATGCAGTGTGTGGAGAAAAACTCGGACGGTTCTCCCTCCAGCCTGATAAAAATAAACGCACTTGTGACGGTTCAGCCAACTCAGCCAGTGTCAGGGTATTGGACGGACACGTTGTCGAGTTCCAGCAGTGAAACCCGCCAGGATGATTAATGCGTGTTGATTGGGTTGGCAGGGAGGAGTCTGAGCGAGGCCAAGGCGCTCAGAAGCACGGCATGCCTCTCGATGCGTTTCTTTTTTAAAGAAAGAAAAACCAACAGAGTCGAACTGACGTCTTCTCCTTTCAATCATTAAATGTGATAAAGCCGTTCCAAACAGCACGCGCTCCACCACTGGGGACTCGTTCTTTCCCTTGCTTCAGAGTCATTAAGAGAGCTGTGAGGAGTTCATTCTGTTGTACAATAAAATGTCAAAGGAAGTCCACTGGCGGTCGGTACAATGAGCTCGGAAATACAGCTTTTTGTTTGCGCGTTCCGTCGTCCACAAAAAACCCAAAGTGAGGGCGAATTCAAAAAGGCTTTATATTGATTGTCTGTGCTCTGTATATCCAGCGTAACAGGACGGAGTGTCAGGCCTGATTAAACCCCGTTCTACACAGTCCACAGGACGCCGGAACAGCAATTGCAGCAGTAGTGCACTGACGGACTGTTCAGAGACGAGCAGGACGCAGTGTGTTTAAAGGATGTTCACTATGGACAGACTGTGAACAAGACGAGCACAGGACAGGCTTTATGACTACAGCAGCAGCTCCGCAAGGAAGAAAGGGAGGACGGAAGGAATAATGGAGGAGAGTAAAGAAGAAGAAAGAAAGAAAGCACAACTTTATTCATCACACACTTGTGAAATTTCCTCTCTGCATTTCACCCATCTGAAGCAGTGAACACACACATGCACACGAGCAATGAGCACACACACACACACACACACACACACACACACACACAGAGCAATTGGGAGTTCAGTGCCTCGCTCAAGGGCACTTCAGCCCAAGGCCGTCCCATATTAACCTAACCGCATGTCTTTGGACTGTGGGGGAAACCGGAGCACCCGGAGGAAACCCACGCAGACACGGGGAGAACATGCAAACTCCGCACAGAAAGGCCCTCGCCGACCACTGGGCTTGAACCCGGACCTTCTTGCTGTGAGGCGCCAGCGCTAACCACTACACCACCGTGCCTTAAGGAAGGAGTGAAAATGGAAGGAAGGAAGGAAGGAAGGAAGGAAGGAAAGGGTGGAAGAGGTAAGGTAGGAAGGATAGAAAGAAGGGAGAAAGGTGGGAAGTAAGGAGAGAAGGAAAAGGGGTTCGATGAAAGCAGGAAAGAAGGGAGGGAAGGAAGGAAAGATGGAAAGAAGGGAGAAAGAAAGTAAGGAGAGAAGGAAAAGGGGTTCAAGGAAAGGAAGGAAAGAAAGGAAAAGAAAGGAGGTTGAAAGGAAGACACTCAGGAAGGAGGAGAAAATGGAAGGAAGAAACAAAGCAGGAAAGAAGGGAGGGAAGGAAGGAAAGATGGAAAGTAAGGAGAGAAGGAAAAGGGGTTCAAAGAAAGAAAAGGCAAGAGGAACAGAAAGGAAGGAACAAAGAAGGAAATTAAGGAGGGAGGAAAAGGGAAGAAACTAGAGAAGGAAAGTAAAGAAAAGAAGGAAAGAAGCATTAAAGGGTGAAGAAAGAAAGAAAGAAAGAAAGAAAGAAAGAAAGAAAGAAAGAAAGAAAGAAAGAAGGTTGAAAGGAAGACACTCATTTAGGAGGAGAAAATGGAAGAAACAAAGCAGGAAGGAAGGAAAGATGGAAAGTAAGGAGAGAAAGAAAAGGGGTTCAAAGAAAGAAAGAAAGAAAAGGCAAGAGGAACAGAAAGGAAGGAAGGAACAAAGAATGAAATTAAGGAGGGAGGAAAAGGGAAGAAACTAGAGAAGGAAAGTAAAGAAAAGCAGGAAAGAAGCATTAAAGGGTGAAGAAAGAAAGAAAGAAAGAAAGAAAGAAAGAAAGAAAGAAAGAAAGAAAGAAAGAAAGAAAGAAAGAAAGAAAAGGAAGTTAAAAGGAAGACACTAACAAAGCAGGAAAGAAGGGAGGGAAGATGGAAAGTAAAGAGATGAGGAAAAGGGGTTCGAAGAAAGAAAAAAGAAAGAAAGGAGAAGAGAAGGGAAAAGAAGGAAGGAATAGAGGAGGAAAGTAAGGAGGGAGGGCAAATGGAAGGAAGGAAGGAAGGAAGGAAGGACAGCAAGAGTAAGGGAAGACGGAAAGGAAGGAAAAGAAGGGACAAAGCAGGAAAGGGTCGAGGAGGGAAAGAAGGAAGGAAGGGTGAGAGGTGGAAAGTAAGGAGGGAATGAAAATGGGATCAGACAGAACGAAAGAAAGAAAGAACAAACTGCTGCCTGCTGGCTCTCCCTCTAAAGTTTTGAGGATTCGACCAGACCGAATGAGAAACGGCTCCTCAGTTGCACGCAGTGTCTTTCTGTTGACGAGTGCACGAGCGTCGTGACTTTTCCCCGTCAGATGAAACCCTAATGAGGGAGCCGTCTGATTCTGGGCTGCGCTTGATCTACTGCCGCTGCTGCTGTTTGATTTGCCGTGTGAGCAGACAGAATGAAAGCCGGGCGTCTCGGACACTCTGCGGGCTGAGGGAGGTGATCAGCGGGGAGTGACAGAAGCGAACGCGGCCCCTAAACGTTTATGCTTTTCATTAGCGCAGCACAAAGTGCCGCAAATCATCACAGCAGCTTGCTGACCTTTTAAACCTTCAGGAATCTGGCAAAACAACACAAGCAGCAAAGCCACAGGAATGTGTCCAGTCTAAGCCAGCTGTGTGTACTGCACGCTTACTGGGCTGCTGCTGACGAGCCTCGGCTTCAACTGCCTTTCACACTCCTTCCAGCCCACAGCAATACTGCAAAAAATGGCCTTTCAAAAATAAGAAATAAAAGATTAAAACAAAGCATATTTGCTTGAATCAGGTGAAAAAAATCTGCCAATGGAACTAGTCAAATCTGACTTGGTAAGATTTCTTAAAGTGAGATGAAAAATCTAACCTGTTTTTAGATGAAATAATTCCAAAATAAGATCGGGGAACTTATTGTGCGAGATCTGATTAACTCAAAATAATCAAAATAGTTCTTATAACAAGATCGTACTTCTTACATTTAGCCATTCAAGTCATTTTTATTTATTTATTTCATTTTAAAGGAACAGTCCACCGTACTTCCATAATGAAATATGCTCTTATCTGAATTGAGACGAGCTGCTCCGTACCTCTCCGAGCTTTGCGCGACCTCCCAGTCAGTCAGACGCAGTCAGACGCGCTGTCACTCCTGTTAGCAATGTAGCTAGGCTCAGCATGGCCAACGGTATTTTTTGGGGCTGTAGTTAGAGGCGACCAAACTCTTCCACGTTTTTCCTGTTTACATAGGTTTATATGACCAGTGATATGAAACAAGTTCAGTTACACAAATTGAAACGTAGCGATTTTCTATGCTATGGAAAGTCCGCACTATAATGACAGGCGTACTAACACCTTCTGCGCGCTTCGACAGCGCATTGATACCTTCACTCGTCTTCGGGCACGGCCAGGCGGGTGAATGCCCTGGTCCGTCCGCCCTGTCTAAAAAAATGGTACAACTCGAGCCCCATGGTAAAATTGGGACTTTGTCATTTTTCCGCATGAGGCCCATGGTAAAACCACACTTCCAGGAGGGGCTGCCGTCTGCCTCCCAAGCCGGCTGAGAGCGCTCCTCGTCGGGCACGGCCAGGTGGGCGAATGCCCTGGTCCGTCCGCCCTGTCTTAAAAAAATGGTACAACTCCGAGTGAAGGTATCAATGCGCTGTCGAAGCGCGCAGGAGGTGTTAGTACGCCTGTCATTATAGTGCGGACTTTCCATAGCATAGAAAATCGCTACGTTTCAATTCGTGTAACTGAACTTTGTTTCATGTCACTGGTCATATAAACCTATGTAAACAGGAAAAACGCGGAAGAGTTTGGTCGCATCTAACTACAGCCCCAAAAAATACCATTGGCCATGCTGAGCCTAGCTACATTGCTAACAGGAGTGACAGCGCGTCTGACTGACTGGGAGGTCGCGCAAAGCTCGGAGAGGTACGGAGCAGCTCGTCTCAATTCAGATAAGAGCATATTTCATTATGGAAGTACGGTGGACTTTTCCTTTAAGGGTATTTCACTTAAATTCATGACCATAAGTCTTAGCAGTAAAAACCGAATTTAAGATAGATATACTAATATTGTACTAATATCGCACATTCTATAAGAGACAAGTTTTAAACAAAGCAAATTCTATAGTTAGTAACCATCAACACCCACTTTACCAGGAATTCAATAGCTTACCATCTCGTTGGCATTATAGGGCCCCCAAAACTAGAACAAACAGATCAAAGCAATCATTCATTCCCACTACAATCTCTCTATTAAATCAAAAGAAAAGCAACTAGATATGTTTTTAATTAAATTAGTCCACTGTTTTAATTGCTTTTATTATTATTCAGTAACAGTACTTGTATTGTTTGTGAATCTCCCCTTTTGCCTGATTTTCATTCTTTATAAATTTTTTACGTATCTCAGTTTACAACTTTGTATACCTGTTCTTAATGTATTCGTTCGTTTTTATAGTGATTTTTGATTGGGTATATGTACAATGTTCTTTCTGTCCTTTAAGTTTTTATTTTATATTTTGTAATTTTTTAACTCGACCGCTGTCGTACTACAAATTGCCCAACTATGGGATAATAAAGAGCTATTGTATTGTATTGTATTTAAGATAAATATCAGTGCTGTCAAGCGATTAAAATATTTAATCGTGATTAATGTCGCGACTGTCATAGTTAACTCGCGATTAATCGAAATTTAATCGCACATTTTTGTCACATGAAAAACCATTGTAATTCTCTTACCAGCATAAAAAAGTGAATGGGCTTGCTTTGTACCAATGCTTTTTTTTTTTTTTATTGCAGAGCATAACACGTCTGTCACAGCCACTGACATCCATAACTTCCATATTAGATGAGAAAACCAAGGGATGAAAAATAAAGTGCACATCACTGTGAAAATAAAAAATGTTTTATTTTACTTTTCATTAGTTTCTTTTGAAGAGAAGTATTTGCCATAAAAGAAGAAAAAAACAGATAACAAAAATAAAAACATTCATCATACATTCAAAAACGTTCATCATAGTGCGGCACTGTATTCTCTAATTCTCACTGCTTATAACTCTACACCTCCCCGGTGGAGATGAGCTGGGAGACTGAAGACTGAAGGAACAGTAATAAAGTATTTTTCCAGTCTCACCTGTGAAAGGTAATCCCATGTGATCTCGTTTAGACGGTAAACCTGTTGGTACAGTTAAACGCAGCACATGAATGAGGCATCTTTATTCTCGGCTACTGTCTAGACGCTATACCAGAGACAGTTGAAGAATCTCCACTTTGCCACATCCAATATGGCGGCGAGGATGTTTATATGTCTATGCCTTTCTCCATCACTCACATGTACTCTTATTGAAGCAGCGCGCGACAAGCCTCAACAGGAACTACGGGTGACTCGCAGGGCCAAATTAGAATTTGCCTTAACGGCACTATTTTTTTTAATCGCGATAAATTGAGATCGCGTTAACGCGTTATTATCGCGTTAACTTTGACAGCACTAATAAATATACTAATATTAGGATTGTTAAATTCTACAACTAAGCATTGCTAGCTTAAAAGATTCTCCTTTTGTGACCTGTAATTAGTAAAATACTCTAGATATGAGACCAGAGACTATCTTGAATCAAGTTGACGACACGTGTAGCATTGCAACAAGTTTATTTTTTTTCCCATTTCAACATTCAAACATTAAAACATCTCTTAAGATTCCACTTCCCCAGGACCTCAGGCACCAAAAAAAAAAAATTAATAATAAAAAAAAAGTCTACGCATTTTGACTTACAGTGCTTACACAACGCCAAAGCAACAGTGCATTTTGGAGGCACTGACTATTCATGTGTACGAGGGGTTTACAAGATCAGGCACAAAAAAAAAACAAAAAACTGAACTTAACTCACAGCATTCCAAAAAGACCTCACTAAAGCGCCCTCCACTCACTCACGTACAGTGGTGCTTGAAAGTTTGTGAACCCTTTAGAATTTTCTACATTTCTGCATAAATATGACCGAAAACATCATCAGATTTTCACACAAGTCCTAAAAGTAGATAAAGAGAACCCAGTTAAACAAATGAGACAAAAGTATTATACTTGGTCATTTTTCCTGCCATGGAAGTGCACTTGTATACCGAGGAGGAAGCAATTTGCATTACAGCCGTGAATGAGGATTCAAAATGGCGGCTCGGCTCGGTTTTCCCTTTCGGGCGCTCTCGTTTTCTGTTAGAATTTGGTAAAGAAAAAAAATATATATATTATTTACCAGCTTAAGGTCGGTCCGTATGGTGAAATACTGTGACCTCGGAGTATTTTCAAGACCTCGGTCACGGTATTTCACCATACGGACCTCCCAGCTGGTAAACAACATTTATTTTTTTCGCGGTCCAAATCCTGCACTCTGATTGGCTGGCGAGCGGGTCTGTATCCTATGGCACGGACCCCAGTTACAGACCTCTGGCGACTCGCTCGTTCACAACAACAAACATAGTAGCATATTTTGTCAACATTTATCTTTTTTTCAATAAGATTTATTTATAAGATTATCAAAAATCTTATAAATCTTTGCCAGCATTTCTCAGCATAATAGCATTAATTTTACAGCATGGATAGCGATAACGACAGTGTTCACAGCGAAAGCGAGTTTTACTACCCTGAGGAAGAAGAAATAAAAGAAACCATTTCAGGAGAAAGCTAAAAACCTCTAACTGTTGCTAACACCAAGCAAAAACATGGCTGAATCCTGAATGACTCAATTTTGTATAAATAGGGGACTACATAGGTGGCAAAATGTAGCTTTTTTCCTGCCATGGAAGTGCACTTGTATACCGAGGAGGAAGCAATTTGCATTACAGCCGTGGATGAGGATTCAAAATAGCATTAATTTTACAGCATGGATAGCGATAACGACAGTGTTCACAGCGAAAGCGAGTTTTACTACCCTGAGGAAGAAGAAATAAAAGAAAACATTTCAGGAGAAAGCTAAAAACCTCTAACTTGCTAACAGTTTGATCTCATTAGTTAATGAGGCCCATTTTGGACCATGTTATCCTAATACATAATATTACGTGAGGTAAAAACTTTAAACCAGTACAATCTCTTCTTCAAAGTTTCGCCAAATGGCTTTATTTATGCAATATAAAGGTCATAATACTGTATAACTTTGGCCGAGCAAAAACATGGCTGAATCCTGAATGACTCGGCTTTGTATAAATAGGGGACTACATAGGCAGCAAAATGTAGTTTTTTCCCTGCCATGGAAGTGCACTTGTACACCGAGGAGGAAGCCATTTGCATTACAGCCGTGAATGAGGATTCAAAATGGCGGCTTCCTGCTTATCTTCCATCAGTTTGATGCGTGACACTGTGTGCTGTTCTGCTGCCAGTGTCGGTGTTTTGTGGCGAAACAAAGTCGAGATCGCGTCTGGCCTCAGTTGTCGTTTCTGCCTCGTGTCTCGCTTCTTCTCAGTGATTTTTTCATCCAAGTCCTCCACAAAACAATCTTCCGCAAAATGCTCGCTGGATAATTTGGTGCTTTTTCCAGGAGTGAAGTTTTCTCGCTTTACTTGATGAAGCCACTCGGCCAAACGTCTCAGACCCAGGATGCAATGAAGAAAACGTGCGGAATCCTATGTCACGCAGCGCCACCCTCGTTTTCGTCTCCTAATACATCCATCCAATATATCTGGCTAATCCAGTACGGCCGCGCCCGGGGAAATGGCCCAACGGACTGATGTTACAACTTCAACATGTTTTTTTTTTAAGCTCAAGTCCGGTTAATTTTTTTCATCTAAAACATCTTGTATTAGTGTATAGCCTCGGTCACAACCGGCCGTACGTGCTCCTACGGCCGGTCTACGTGCAAAAAACGCAAGAAACGCACGTTGGGCGCGCGTGAAACGCATGGAGGGCGCGGGTGACGTGCTGATTTTCGAGCCGTAGACCGGCCGCAGAGGTTCTTTGTCATGTCAAACAAACTCTACGGGCGCTTACGTTTTTTTTCAGGTTGCAAGACAAACTTACGGCCAACGTGCGTCTTTCTCCACGAACAAAAAAAAACGCAGCGATTTGGGAAACGCCAAAAATCGCATGGCCAAAAAATCGTACGTCCGGTTGTGACCTAGGCTTTTACTAATGATGGCATTTCATAACCCTGTAATTTCAAAATTTCCTGGTGAATCGCTTTAAAATGAAATGTAATCACTGACAAATTGCTGTGGCGTAAGAGGAAGAAAACACCTCGAACACACCTCTCCCGAGACATTAGGTCATCGCTCTGAGCATCAGGGAGCAAGCTGAAGTGCTTTTGTATCTCATTTGATTGTCACTAATTCATTGTGTCCAGTGTGAAACAGGAAGAAAAATGGAGCGTGGGGTCTCGCACTCATTCTCACAAGCTGCCCAACAGATCAGTAATTAAGAGCTTCACACTCACTCCTCTGCACTCCCACTGACACGACTAATGACATCATCCTCCACCCACTCGCATGTCCACACTCCTCTAACACACACCACCCAACAGCTGTCACTATCTACTGCTGTGCAGAACTGTTACGCTCTTAAAGAAGCTCAGGTCCAGCCCTTATGCAGCTTGTGAGTTTCACTTACGGTTCCTGGAATATTTCTGTATGTAACACACCGAAAATATCTTCCAATATGGTTTCGGTTTTGTATCGGAACATTCAAGAACACCATGTATTCCTGCGATGAGGTAATCGTTAACAGGTTAACTCAGTGGGGGCGTTGGGGTCGCCTTCTCACCTACAAGGCCCTTCCCTGTTTAAAGAGTGACGTCAAATCCACATGGCCACTCTCATTGTAAGGGCCTCTGCATGCTCTTGCGACAAGGCTTTCGCAGATAGCTTTTCGCAGACAGTTGTAATTTATCGTTGAGCGGGGAGTAATAGGCGTGCGCGATGTTATTCACCGCCACAACGCAAGGGGGCGCGAAGTCGCGAAATCGCTAGGAGTAGTTGGTGGGTGTGGTTAGTGGAGTGTTTATCCTCCGGTTACTTATAATGACTAGAACTGGAGTCGTATAGATGTCCGTACCTCCTCACTTCCTCGATCAACCACTCTTCGTGCTGCTCCATCTTCGCTCGTGTTTTTAAAAATGGCGGCCGTGAAAACAAACCAAACCGGGAAAGTAGGGAAGCGGAAGTGCGTGTACAGCGGATGTAGAGTGGACCAATCAGAGCCCTCTTGTCTGCGGCGCTGTCTGCGAGGCTTCTGCGGTGGTCACAATTTTTGGGAGGTGCGCGCAGAGCGTCTGCGAAGGTGGGGGGGCTACGCAGACGCTATCTGCGACGCCGTCTGCGAGGACTGGGTTGTCAGCATAAACTGGCCTTAAAGTCCCGCTTGTCTACTTTTAAATTAGCGGACAACAGTATCAGGTTTACAAACAAACAACAAAATGTTACATCGTAGGGGTTAGGAGGTCTGCAGAGAAAACCTCCCAGGAGACACAGGCCAAAGAAGGGAAGGTCGAAAAACATTTTTTTTTAAATGAAAAGTGGAGAAAAGCCAACAACAGGGAGTTCCATGAATGGTTAGAGAGAGAGAGAGAGAGAGAGACAATAGCTCTTACTGTATTATTTTTCACATGCACTCACACACTTTCAGTGAAAACAATAAAGTGGCTGGTTAAAGGGAAAAAACCCCAACAACCCAAGACCGTTAATGACTTCATAGCTCACTCCGGCCCCGTCCAGTCCAGAAGGAACGATCTAAAGTGGGCCACCTTGTGCAATAAATGTTGCAAGCTATATACATTATATCCAAGCTATATATAGAAGCGATATCCACCCTCGGAATACTGACCTATTTGCCAGAAAGAATCCGAAATGGCGAGGAACTGACCAAGAAGAAGCAATTTTTTTTGGTGACGGCTTAATTAGTCCATAACTTCATTCATAATTGTAATTAAGCAAATCTGGGTAGAAGTTATATGCACACTAGGTACCCCTACCTTCATGCCAGAAAGAATCAAAATCGGCAAAGAACTGAGGGAGAAGAAGCGATTTTTGTTGGACTGCTTGTTAAGGCTTAATTAGTCCATATCTTCATTATTATTTGCAATGGTGCAAATTTGGGTAGAAGCTACAGTATATCCACCCCAGGCAGACCTACCTTCCTGCCAAAAAGAATAAAAATTGGTGGAGAATTCAGAGAGAAGAAGCGATTTTCGTGGAACGTGGACACGCCGGATGGACGACGGACAACACATGATGGGATAAGCTCATCACCTGTTGGGCGGATGTGATGACAGTGTTGTATAGTAACGAAGTAAAAATACTTCACTACTGCACTTAAGTACATTTTGGGAGATTTTGTACTTTACTTGAGTTTTCAAATTTTTGAGAACTTTCACTTTTACTTCACTATATTTTTTAACTTAATTGCATACTTTTACTCCGATACATTTTCAAAGAGCCGTTTAGTTACTCGTTACAAAAAAAGAAAGGAAAAAAAAACGTGTTTTAACCCCACTGACTACAACGAAGTCAGGACGTGCCTGGACTTGTTCACCACTTGCGCATGACAACCAATGGAGCACTTGCATGTGACGTCACAGCCGATCCAGATTGTGACAGACGCCATTTTGTCGGTCAAACGCCATATTTCCGCCTTCTACTTCTGGTTCTACTTCTGCTTCTACCTTTTCTTCTGGAAAACCCTACTATATACAATTCTACTACAACGGCTGCGGCTACAAGCTCTTCCTACCTGTGCACGTTTTGTGTGTGTATTTTTGCGTGTTGTTCGTCTGTATCGGACTTCAATATCCACTACAACCGTATGGACTTACTGGACATTGGTTTCCAGCAGTAAATGACGGTTTGTAGCGATTTCCATCGCATGCACAACATTCCGGACGAGATAGCGAGACCAGCGGGGTCTCCGTGGATTGTTATCGGAAGCAAAGCGAAGGAGGCGGCGTCGGGAGTGGAAGCAAAAGCGAGGCTGCAGGCAGAGCCGGCCTGTTGACTAAGCTCAGAAAACAGCCACTCAAACCTCCACTGCCAAGCCTCTACCTCTCCAACGCCAGATCCATGGTAAACAAGACGGACGATTTGGAATTACAGCTGGAATTACCTTATTCTATTCTATTCTATTCTATTCTATTCTATTCTATTCTATTCGGCTGGCCAGTGCTATACTCAATACTTAAGTGACTTACCCGTCCAATGAGGATTGTTATTTTCTTGTTTACAAGATGCCACATCTGAGTCGCTGACAAATCCTGAATTTCTGTAAAGATAACCGTCCAGAGATTTATAAGCGTGCAGTGCTTCACCACTGAACAGCGAGGGAAAGTTAATGAGGTAATTATACACGTCTGGGTATTCCACCTCTGGCAGTTCAATATCCACTGACACGGTCGTGAAAACTACGTCCGGTAAGCCATAAGGGTCACTAATCTGTAGATCGTTTATTTTAGACATGTATCTAGTTATCTGTTCATTAGAAAAATGAGCCGTGTAGTCCGTCGGTTGAAATTGATCCATTCTGTACACAAGTGCAGCAGTATTCAGCGGTGTTTTTTACCGACAAGATGGCGGCTGTTAACTTTCCGGTCACGTGACTGCAAGATCTCTATAGGCTACACCAGCTGCTTTTGAAGATGAACAGAAAGTTTTACAGTTTCAAGTGATGGCAGGGGTTATGTGCAAGGATGACCTCAAAGGAGGTTTAAGTTAGAGGGGAAGAATAAAAAGGTCAAAAGTGTGTATTGGGGATGGGGAAGTGGGGCTTGAATGTGCAAAAAGAAAATCTGTTGGTGCTATGTTAAATGTTAAGATTTAGTTTATAAAGTGCAATAACGGTAGCAGCTCTTTTTTGTTTTATATTTTGTCTTGATGGTGTGATGTACGCCTCATTTTCAGTACTATTTTAGTTTTCAAAAAAAAAGGTTTCAAACTGTGGTCACCCTCTTCAGATGCCAGATAAGCTTCAGTTTTCTCCAAATTACTTTTTTCTTTTGATTATTATGACAGCAATTGGTCGTGTATGCACCTCCATAGTTTATAAAGTGCAATAACAGTAGCAGCTTTTTTATGTTTTTTTTTCCTTAATGGTGTGATGTACAGTTGAACTCAAAATTATTAGCCCCCCTTGTGGAATTGAACATAATTCTTGATTTCTCCATGAAAATGACCATTGACAACAAATGTTTTTATTCTTGAAATAAATGCACTATGAAGACATTGTGCAACAAGTTTCATTACGATATCTTATTATCACACTGAGTTTCAACCAAAAACAGCAAAAGTGAGATGTTCAAAATTATTAGCCCCCTGACCATTAGTAGTCAATTGTGTACCCTTTTTGACCCACAACTGACAACAACCTCTTGGAATAGTTTTTCACTAGGTTGGCACAGGTCTCCTGAGGAATTCTGGCCCATTCCTCCATTGCAAACTGTTCCAACTGGCCCAAATTGGATGGTTTTCGTGCATGGACGTTCTTTTTCAGCACTTGCCACAGGTTTTCTATTGGATTGAGATCTGGGCTCTGTGCAGGCCACTGTATGACGTTGGTCTTGGTATCCTTGAAGTATTGCTGGACTATTTTAGATGTATGCTTTGGGTCGTTATCTTGCTGGAAGACCCAACGACGACCTAAGCGCAAAGTGAGAGCAGACTTCTGCATGTTTTCCTTCAGTATTTTTAGGTAATCTTCCTTTTTCATGGTGCCATGCACCCAAACCAGACTGCCTGTACCTGAGGCTGCAAAACAGCCCCACAGTATGATGCTGCCACCACCATGTTTAACTGTGGGAACTGTGTTCACAGGGTTGAAGGCCTCTCCCTTTCTTCGCCATACATAGGCAATGTCCATATGCCCAAACAGCTCCAATTTCATCTCATCTGACCAAAGCACAGACTTCCAAAACTCATCTTTCTTCTTCAAGTACTCACGGGCAAACTTTAGTCGGGCTTTGATGTGACGATGTTTTAGTAAGGGGGTTCTTCTGGGACGATAGCCCCGAAGCCCATTCCGATGAAGAGCCCTCACAACAGTGTGCCTTGACACACAAACTCCAGAAGAGGCCAGGTCAGCAACAATTTCCTTTGCAGATGTACGGGGCTCTTTACGGACATCTCTGAGAATTTTTCTTTCCAGAGTTCTTGAGATCTTACACTTGCGTCCACGACCAGGTTTGTTCTTGACCGAATTTGTCTCCTTGTACTTGGCAATGATGCACCGAACTGCAGTTCTGGAGACTGTAAACCTCTTCGAAATGGCAGTGTAGCCTTGGCCCTTGTCATTAGCCTCCACAATCTTTTGTCGGAGTTCAAGACTTATTTCTTTAGTCTTCGGCATTGTGACAAATAGTAATCCTCCTCATTCATTCAAATGCCCTGTTCCTTGGAGTCCTTTTAAACTGTTGAATGGAGCCAATTGACTACAGGTGTTGCTAGGAAGCCAATTGATTGCACAGGTGTTGTTTAAAAGCTGATTGGTTAATTAACTGTGTTTTAAAAGCAAGAATCCACATGGGGACTAATATTTTTGACCAACTCATTTTTACCATATTTCATATAAAGACAGCCTAAAACTAATTTCATATTCCAAAATGCACCACAAACATCTGAATAGTACTGGTGATTGTTTGTGTATATCAATTTTTATCAATGCTTTAAACATTTGGAGGATATTTGGGAAAATGTTCCAAAATTTAAGGGGGGCTAATAATTTTGAGTTCAACTGTATGCCTAATTTTCAGTACTTTCTCTTAGTTTAAAAAACAATGGACAAAAATGAGAAAAAAAGTGTCAAAACTGTGGTCTCCATCTTCAGATGCCAGATAGGTAGCTTCATTTTTCTCCCAATTTATTTTTTTCTTGTTTATAATGGTTGTGTGTGCACCTCTATTTTCAGCAGTGTAATTGCTTGTCATGAACCATTGGTGACAAATTACCTTCAGTTTACCAAAATATTAAAAATATTACAAATTCAGATTGCCTTTGCTTGTTTACTTTTACGTGTACTTTTAATTACATTACCTGAGTACATTTATTTTTGCATTACTTGTCATACTTAAGTGCAAGAAATGTCAGATACTTTAAAGTGCTGATGACACGTTTTTGACATCTTTGGCGATGTTTTATAACATAAAAAGTAATTCCCGATGATCCATATATTAATTCACGAAGGCGCCTATTTTACAAGTTATGATAAAAAACGCGGCTATTTGGGCAAATTTGACGGGGCTGCAGCACCCAGGAGACGAAAGAGGAGGAGGAGCTATATGAGGTCAGCGAAAGAACCTTCCTCCTCACTTACCAGTTTGTTGTTGATGCGGCAGGTGTTCAGTTTATCATTATTAGTATTTTTATTAGACATTATTATACACGTTGTGTTGCCGGCTTTTGCTCCAAAACCCACAAGGATGGGGTAAGTTTATTCAAGTTTCCCAGAGATCCCGAGCTGCATGCGAAGTGGGTGAAGCAAGTCAGGCGCACTCGTGACAAGTGGGAGCCCTCACCAACATCCGTCCTGTGCTCTGAACACTTCGATTTGGATTGTTTTGACACCCTTCCCAGCTTAAAAGAATCTCTTGGGTGTGCAGTTCAGCACAAACGTGTGCTGCTACCATCAGCAGTGCCTACAGTATTCCGGAGGGGGTCTACTAGTAGCTATGCCGGATCCAGCAGTCGCCTGGGACAAGCCGACTCCTCCAAAGACAGTCCTCCTGTCAGAACATGTGTTGAGAAACGACATAAGATAAAGGTACGTAGAGCTATAGAGTGCTCCGACATGATGCTAAAAATTGTAATCATGCGGTCTGCGCGGCCATCTTGGAAGTGACTCGCTCCAGAGTGCTCATAGAGTACACATCATAGAGTACACATTCATGATAATCATAAATGTAATCATAAAGTCGGCATGATATCAGTCACGTATTTGCTTGTGAAAGCTTGCGGCTTTCATGTAACTGCCGCCTAGCAACGAGAGGCAAAGGGTAAAGAGGGTAGGCTATCATAGATTCTATTCGGAAGAGATCAACACATGATTGCTTAAAAATGAGGTATTTTAACAATTTGCATCTGTTTTGTGATTATCGTGACACTTGTGTGTTATATAGAACTGTATGTCTTATCAGCACATCGAGGATCTTCCACCGGAGGCTTTAGCAAGTACTCGTAGCAACACTACACTTTACCCTTTGCCATGCGTTGTTAGGGAACGGTAGCAAGTACCCCGATGACCGACTTCAAGAATATGTAGAAAAAATTTAGAAATTATACTTTCCAAAAGTCATTTGAGCTTAGTGTATTGCATTTCCATTTATACTGTAGGTTCTTGCTGATGTTTTTGCGGAGTATGACGCAGCTGCTGAATCAGAAGCTGCAGAGTTTGTATGTACTAGTTGTGAACATTCACATTATTACCAGTCTCATTTATTTAAAATCAGATAAAATCATGCCATCATGATCACTGCTTAAAGTACCAGCATTTGGTTGTTGAAGAGCTAGCACTAGAGAGTTCACCGGCGTTTTCATGCGCCATTTCCATTGAGTAGAACAGCCAGTGAACCGCAGCGTGTTCTTCCGCTGACGTCACAGCATGGCCGCGAGCCACGGACCCAGTTTTCTTGCGCTGTGCAATTAAAAGTTGGATATTCGCGTAACAACAGCTTCTTTTCACGTAATTATAACAGAAATCTAACATGTTTGCCATGTTGTATAGTTTATTTAAGAAATTGCATAGAGTCATGTTCGTGTCATCAGCCCTTTACGACTTTAACTCAAGGAACATTTCAGTCAGTGACTTTGACCAAAGTCATTTTTTGGAAGGGTGCCAATACTTTTACTTGAGTGTGATTTCCCAGTACTTTATACAACACTGTGAGATGATGAGTGGCTGGTAGATTTTGGAATCCACCAGCCACAGTGGCAGGTGGATTAAAAAAAAAAAAAAGTTAACTTCCAACCCTGATCCATATACATATCCAGATTTGCATCAAAATCTAACAAATCGTTCCTTGGGCCATGGCTCACCTTTTCTTCAAAATCAGTTCACTACTTTTTGATTTACTTTTAAATTAGCGGACGACAGTATCAGCTTTAGATCAGTTAATATAAACACGCTTTGTTAAATCTGCAACACTGACCACTCACTAGGGCTGCTCGATATTGGAAAAAATCAATATCACGATTTTTTCAGTAAATATCGATATCGCGATTTTTAAAACGATATTTATACACCTTTTTTTTTAAAGCCCTGATCATCAACACCTGAGGCACCGGGCCACATTTTTATAGTACAGGCCTCATCGGCTACCTGTCAACCCTTCCCGTTGTACCCTGAAACGCCTTTTACTTAAACTATTTACTGTGCAAGCGCGTACTTTGCATAGGTCCTATAGCCTGCACAAGGCTCACGTTCTCCTCACTCAACATTTCCGATCACAGAGGATGGAGCCAGCGCCGGTATTACCAGTGATTACTGCGTAACGTCCACACTGGCTCGTAGCCAGCCAAGGATAAAATCTCTCTCTCACACACACTACAACGTAAGCTTGTGTGTTGTTAAGACACCAACATTAAACACGCACACACACGGACTGGCCATTGGGAGTAGCGGGAGTTTGTGGGCCGGCGGAGAAAAAAAAAAAAAAGTTGCGCGCTGGCCTTTAATATGATAAGCAATGTTAATAGTTTCTTAAAAAAACTGTTAACATTGCTTATCATATTAAAGGCCAGCGCGCAACTGTTTTGTTTTTTTCTCCGCCAGCCCACACTGAACCACCGGGAAAACTCCCGCTACTCCCGATGGCCAGTCCGTGTGTGAACACGCACAATATAGAGACAAGTCCTTAAGAATTAACATACATGAAAATAGCTCAGCGGCATGTAAACATTCCCTGAAAGTGTAGGTGGCACTGCGCCTAGATGCTACGTGAAATGGCACAAGGCAAACACCATGCTTCGCTCAGTCAACAGACAAAATCCACGAACCCAGTAGTCCTCCTACTACTGTGGGTTAGTGTTCTGTGGCCAAAAACACCCTATGCACAGTCATTCCAAAACATCCCCACTAGTTGCAGGTTATGTCTCAAATACAGATATGCGTTGTGGATTAAGCGATCTATTTTCAAGCATCAGGCTTCTCTTCCTTCATCTTCCAAATGTGGACTCCGCTATCTTTTTGGCATGTCAGCATTGAAATACCATTTGCAGAGATATTTCACTCGAAAAGTAAAAGCAACACATGATTAGGGCTACATGATTAGCAGGGGGACACCGTTTTAAGCGCACTGAATTTTAAAAACAATGTAATTACATCTGAGTCCGTCTACATCGCGCAATAAACCCGTCCTTAGCAGAACCTACTTCAAAGCATGATGCTAGCTGCAGATGCACAAGTCAAAATCAAATGAACCCAAGTAAACATGCCGCGGCGGGCAACATTAATAACCAAATTGCCTTACCTTAAAACGCTGCCTTGACCACAGGACGACTCGCAATTATTCCACTTAAATCCACACGGTTTAACACATCTAACACAGCTAGCAAGCTGGATATGTGCTAATATTGTTGTGCTTGTTTTCTTCCGTAGATGCCATTTTTACATTACCCAGTCCCACATCCAAAAATATGACGTAAATATATGTTAATTGTATTATTATAACTATTAGCAAGCAAATCAAACAACATATTAAGAAATCAATATATCAAATCACCCGACACGTATGAAAACAGAAGAACTGATTTTTTACTGTTGCGGAGATATCGCGGGAGTAGAATGGATGACGTATGCAAGGCTACGGTGTGCCTTAGGGGACAGAAGGGTTCGTTTTACCTTACTGTCACGTCAATGTTATTGTTGTTTTATTGCCATTGTAGAAATATTGTGCACGTCCCTTTCGACAAATGACAAAAAATCGTTTCATATCGATATTATGAATTTTGATATCGTTTGACACCAATATCGATATCGTGATAAAAATACGATATATTGCACAGCTCTACCACTCACACTAATCTCTGTTTTGTAATGACCAACGCAACATCAGAGTTATCACTCGTGTTAGCTGCTAGCATGGTGCTAAAGCTACCTGCGCTTGTCTGCTGACTAGCTCGTTGCTAAGCTACTCATGATTGTCTGCTGTTTAAATCAAGAAAAGTAGGTTTTTGTTGTCATTCCTCGATATCGTTTACGTATACAGTGGAACAAAATGCCATTTTTACCTCAGACTGCTGTTGCTGTGCTGCAGATTCAGTTCCAACGTTTGAACTTCATGAGAACAGTACCAGCAGCCGCTCAGGCCTATAATTGTAAAGGTGCAGTTCAAGTAGCTTTTAATGAGCTTTACATGCTCTGACAGAGCAAACAAAATGCACGCTTTTGAGGAGGCTTCGATATTTCTCTGGGAAATTACCACTCATATATAAGCCACCATTGACTCAGCAACTATCCTGGGTTTACGAGTAGGAATTCCGAGTTGAACGGGAACGATGGGGCAATTTCTTTGGTTTTTCCTACTTGGAAGTCAGAGTTACAAGTTTTCATCGAAAACAGCAAAACTTGGTAAAAAGCATGTTTCTAAAGACCTTGCATGAGTTGACACGGGATGCGTTCTGTATCTGCTACCAACACAACAGCGCGCATCATTTTTATCGAGAGAGCGAACGCCGACATGTACATCTGTGTCGGTGAAACGTGTCGAGCGGTGAAACTGCGCCAACTGTAATTACAACGCAGTGGAAGAAAACCCGGCATGAGACAGAGGCAGTGGAGAACCAGTGGAGAACAAGTGTTGCCAGGCAAAACAGACCTCGCCCGGCAGCACTTCTTTTATACCGTACATATATGTTGATAATGGTAATATTTCTCAATCATCAGCGGTCTGGTTATAGTCCTATGAAAATCCATGACCTTGAGTTTGACCTTTCAAGGTCACTCAAGGTGCCAAATGAAAGCCCATATGGCACTTCCTATAAGTCGATAATGGTAAACATCTGCTGACCATCAACCGTTTTCAAGTTACTGCCCTCTGAAAATCCGTGACCTTTCAAGGTCAAAGTCCCTTCCCATGCGGCGCATAGGGCACTGCTGATCTCCGTAGCCCTCGGCCTCTTGCCTATTACATACACTACCGTTCAAAAGTTTGGGGTCACCCAGACAATTTTGTGTTTTCCATGAAAAGTCACACTTTTATTTACCACCATAAGTTGTAAAATGAATAGAAAATATAGTCGAGACATTTTTCTGGCCATTTTGAGCATTTAATCGACCCCACAAATGTGATGCTCCAGAAACTCAATCTGCTCAAAGGAAGGTCAGTTTTATAGCTTCTCTAAAGAGCTCAACTGTTTTCAGCTGCGCTAACATGATTGTACAAGGGTTTTCTAATCATCCATTAGCCTTCTGAGGCAATGAGCAAACACATTGTACCATTAGAACACTGGAGTGAGAGTTGCTGGAAATGGGCCTCTATACACCTATGTAGATATTGCACCAAAAACCAGACATTTGCAGCTAGAATAGTCATTTACCACATTAGCAATGTATAGAGTGGATTTCTGATTAGTTTAAAGTGATCTTCATTGAAAAGAACAGTGCTTTTCTTTCAAAAATAAGGACATTTCAAAGTGACCCCAAACTTTTGAACGGTAGTATAACTAGGGTTAGAGTGTGTGTGTGGGTCCCCTCTGGTAACCACGAGAGTTTGACTCCCCACTCACATCTGTATTGCAGCGTGCCTTGCCAGCTGACGGTACCATTTTTATGATGGTCTTTGGTACAACCCGACCATGACTAGAACTGGCAATCTCCCAATTAAGAGGTGGACACGCTAACCACTAGGCCAACTCGCAGTTCAACCTTTCAAGGTCACTCAAGGTCAAATATCATGGCGCCAAATGAAAGGCCGTATGGGAGTTCCTATATGCTCATAATAGTAAACATCTGTCTATCGGCAACCGTTTTTGAGTTATAATGGAAAATATGTTATTTTGACTGAAAGGTTGACCTTTCCGGTGACCCTGACCTTCACTTTGACCCGCTTACCCCCAAAATTTAAATCAGGTAATCTACGGACCATTGCCCATCTACCCTGAAAATTTGAAGTCAATCGGTGCAACTGTCTAGACGCTAAATTGTTAACAGACATATACACAAACAAACCGCACTGATTACAACACCTTACCCCACTTACTCCGTCATGGACAAGGTAATTAGAAGGGCACTCGGTAGTGCGTATACCTTCGCCTAGCCGCATATTAGACTATCCTGGATCCACATCAGAGTTGGAAATTAGCACCCGCTACCTGCCAAATGTGGGTGATTTTGCGTAGTAGCGGGTGAATTTGCTCGACCTACCAGCCACAGTGTTGGATAAATAAAAGTAGCACATACAAATAAATAATGCAATCATGACAGAACTATTTGTGACGTTCCACAATGCAGACCGAATCGCGAGTCTGCTTGTTCCACTCGGACACTTTAATGAGGAGACTGTCTCTTCATTTAAGTGTCCGAGTGAAACAAGAAGACTCAGATTCAATGTGGCAACTTGAGCGTAGACCTCTAAGTAGCGCATAGAACGCTAACTACCGACTGACGGTTAAAGAGAACTGCCTCAGGGCAAGCAGCCTGGGATAACACTGCAGCAAGCAAACAACAAAATGTTACATCGTAGGGGTTAGGAGGTCTACAGAGAAATCCTCCCAGGAGACACAGGCCACAGAAAGGAAGGTCGAAAAACATTTTTTTTAAATGAAAAGTGGAGAAAAGCCAACAGGGAGTTCCATGAATGGTTAGAGACAGACAGAGAGAGAGAGAGAGAGAGAGAATAGCTCTTACTGTATTATTTTTCACATGCACTCACACACTTTCAGTTAAAACAAGAAAGTGGTTGGTTAAAGGGAAAAACCCCCAACAACCCAAGACCGTCAATGACTTCATAACTCACTCCGGCCCCGTCCAGTCCAGAAGGAACGCTCTAAAGTGGGCTACCTTGTGCAATAAATGTTGCAAGCTATATACATTATATCCAAGCTATATATAGAAGCGATATCCACCCTCGGAATACTGACCTCATCTCATCTCATTATCTCTAGCCGCTTTATCCTTCTACAGGGTCGCAGGCAAGCTGGAGCCTATCCCAGCTGACTACGGGCGAAAGGCGGGGTACACCCTGGACAAGTCGCCAGGTCATCACAGGGCTGACACATAGACACAGACAACCATTCACACCTACGGTCAATTTAGAGTCACCAGTTAACCTAACCTGCATGTCTTTGGACTGTGGGGGAAACCGGAGCACCCGGAGGAAACCCACGTGGACACGGGGAGAACATGCAAACTCCACACAGAAAGGCCCTCGCCGGCCCTGGGGCTCGAACCCAGGACCTTCTTGCTGTGAGGCGACAGCGCTAACCACTACACCACCGTGCCGCCCGGAATACTGACCTATTTGCCAGAAAGAATCCGAAATGGCAAGGAACTGACCAAGAAGAAGCAATTTTTTTGGTGACGGCTTAATTAGTCCATAACTTCATTCATAATTGTAATTAAGCAAATCTGAGTAGAAGTTATATGCACACTAGGTACCCCTACCTTCATGCCAGAAAGAATCAAAATCGGCAAAGAACTGAGGGAGAAGAAGCGATTTTTGTTGGACTGCTTGTTAAGGCTTAATTAGTCCATATCTTCATTATTATTCGCAATGGTGCAAATTTGGGTAGAAGCTACAGTATATGCACCCCAGGCAGACCTACCTTCCTGCCAAAAAGAATAAAAATTGGTGGAGAATTCAGAGAGAAGAAGCGATTTTCGTGGAACGTGGACACGCCGGATGGACGACGGACAACACGTGATGGGATAAGCTCATCACCTGTTGGGCGGATGAGATGATGAGTGGCTGGTAGATTTTGGAATCCACCAGCCACAGTGGCAGGTGGATTAAAAAAAAAAAAAAGTTAACTTCCAACCCTGATCCATATACATATCCAGATTTGCATCAAAATCTAACAAATTGTTCCTTGGCCCATGGCTCACCTTTTCTTCAAAATCAGTTCACTACTTTTTGATTTACGTTGAGAACAAACAAACAAACGGAGGCGAAAACAACCTCCTCCAACAAACTATGGGTTGCACAATCACGACATCTTTGTAGATCTGTATTTAAATAGTAGTGCAGCTGCTGCTTCCACTCTGCTCCTGTGTTCATCAGTGTAGCCCTCTATACCAGCCACGTGTGTAAACCGGATTCACTGCAGCCACAGGCGGTGAAAATAAAAGCACCACGTTTTCTCCTGTGAGTCATGTGCATTGTGAATTTTAACAGCACCAACACCTGGAAGCACTTATGGTTTATTTGGTTTTGAGGATTTCATGCAAAATGCGCTTGAGAAGCTTTTTCAGACAGACAATCACTTGAAAAGGTTCTTCAGTTTGCCGAACAGGTGAAAGGTCTATGTAGAAGGTGACAAACAGAGCATTCTCCAACTGGAGGACATTTTAACTATCCAAAGAACCCTTGGGAAACCTTTTTCCACCCGTGGAGATTCTTGAGCATATTTGGTTCTCCATTGCCAATCACATCCTCATATCTTAGTGAGGTCATGCCTTACATGGCTGATGTTTCACTAATTAAACCATGTAAGTCGACGGCAGTTGAGAAATATAAATTAGTGGAGCATCACTGGCTCGATATGAAAAGTTGTTTTTTTTTTTCTTTCAGACTGACAAAATTAGTCACTATACAACTCACGACACAGAAAACCATGTACACTGAACATCAGTGAATTGTGGTCGCACATATGGCGATGCTAATCCCTATAATTAACACTAACAGGTACAGAATGCAACATATAGTGTGAGTATAATTTGAAGTCGGCATGGTGGTGTAGTGGTTATCGTTGTCGCCTCACAGCAAGGAGGTTCCGGGTTCGAACCTCGTGGCCGACAGGGGCCTTTCTGTGTGGAGTTTGCATGTTCTCCCCGTGTCTGCATGGGGTTCCTCCGGGTGCTCTGGTTTCCCCCGCAGTCCAAAGACATGCAGATTTGGTACACTGGGACCACTGTAATTGGTGCAAGCTGTAGTGGTTTCCCAGCCATAACATGCATATATTGCTATGGCAAAGCTAAATAAATCTAAATCAAGACTTTCATCGCAAAATGCTACATATCCAGTTTTGCTAATTTGAGAAAAAGCCATTTTTTTTTCTTGTGCATTATTGAAAAATGAAACTGATCTCATCTCATTACCTGTAGCCGCTTTATCCTGTTCTACAGGGTCGCAGGCAAACTGGAGCCTATCCCAGCTGACTACGGGTGAAAGGCGGGGTACACCCTGGACAAGTCGCCAGGTCATCACAGGGCTGATACATAGACACAGACAACCATTCACACTCACATTCACACCTACGGTCAATTTAGGCTACATCCACACGACAACGGCAACGAGATGTTATTAAAAAAAATATCGCGTCCACATGGGCAACGGATCAGTAAAATATCAGGTACATATGGCAACGCAACGCTTGCTAAAAACGATGCAATACACATGCCACACCTCTAGGGGTGCTGTAAGACGGTCCCATCGGAGACAGCAGAACAATAGAAGAAGTAAGGACGCATGTGCATAAACTATTATGCGCGAGACTTCATATTAGCCACAAAGTCAGAAAAATCTGTTCGTAAAATTACATTATAATAACCAAATACAATGAAAAGTATTTTTCCAGTCTCACCTGTGAAAGGTAATCCCATGTGATCTCGTTTGGACGGCAAACCTGTTGGTACAGTTAAACGCAGCACATGAATGAGGCATCTTTATTCTCCGCTTTGACCCATCCAATATGGCGGCGAGGATGACGTATGACTCTACACGGAAGGCGGCGTCTTTAATGGTCCGGAATAAATTGAATGCTACACGTTTATGGATTAATTTGTTCTTCTACGCCCTTTTTGAGGAATGTATTGTAGGACTTAAACCAACATCTGAAGAGGTGAGATCGCTCCTTTTTTTCCCTATTTTTGCTGGCGGGATTGACTCTGCCCTAAGGGCTATTATCTCTCTCTCTCTCTCTCTCTCTCACTTTGCACCATTACACAATAAATATTCACAGTGAAAATATTTTGTAAGCGCGTTTCATGAACCAAGTTATAGGATTTGTTGACAACTCGCATCGAGTTCGTTACACTTCTACCCGGCGTGAAGCACATGTGGTTGTGACGTCATTGTAAACAAATCCTTTCTACTCATCCAGACGACTTCGCAACGGCGCCGTTGCCAGATCTTTCCACTCTGGAACCCGTTCTCAAAAGATTTCGTTTTGGGGCACCCAAAATGCCGGTGCCGTGTGGACGCCAGGCCGAAACGATAAACAATTTTATCGGATTCACCTGAATCCGCTGCCGTGTGGACAGGGCCTTAGTCACCAGTGAACCTAACCTGCATGTCTTTGGGGGAAACCGGAGCACCCGGAGGAAACGGGGAGAACATGCAAACTCCACACAGAAAGGCCCTCGCCGGCCACGGGGCTCGAACCCAGACCTTCCTGCTGTGAGGCGACAGCGCTAACCACTACGCCACCGTGCCGCCCACTGTCACAATATGGTTTCTGAAAAAAAAAAGTCCTCCTAAGCATAATAAATGTGAAACTTTACACTTAATTGTAGCATTTACCCTTTGTGACAAGAATGCTCTGAAGAGTTACGTGGTAAAAGCACTATGATGGTTTCACCATTATGCTCAAAACTTTTTAAAGATAGCACCAGGACTAAAATACAGATACGTGCACAAATCAGTTGACAAGAAAACCCTGCGTGCCTCATCTAAAATAATGGTTCGTTCTTTTAATCTTTTGTCCCATTTTATGTCCTGACCTGCTTCTCTCCAGCATTAAAAGCTAAATCATCATTGGAAAGTTTGACAAAAAGAACGATTGTCCCGTGCACTGTGAGTACACCCGATTTGTGGCACCTTTCTACCAGCAGAATACCTTATTTGCTTTTTTATTTCACGCTCATGATATTCTACAGTCCTCCCTCTTTTTCTTGGCTTCAGTGAAACCAGAATTTTATCCTCTAACCCGTCGAAATCATTCATTTTTAGCAGAGGATAGTTCTCGAGTCAGCGTCACTTCAAACGATCATGGGCGCCGCCATGTTGGACAAATCGAGAGCGCTGACTGGCTGAGCGGATATAGCGCGATTCGGAAGAAAATTAGAGTGGCGGATATCGCGTTTTGATAAAAAAAAAAGTGGAACTTCATGCAGTAAAAGCAATGGGATGGGTCGCGTTTTGACAAAAAATGATTTGAGATATGAATAGAACTTACTATTGACAATCTATGTATATTGGTTGCAACATTTCGAATATGGCGCTTATCGAGTTTTGCGATGAAAGTCTTCACTTCACAGTATAGACGTTTATGACGTTCTACAAGATTAAATTAGTTTCATCATCAAATTTCACATTCTCCCTTAGTCTATGAAGAGACAGGTAAAGTCCAACTTGCACAATGTTTCACTTGTTATGTTTGCAACCCTGGAAGGCAACTGGCATCAGCGCAGACAAAAAAACAAATGCAGATATATTAAAAAACAAACAAACACCCACTCGCCCCTCCTTTGGGCGGTCTTTTTTCCCTTCAAGCTCAGGTCCTCTACCAGAGCCCTGGGAGTTTGAGGGTCCTGCACGGTATCTTAGCTGTTCCTAGGACTGCACGTTTCTGAACAAAGATCTCAGATGTTGTTCCTGATCTGTTGGAGCCACTCTCCCAGTTTGGGGGTCACTGCACCGAGAGCTTCTATCACCACAGGGACCACTGTTGTCTTCATCGTCCACAGCTTTCCTAGCTCTTCTTTCAGCCCTTGATATTTCTTGAGCTGCTCAAGTTCCTTGTTCCTGATGTTACTGTCACTTAGTATTGCCACATATATCACCACAGCCTTGTTCTCCTGTTTGTCCACCACTACCATGTCCGGTTGGTTAGCCATTACCAGTTTGTCCGTCTGTATCTGGAAGTCCTACAGGATCTTAGCTTGGTCATTCTCAACCATCTTCAGAGGCATGTCCCACTTTGACCTTGGGACTTCCAGTCCATACTCGGCACAGATGTTTCTGTACACTATGCTAGCCATTTGGTTATGACGTTCCATGCACGCTCTTCCTACTAGCATCTTACACCCTGCTGTTATGTGCTGGATTGTCTCGGGGGCATCTTTTCTTCTTTTCATATTTCCTTCATTATGTTTTCTTTTTTAATCTGAAAAGTGCTCTTTTATGTAATATGCTGCTCAGATACAAGCATTTTTTTTTCTGTAACATTTAATTTTGTGCTGGAAAATGAATGAACGTTTGGAACTCTAAAATGCTTTTGTGCCGACTCGATAATGTAGAAGTCATAAAATAGAAATCTATAACAAATTTGTATGAAAAGGGGTGCTTAAGACTTTTACTGTACATTTGTACTGTAGCTCTCGATTTAAACAAGTAGAAATGAGAAAAAAAATGTGACTCTAAACACAAGCTATTTTTGCTGATGTGTACCTTCTGCTCATGAGGGTGGGAGGACACACGTGCTACATTTCTCTCTGATCCTCTAATCAAAAAACCACATGCTGTGGTTGTTCCTCTCTGAAATTCGTGGAGATGCAGGTCCTTACATTTCTCAGTCAAATACAGTTGGAGCAAAACATGACTTTCTTTGGGGAAACGGTCTGTCCTCGGCTTCTACTTTATCATCAGCTCTCCAGAGAATACCGTTCATAATCACACAGCTACAGAGCCAGCTCAGTACAATACATTAACCAAGCCCCAGTGTACACGCTCCCGTAGATAATTTGCTAGTCCGGTGTGAAAGCTTTTTTTATGCCTTTACTGGATCCAAAAGTGGATTAACACCACATTTTAAAGATGCTTGGTTAGCAATTCAGAGTAAACAGGAGTCAAGAGTAGTACACCAAATAAACTTATTATGACAATTAAATTTGTCAGTTTTTCAGAGGAAATTTCACAAGGAAAAACAGTGTGTTGTTCTTTGCTTTGATTTTTTAAGAAATGTTTTCCACCCTCTTTTCCAATAGGGAAAAAACAAAACAAAACCATTGCTTTAGTTTCTTTAATACACTGTATAATATATAATACATACAACAACTTCTTCCTACTGGAAAAAGTAGCTGAAAAACCATTAGGGATATAAACCCTTGCACTGGGTTTGACATAAGAGGACTTGTGTCAAAAAATGATCTGGAAAAACATATACATGCCTTCATCTCTAGTAGGGTTGATTACTGCAATGGCCTTTTTACAGGCCTGCCAAAAAAGACCATCAAACGACTTCAAAATGCAGCGGCTAGGGTTCTCACACGAACAAAAAGAACAGACCACATTACTCCAATTCTAAGGTCCCTTCACTGGCTTCCAGTAAGCTACAGAATTGACTTTAAAGCATTGCTGCTGGTGTACAAATCTCTAAATGGTACAGGACCCGATTACCTCTCTGATAATGTTGCAGCGGCCTAACCCAATCAGATCTACCAGATCGCAGCAGCAAAATTTACTGGTAAAACCTGTCGTTAAAACAAAGTGTGGTGAAGCAGCTTTTAGCTACTATGCAGTACAGCTATGGAACCAACTGCCAGAGGACATCAAAAATGCTCCTGCTGTTGGCAGCTTCAAATCTAGACGAAAGACCAAGCTGTTTTCAGATGCTTTCTGCTAACTGATAAATATCGTCATCTTTACGTTTTAAACTTTACTTAACTTTTACAGTCTCTGCATGTTTTAAACTTTACTTAACTTTTATTCTATTTTATTCTGCTGTTTTTTACTGAACTTTTACTTCATTTTATTATTGTATTTCTACTATTGTTTAATTCTTATTATTTTTTTCTCTCTTCTTCCCCCTTTATTTTATGTAATTTTATTTTCTATTGTTTACTGTTTTGCTTTTACCTCTGTAAAGCACATTGAACTGCCACTGTGTATGAAATGCGCTATATAAATAAACTTGCCTTGCACTGAATGGTACATAATGGGTTTAATGTTAGTCACATGACAGCCCACATGGCATTTTACAGCATGATACATCTCTTTAAACTTGGCGCAGGTTTCAGCTGGTCTGGTATACCCAGTTTTGCCAGCTTACTGACTTTAGTAGTTGGGGACGTATGCAATCACTGATCACTATTGTTTCCCAACAACCAATCACTGATCACTATTGTTTCCCAAAATCCAATCACTGATCACTATTGTTTGTCCCACCCATGCACTTTGTTCTTTGCTTTAACCTCCCTTCTTGGCGATATGTATAATTAATTTATAAGTAATTAAGTTATTCCATTAAAAGTGGTTTCCTTTGTGTCTATTTCACATATTATCTATACCACTATTTCATCCATCCATCATCTGTAGCCACTTATGTCCTACAGGGTCGCAGGCAAGCTGGAGCCTATCCCAGCTGACTACAGGAGAGAGGCGGGGTACACCCTGGACAAGTCGCCAGGTCATCGCAGGGCTGACACAGAGACACAGACAACCATTCACACTCACAGTCAATTTAGAGCCACCAATTAGCCTGACCTGCATGCCTTTGGGGGAAACCGGAGCACCCGGAGGAAACCCACGCTGACACAGGGAGAGCATGCAAACTCCACACAGAAAGGGCCTAGTCAGCCGCTGGGCTCGAACCCAGGACCTTCTTGCTGTGAGGCGACAGTGCCACCCACCACTAGTTCAATTTATCTGTATTCTTGAGAGGAATTATAGTATTTTGTGAATATGTAAATAACTGAAGACTTGTTTACATATTAAGACTAAGAACAAAAGACTTGGTCTTGAGAGAAATAATAAGTCACACTCTATTACATTCTGATAAAACTCTATTCCATTTGTCCTTCATATAACACATTTTGATATGAAAATGATCGTGCAATGAGTATCCATCCATCATCTGTAGCTGCTTATCTTGTTCTACAGGGTCGCAGGCAAGCTGGAGCCTATCCAAGCTGACTATGGGCAAGAGGCAGGGTATGCCCTGGACAAGTCACCAGGTCATTGCAGGGCTGACACATAGACAACCATTCACATTCACTTTAGAGCTACCAATTAGCCTAACCTGCATGCCTTTGGACTGTAGGGGAAACCGGAGCACCTGGAGGAAACCCACGCGGACACAGGGAGAACATGCAAACTCCACACAGAAAGGCCCTCGCCGGCCACTGGGCTTGAACCCAGGACCTTCTTGCTGTGAGGCGACAGTGCTAACCACTACACCACCTGTGCAATGAGTTCTTTCTCCTAAAAATAAATAAATAAATAAATAAATAAATAAAGCCAACACTGGGTATACCTGGCGAGCCCATGCAGTTGAAAGATATAAAGTCAATACATTCAGTTGACAAAAGGAATGTTTCCCTTGAGATTCACCTCACATACACAGCAGACAGATCGCACAGGTGTCATGAGTATGGACAGATCCTGATTGCCCTTTCAATCCACACCTGCTACTGACACAACACCATGCTTCATTTCTATCAAGAGCCATAACATTCAGTTATACAACCGTGTCGATACAAGGTGATAGCTGAAGACAGCTCAATAAAACATGGCATGAGACAGTGGAGAAAAAGTATTCCATCAGATTACAAGGTGCACAATCATAGCATCTTTGGAGTTCATAATTTAAAAAAAGGCTTCAACTGATTAAATGTTTTAGCAATGACCGTGTGATTTCAATAAATTATGTATTGATGGTGTGTAACACAAAATCTAGCAACCATGGAAAAAATATTTATACTCAGTTAAGCTCTCCTTTGCATCAAGTTGATGACCTCAGGATGCAGCGAATGTAGCGTGGCAGTGAGACACTTCCCAGTTCTCCAACAACCCAGGCTGCTTTCAAAAGAGAAGTTTCCTGCCTTGTTGCCTCGCTGCCATAATAGACAGGTGTCTCATAAGGCAGGACTTTCGACTGAAGGCGGCTTCTTAGGACGTTCGCTTGGAATGACCTTTTAGGATAGCATTTACACAACCCTGTTTACATGCCACTCAGTTTGAGTTGTTCTTGAATCTGGCATTCTTGAAGATCAGAGAGATGACCTCAGATGCTTTGCTCCTATCAGCGAGGTAACCTCCGACATCACCAATGCCATGCCCAAGGGCTATGAGATAGCCTACCAGTCCAGTTTCAGTCAGAAGTCATTGACGTGACCTTTCATGTTCTGTTCCAGTCTTAGATCCAGCAGATGGCCTACCCAGTCCAATTCCAGTCCCAGTCAGAGGTCAATGAGGTGACCTATCATGTCCTGTTCCGTTTGAAGCCCAGGAGATAGCCTACCAAGTCCAGTTTTGTTTCTAGTCTGAGGTCGACAAGGTGACCACTGACAGCACCAAAGCCATAATACGGGACCGTCAAAGTCCTTGCTAACAAGCTCCTTTACCTCGTCCCTGCTGCATACCCCTCTGGACTCAGCTATGTGCCACCACAATTCTGGGGATGACTCCTCACACCACATCGGCTGCTGGAGACACAGGCACACTGAGAACACATGACTTGCTCAGTCATAAGTACTGGGGGTCGAACATCAGGTCTGACATACAAGAACATGTTGCATCGTGGCCATCCTGCACTCAGATTGAGGAGCCCTTTTTCCAGCCTGTATCCACACCTATGCTGGTGCTTTAACCCATGACTAGACGTCTGTCCTGTTCCCTGCCTGATTTGATAGCCGTGTCCATGCCTGAGTCCACGCTTACATCAGAACCCATGCCTGAACCCATGTCCATACCCTATCCCTTGCCTGATTTGAAGCCCATACCCATGCCCAAGTCCATGCTCATATCAGAACCCTCACTTGAGTCCATATCAGAGTCCCTGCCTGAACTCATGGCAATGCTGGAACCCATGTTCAAGCCCATGTTCTCACCTATGTCTGAGTTCAAGTCCAAGCCCAAGCCTATGCCTATGCCTGAACCCCAGTCCAAGCCCATGGACTCAAAAAAAGAAGAGAAACTCATTAACATCACCATCAGCCTCCACAGGGCAGGGGTGAAGGTATCACAATCCACTGTTTGAAAAATACTTCAAGAGCAGAAATATAGAGACCATACCTCAAGATACAAACCACTCATCATCAGAAGGCCAGCTTGGATTTTGCAAAGAAATACAGCAATGAGCCACAAAAGTTCTAGAATCAATATTAACCTCTACCACAGTGATGGAAAGGCCAAAGTGTGGAGAAAGAAAGGATCTGCTCATGATCCGAAACATGTCTCATTGGTCAAGTGCAGTGGTGGTAGTGTCACGGCTTGGGCCTGCATGGCCGTTTCTGGAACGGCTCACTAATCTTTACTGATGTTGTAACTCATGACAGTAGCAGCAGAATGAATTCAGAAATCTACAGAAACAGTCTGCCTGTCAATTTACAGAGCAATGCATCCAATCTAATTGGGAGGACCTTCAGCATGCAGCAAGACAAAAGACCCCAAACGCACTGCCAACACAACAAAGGACTTCATCAGGAGAAAAACATGGAAGATTCTAGATCGGCCAAGTCAACCCAATTGAGCAGCATTTCACCCCCTGAAGAGGAGACTCAAGGGAGAAACTCTCTAAAACAATATTTTCGACACCTTCAATAATATAATCGTCGCCTCACAGCAAGACGGTCCGGGTTCGAGCTCCGTGGCCGGCGAGGGCCTTTCTGTGTGGAGTTTGCATGTTCTCCCCGTGTCCGCGTGGGTTTCCTCCGGGTGCTCCGGTTTCCCCCACAGTCCAAAGACATGCAGGTTAGGTTAACTGGTGACTCTAAATTGACCGTAGGTGTGAATGTGAGTGTGAATGGTTGTCTGTGTCTATGTGTCAGCCCTGTGATGACCTGGCGACTTGTCCAGGGTGTACCCCGCCTTTCGCCCGTAGTCAGCTGGGATAGGCTCCAGCTTGCCTGCGACCCTGTAGAACAGGATAAAGCGGCTACAGATAATGAGATGAGATGAGACCTTCTGATCAACCAGAATGCAGAATTCAACAGTAATGTGGTTTAAGCAGAAGTTAAACAAAAAGACAGACGCTTGGCTCAGGACAACAGGGGGTGTGTAGAAACCTGTCAATAGTTTCATTAGAACTCCAATTCATGTCACTTTAAAAAACACAAACTGCTCCTTGTTTTCTATGTAGCTACATAGTTACACTTTGATTCTCATCACCATTCTTCGACAAGGGATGTACTGTAGGGTGGGATAATACCGTGGAAAAGTTTATTTCTGGCATCTGTTATCAGGGTGTGTTCAAAGATATAAGATTCCAGTGGTGCATATGGGGTCTAAAGCATGTGCGTGTTATCAGTGAGAAAGAGAGAGGGAGGGAGAGAGAGAGAGCGAGGTGTAGAACATGAAAGAGAACTGTAAGGTTAAGCCATAGTGAGGAAATGCTGTTGGGAATGCAGTCACCATGACTAACTACAGAGCTGGAGATTTCTCCTGAGCTAATTAAACCACACTCAGCCATAAAAATAATCTCTCCTAAATGACAACATTACACAACGATCGTGTTCACTGCCCACTTTCCAGCCTGCTCAGCATCTCACACCCTTTCCTTCATGAACACTTAATGAACACAAGGCCTTGATCCATGCGCTAGTGACGAAGGGATAAGCAGGGTATAAATCTACCGTGTACAGGCTCTGCGCCACATTGTAATCTGAACTGAAGCACTTCATATATTGGATACACAACATGGCACAGGAGATAAGACTGGAGAAATGAACAATATTTGCACATTTAGTCTACACACAATGCAGGGAGGCAGCACAGTGGTGTAGTGGTTAGCGCTGTCGCCTCACAGCAAGAAGGTCCGGGTTCGAGCCCCGTGACCGGCGAGGGCCTTTCTGTGCGGAGTTTGTATGTTTTCCCCGTGTCCGCGTGGGTTTCCTCCGGGTGCTCCGGTTTCCCCCACAGTCCAAAGACATGCAGGTTAGGTTAACTGGTGACTCTAGATTGACCGTAGGTGTGAATGGTTGTCTGTGTCTATGTGTCAGCCCTGTGATGACCTGGCGACTTGTCCAGGGTGTACCCCGCCTTTCGCCCGTAGCCAGCTGGGATAGGCTCCAGCTTGCCTGCGACCCTGTAGAACAGGATAAAGTGGCTACAGATAATGAGATGAGACAATGCAGGGAAATTTGTTCACGTGAAAACTGGACATCTGAAGACTGGAAAAACATCGTGTGGGATTTTTCCAATCTGCTACAAGCTCAACCCATTTGTGTAAACCTGTGCTCACTGCAGCGTCAGATTCCTGTACCGAGATGATAGGACCGGAAGCTGATGTGTTGTTCTGCTGCTGTAGCCCGTCCACCTCAAATTCAGCATGTGCATTCTGAGGAGCTTTTCTGCTCACCACGGTTGTAAAGAGTGACTGAGTTACTGTAGCCTTCCTGTCAGCTCAAACCAGCCTGACCGTTCTGCTCAGACCTTTCATCAGCAAGGCATTTATGCCAACTGAATTACAACTCACTGAATGTTTTCTTTGAGACTGCTGTGCATGAACAATCTCAGAAAGTCAGCAGTTTCGGAAAATACTCAAACCAGGCCATCTAGCACCAAGATTCAAGATTCATTCCAGATTCAAGAGAGCTTTATTGTCAATATGCCATATACAAGTATACAGTGCATTGAAGTACCGTTTCCCTCATGGTGCATTTAGAGATTACAAAACAAGGTATATAAATAACTCTATTTATTCTATCCGCATTCACTGGATATGAGCAATTGCGCACTCTGATTGGCTACTCTACTACTAGGATATCGGCTCATATACTGTGAGTAGAGAAAAACAAAATGGCGGAGCGTGTTGCTGAACCAACCGAAGACAAAATAAAAACTCTACTTGAAAACAAAACCCCCAAAAATACCAAAAAAACCCCAACAAAATATGGAATGAAAGTATTTGATGGTAAGAATGCATCTTTTTATTTTTCAAGAATTATTATTATTATTATTATTATAGCATTTTTCACAAATTGCTCCTGCCATTTCGCCGGATTGCTTACATTCTAAGAGGAAATTATTTTGTCGGACGTTTTGTATAAAGCTTTTGTTGATTGAATTTGCAGAAAATAAAAATAAAAATGTTCTGTTTTTCAAAATCCCGTGAATGTGGCTAGAATAACTCCTTCGGACAGAAGGAAAAATGATGTGGAACTTCATGCTATGGAACTTCATGTGTACAATTGTACACATTATGTCCGAACAGGATAAAACACTTATTCCACTCAATTTTGTTGTACATTGCTCATAGCCGACTTGGCACAATGAGCCACAGAGTGGTACCTACTGCCATCTGGCAAGGCATGATGCAATACAGATGCAAGTAGGGAGTCGCGGTTACCAGAGGACTACCCCCCCACCCCCCCCCCACCCCACGTAACCTTAAGCTGTATAGGTGAGAGGCCGAGGGCTATAGAAACAGAGATTGGCGGCACCCAATGTGCCTGACCGCGTGGTGCGGGAAGGACTTTAGACAGCTACCCAACATTTAGCTATTTAAACATCTACCTGTCTATGTCCAATATGACAAGACGTGCAAAGCGAGCATTATGCATGTGTGTGCAAATGGGTAGTGTCGTGCAAACTGAGAAACTGCGGTTTCAGTTTGAACTGTTTGCCTAATCTCAGTTCTTTGGGAGTAACAGCAAGTCGAGGCCTCTGAATGCCTGGGGTAAGAAGAAGAAACCTTTATTTGTCACATGCACACTTCAAGAACAGTGAAATTCATCCTCTGCATTTAACCCATCTGAAGCAGTGAACACACGCACCCATACCCAGAGCAGTGGGCAGCCACACTCAAGTGCCCGGGGAGCAGTCAGGGATTAGGTACCTTGCTCAAGGGCACTTCAGCCCAAGGCCACCCCACGTTAACCTAACTGCATGTCTTTGGACTGTGGGGGAAACCGGAGCACTCGGAGGAAACCCATGCAGACATGGGGAGAACATGCAAACTCCACACAGAAAGGCCCTCGCCGGCCGCTGGGTTCGAACCAGGAACCTTCTTGCTGTGAGGCGACTGTGCTAACCACTACACCACCATGTAAAGAAGCTGTTGCGGTGTCTGGCAGTGATGTTTTGGATGCTTCGGTAACCATGACACAGTCAAAGTCACTGAGATTTAATGTTTGATTCAAACATTACCCGAAGCTCTTGACTTGTATCTGCAAGATGTTGCTGCCACATGAATGGTTGATTGGGTAATCACATAACTTGGTAAGATGGATAATGCCACTGGTCTAACAGAGTTATTTAACCAAGGTACTGGGAAAAAATGCTTTCAGAGACTCGCAATTAAGTTCATAAATAAAGTCTATTTCTAAAAACAGTTCATTCTATGTTTATTAACAGGACCATGTGACCATTAAGCATGGACTTTTCACAACTTGTTAACTCCATTAAGAACAGAGTATTGATCTCATCATTGTTTTGGTATAATCTAGATTAATGATAGCTATTTTTTCAAGTAAAACTTGTCAGAACAATGTGCTTGCAAGCATGAGAGCACTGGCAGGAGAAAAAGGGAGACTTTAAATAAAACATCATGCTGACAAGGTGTTTTGTTACTTTAATAAGGAGGAATCATTTTAAAGTCATGTAGTTAGGAGAAAAGGTGGTGGCATGGAGGGAGGGTGGCACGGTGGTGCAGTGGTTAGCACTGTTGCATCACAGCAAGAAGTTTCCGGGTTTGAACATCATGGCCGACGGGGGCTTTTCCGTGTGAAGTTTGCATGTTCAAAGACGTGTAGATGAGGTAAAATACCCAGCCACTGTAGTTGCAAAAGCCAGTGCATACTTAGTGCTGGTCCCAAGGCTGGATAGATTGGGTAGGGTTGTGTCAGGAAGGGCATCTGGTGTAAAACCTACGCCAAATCAAATATGTGGAATAGATCTGCTGTGGCGACCCCTTAGTCTGGCTAACGCGACTTCAAAGCTCTGCGAGCATTTGGTCTGGCAAAGCTATTAAGCCCAACCGTTTCCCAAAGCGCGTGGTTGACCCGCCTCCCTGAAATGCCTCAGTTTGCTACTGGTCGAAGCCAGAAAAGGCTGTGACGAAGCTTAAACCAATCACATCACTCTTTCCTCTGACGTATGTGACGCGATGGGGCTAACTGGTAGATTAAACCATAGACATCCTATTATTAAACTCTTACCGAAGCCGGTCGGAAGCAAGGCGAAAACGTCCTTCCTTTCAATAAATACCTCCAGGGCTGCTCTTTGCTCCGTTTTCAATGAGAACTTCCCGTTGAATGCTTTCAATACAGCATTCGTGAATGAAGCGCTTCCGGCATAGATTCTATAAACAATCTATGGCTTCCGGTCGCAGTTCTACTACGTCAGTGCCTTGAACACGCCTCTACCCAGGGCCGTTGGAGATGCTCAAAGTTGATTGGCTCCCGATTTTTCGGGAGCTTGGAAAAGCTGTAGATAGCTTGCCTTGCCAGACTAAGTTCGCAACAGGTCCTCGTGTTGCATCACACTTAGGATGGGCGGGCCCAGGCTAGAGACCCCTAACGGGAGCAGCCGAAAGAAGAAATTAGGTAAACAAAAATTATCAAGTCACTTGTGTTGTTCCATAAGATTGATGGAACGGGATGTGCATATTGAAATCCCAGAATCTTTGAAAATACTGCAACATAAAATGATGGTCTATATCACCTACTGTGGTAATGCCATGGTCCAGGATATCTGCATTCTTAGCATAAGTGAGGTATTTGCAAAACAGGTATTAAAAACTCATTCTGAATCAAAGCCAAAATTTCTCCTTCCAGGATGCAGGTTATAAGAGAGAGAAGTTCATGAAACCAGTTTTGTGTGATGGATGGAGTGTGTTGTGGCATTTAGAAGGAAGCTTAGAATTCTCCCATTCGATTTAACCAAGGAGTGCAGTAATTGATGCTGATGGCCTTTACGCTGAGGGTGTAGCGGCTGATAAAGCCTACAAAAGGTCAGGCTCTGTGGGAACACAGCCACAGAGGCCATGATGGGGTGTTTACATTGAGATGTAAGGATGCTTTCTACAGTGTTGGCTTGTGCTCAGCTCCTGTAACTTGGCAATACTTGAAATGCTGGTATAATGCATCCATCAAACATATCCATCCATCCATTACCTATAACTGCTTATCCTGTGCAGGGTCGCGGGCAAGCTGGAGCCTATCCCAGCTGACTATGGGCAAGACGCAGGGCACATCCTGGACAAGTTACCAGGTCATCGCAGGGCCATCAAAGATATTTAGAGCTCGATTTACAGGGTCCTTCAAAATTGACACCCTTCATACAAAAAGGAGGAAAAATTGCGAGATAACATTCCATAAAAGGTGACGTGGTCACAGTGCTTGGGTGTCTTGTAAGGATGCTTTCTACAGTGTTGGCTTGTGCTCAGCTCCTGCAACTTGGCAAGACTTGAAATGCTGGTATAATGCATCCATCAAAGATATCCATCCATCCATTATCCATAAATGCTTATCCTGTGCAGGGTCGCAGGCAAGCTGGAGCCTATCCCAGCTGACTATGGGCAAGAGGCAGGGCACATCCTGGACAAGTCGCCAGGTCATTGCAGGGCCATCAAAGATATTAGAGCTCAGTTTACAGGGTCCTTCAAAATTGACACCCTTCATACAAAAAGGAAGAAAAATTGCGAGATAACATGCCATAAAAGGTGACGTGCTCACAGTGCTTGGGTGTCTGGTTCAAACCTGAGCTTGGGTTAACATGTCTATGTGGGGTTTTGCATGTTCTCTTTGTGTCCACTTGAAATTCTGAGAAAGTGGTGGTTCAGTAGTTAAGACATTGGGCAACTGATTAGAAGTTCAAATCCTAGAACCATCAAGCTGCCACTACTGATGTCTGAACTGTATGTTGCTTTGGATAAAAGCCATAAAATATTGGTCACGTCACTTGAAGGCTTGTAAATAGAAATATGAAACTGTTGCCATAAGAATCAAAATAGTATTGTATCATGTGGAAGGCTAAGGGTTACACACCTACTAACTATACCCTTAATGATTACAAAAGTTTCTTAGAGCAGCTATATGTTCAGATCCATCCATCCAATATTTATGCTAATTATCCATAAGGTTTACAAGGAAGCTGGAGTCAATTTTAATAGACTTTGGGCAAGAGGCAGGGTACACCCTGGGGAGGTCACCAATCTATCTCAGGGCTAACACAGAGATAACCAACCATTCACTGCATTACATTACATTACTGGTATTTAACAGACATTCTTATCCAGCATGCCTTGGTCAAGAGCACTTCAGCCATTCCAGGGAATTGAACCAGCATCCTTTTAGCCCCAAAGCTGCTTCTCTAACCATTAGGCCACAGCTTAACCCTAGTCACAAAGTCACACCTATGGGCAATTTAAGCTGCTTTTACATGGGTACCTGCACAGGAACAAGTTGCTCCTGGAACAAGTTGCCCCAGCACAACTAAACACAATTTGTTCTGGAACAGTTTGACACCGGTGGGCGCATCTTGCTCCACTTTATGAAGTGGTGTAACTTGTTCAGAACATCTTGTTTTGGTCGCAACTTTTTCCCACGAAGCACAATTGGTGGCAAGTAGGAGGGCTTACATGCGCACAGTAGTGTTCATCCGGGTCATTTATCATTACATTACATTACAGGCGTTTAGCAGATGCTCTTATCTAGAGCGATGTACAACATACCCAGAGCAGCCTGGGGAGCAGTTGGGGGTTAGGTGCCTTGCTCAAAGGCACTTCAACCATTCCTGCTGGTCCAGGGAATCGAACTGGCAACCTAAATCATCCGGACAAGACAGCTTCATGGCAAATTCGACGGTCAGTCCTTCTTGAGTGCTTTTCCTTGTCAAAGTTCTCCACCTTTAAACGATGGACTCAAGCGATTCCCAAGCTAATCACAATGATAACTGGACTAAAGAAGTAGTTCTTTCCCTCATCCAGTTATGGGGAGATGCAGATACCCAGTTGGATTTGGAGAAATTGGGCCACAATGAGCCGATTTACTGCCAAATCATTGAGCATTTAAACAGAAACGAAGAGTGAGAGGACAATAAAGCAAGTTAAAAACAAGCTTCTGATTACTGATTTGCACACGTGCACGTTTATGTTTACCTGTCTAACCTCTGGTTTGCCACCAATCGTAAGTGAGCGTGTAAACACGAAGGAAAGTGGGTGCAATTTGCTCCTGCTGCCCATGTAAAAGCATCTTTAGTGTAGCCCAAGCATCTTTAGACTTTCAAAGGAAACCCACACAGAAAGGCCTCAGTCAGCCATGAGGTTTGAACCTAGAACCTTCTTGCTGTGAGGCAACAGTGCAAACCACTGCACCACCTTGCTTGGACTAAATAGCTAAAACCAATAAAGAGATCATCTCTCATTGTGCATTTGCTGTCGAGGACAATATGTTTGTGGAAGTAAAAACTGTCCACTTCTGGATACTGGACAGTGGGATGAAAAATCAATCCTTTTCTACAGCAGTGTATTATAAAGTTAAAAACAGTACCGAGTGTGTTGAAAGGATCTTTAGCGTGAGCTCATTTTGAATGAGAGTCCTGCAATGAGCACGGCACAAACCTACAGTACAGAGGTCAGATTATTCACTCGAGCAAGCGTGAGACTTGGGAAGTGCAAACGCATACGGGGTACCGTAAGGAAGGCACCTTGGACGCGGAAAAGGGGTGTACGTGTTCTAGTTCCCAAAGCCACGACAATCCTGCCTTGACTTGTGAATTCTCCTGGTTTCAACAGAACTGTAACAGGCCCAGTGTTGTTCTGATTCAGTCCAACTGCCTGGAATAAAGACAAATGGTTCAGGCTTGCTGATAAGCTGTCAGGTGTCTCTGCAGCCTCTATCTGTGTGTTCGTGTGTGTAAGAGGGATTGGGCTTGGTGACTTTCTCCTTTTACCTCGTCTCTCTGAACAAAAGCCTGGCAGAGCTGCTCTGCAGATTGATGATTCTTAGCCTTCCATTTTAAAGTTAAATCAAGTCCACACCACCCTTCCCACCCCACCCCACCCCACACTAGGAGATGACGATATTCTCTCAAAAAGCCAATATGAAGCACATAGCCATATGAGTTTCAAAACGTCATGGATCATAACCCAGGAGCTGAAAACAACACATCCACCCAGCCACATCCACCTGTAATTTATCATTTTCAGATTATGAGCTTCCCTGCTGGTGCATTGTAATTCATCCCTTATTCTGCAGCCGGTGGCTTGGTTAAGTGCTCCCACTAATGAGCACTGAGTAAGACAACAAGAACGAACAACTGTGTGGGTATTAGTGAGCTGCTGCATGTTGTTACACACAACCTAACAAGCCAGGAAAAGTCAAGAGGTTATGGCTGTAATATGCTAATAGGCACATCCCTCATGCTTCTTCGCCTTTAGGGACTACAAGGCATGTTGTATGGCGTGACAACCAGACTGTGCAGAAATACAAATAAAAAAAAAAAAAAACAAAGACATGATTTTAATCACAACCTGCTGAAATTACAGTGCTGGGTGATTATTTCTGTAGTAACGCCAACACTGTCTTTTGTATAACCCAACCACGAGTAGAACTAACGATCACCCGTTTACAATACAGACACACTAACCATTAGCAGGGATCCCAGCAGTAATTGAAAAAAATAGAGGAATGTAAGAAACTATCAGCAGGGGTCAAGGGGGCTGCCTGAAGCTGTTGAGATTTTAACATTTAATGATGCTATAGAACACATTTTTTACATAGATTTAACATAGAAAAGCAACAGAATTTAACAATAATGTGTATCTATTTGATGCCATATTTTGTAATCAATGACATAAGTGGCAAAAAAAATTATAAAAATTAGACGAAAATGTAGGGCGGCACGGTGGTGTAGTGGTTAGCGCTGTCGCCTCACAGCAAGAAGGTCCTAGGTTTGAGCCCCGGGGCCGGCGAGGGCCTTTCTGTGTGGAGTTTGCATGTTCTCCCCGTGTCCGCGTGGGTTTCCTCCGGGTGCTCCGGTTTCCCCCACAGTCCAAAGACATGCAGGTTAGGTTAACTGGTGACTCTAAATTGACCGTAGGTGTGAATGTGAGTGTGAATGGTTGTCTGTATCTATGTGTCAGCCCTGTGATGACCTGGCGACTTGTCCAGGGTGTACCCCGCCTTTCGCCCGTAGTCAGCTGGGATAGGCTCCAGCTTGCCTGCGACCCTGTAGAACAGGATAAAGCAGCTAGAGATAATGAGATGAGATAAGATGAGATGAGACGAAAATGTAGCTTTGAAGAATATACTTGCCTAAATATTCCACTGATTTTGTTATAACAATAGTATCCATAGTTCATCTCATTTGTTTATTTTTTTTGTTTCAAGTTAATGTCAAAACTAGTCTCATATAAGCCACATTCATTTTTCAAAAATCATGAATATGAGCAGAAATCAATGATTCAGTAATATTAGGTATATACATATGTACAGCAAATACGGGAGATATTTGATTTAAACCTCTCTTTTTGAAAGGTTTCACTGCAAAGGAATTTAATGCCCTTTTCTGGGGTGCATTCTGTCTTTCCTCCAGTTTTCTCTGCTTTTGTTTCTCTGATCTTTCCTTCTGCTTTTCTGAGGTTCCTGCGGTGCTCTGAATTAAGTTCAACGCATTAGAATTAAATTAAGCTCAACGCATTAGAAACAAAAGCACGAACGGAGTTAAAACATGTTTTCTAGCAAATGGGCGCAGCCATATTGTTTTCTCGTTCTATCGCGTACAGTCTCGCGGTATTTACATCAATTTAACTTCCGAGTGTTCCCGATCAGCCCGGTAGATGGCGGTAATACACATCGATTGTTAACCGCCAATAAATCGACAGAAGAATGTCAACGAGAACAAACGAAGCCGACGAAAACATCGCTAAACAAGCAAACCAAATCAGAACGTATTCTGCTGGTCATTTTACTTAAACATATTTTTAATGGATATACAAGAGATTTAAAAAAAACTTTCGCTAGAAAATAGCGGAATTCCGCTAAATAGCGGACGTCTGGGATCCCTGCATTAGGCCAGCTCATGGTAGAGACCAAAGACCATCATAAAAATGGTACCTACTGCCGTCTGGCGAGGCACGCTGCAGTACAGATGCAAGTGGAGAGTCAAACTCTCGCAGTTACCAGAGGACCAGCCCCCCACTGTAACCCTAGCTGTATAAATGACAGGCTGAGGGCTAAGGAAATGAAGATTGGCACCGCCCAATGCGCCTTAAGGGCCTAGTTAGTACTGGGACAGGAGACTATCTGGGAAGACCAGGGCATGACACGGGAAGGACTTTAGCCAGCACTGTCAGCATGGTCTATTAGTTCTGAGTTCCCCAACTTTACCTATATCGCTCCAGTTCATAATTGGTGGATATTTTCGAACAAATTTATTTGGGTCTATTTCTCAAAGTATAAACAAACCAGTCGCATCATTTAAACCGCTGTCATCCTGACCAGGCAGTTACTAAGGAAGCTGAAAATGCATCATACAGTGCTGCATGCAATTGTTCATGTCCCATGAGCCCCATATCCATACATTTTCTCGTGCCTTAGGGCCTGGTCCCACAACACCGGTAACTATACCTATACCTACCGTATAACAAAGCCTGAATTTAGTTCCAGTCTGGAGCAGAAACACTACAACTATAATCCCGACTATAATATATCACTTGGCCCTGACACTCAGGGAAATAAATGCATGCAACTTAGGAATAGTCATGGAAGTTTTTTTCCAAGTAGTAGCACGTTATTCCGGGTACTACATGTACATACTCCGGTGGATGATAAAATACGGACAGGTCACGGATTAAAGAAATATAATAAAAAAGGATACAAAATACGGAGTGGTTACGGATTTTAACACGGATGCTAATAATTTACGGATTGGTCACGGACGTTTCAGTATATTACAGATTGGTTACCGATTTCATATGGATGACGCATCACGGACAAAAAATTAAGAAGTCGAAAACAATTAAATGTTTGGGCTGCTGAAGTTCATAATTAAAATATCTTACCTGCATTTAGATGTTTACTTTGTTAATTTACTATTGATATTTCACAGAAAATCACACATACGTGTTTTGTATTATATTTTTAAATTTTCCGTGAATCTGTATTCCGTGACTTAAAGGAACAGTCCACCGTACTTCCATAATGAAATATGCTCTTATCTGAATTGAGACGAGCTGCTCCGTACCTCTCCGAGCTTTGCGCGACCTCCCAGTCAGTCAGACGCAGTCAGACGCGCTGTCACTCCTGTTAGCAATGTAGCTAGGCTCAGTATGGCCAATGGTATTTTTTGGGGCTGTAGTTAGATGCGACCAAACTCTTCCACGTTTTTCCTGTTTACATAGGTTTATATGACCAGTGATATGAAACAAGTTCAGTTACACAAATTGAAACGTGGCGATTTTCTATGCTATGGAAAGTCCGCACTATAATGACAGGCGTACTAACACCTTCTGCGCGCTTCGGCAGCGCATTGATATCTGAGCTCCGTATCAATGCGCTGCCGAAGCGCGCAGAAGGTGTTAGTACGCCTGTCATTATAGTGCGGACTTTCCATAGCATAGAAAATCGCCACGTTTCAATTTGTGTAACTGAACTTGTTTCATGTCACTGGTCGTATAAACCTATGTAAACAGGAAAAACGTGGAAGAGTTTGGTCGCATCTAACTACAGCCCCAAAAAATACCATTGGCCATACTGAGCCTAGCTACATTGCTAACAGGAGTGACAGCGCGTCTGACTGACTGGGAGGTCGCGCAAAACTCGGAGAGGTACGGAGCAGCTCGTCTCAATTCAGATAAGAGCATATTTCATTATGGAAGTACGGTGGACTGTTCCTTTAATGATGCAACAAGGATGTACAAAGATGCCTGGGGAAAATAGCACGTGCTCAGAGAGCGTCACAAGTAAACGGTTACCTGATTGGTCAGATGTTTTATCGGAGCAGGTTCAGGCCTGGAAAAATGGCTCCAGAATCAGTCTCACTGATACGGATAAACCCAGGCCTGGGCTATAGGTATCGTTATCGGTCTGGTGTGACCACCAACCACATAAACTGCAGGGGAACGAGTTATTTATCGTAACAGTTATCGGTATTGTGGGACCGGGCCTTTAGGCTTGGGACAATATCTCTTGTTGCTTCCTGCAGGATCCAAGTCTCTTTGCTCAACCAGATGCCCTGTATCAAGCTTTACAGGAGAAAAAAAAAAGTAGTGCATGTCCTATTTGGATCTATTTAGAAAACATTCTCTTTTCAGTCCAAATGATGTATTTAATTCACTTACATCCCTAATGTGAGCTTTGAAATGGGTCCGAAGCAATAATGAAACTGCACGTCAAACAATGCTGATGGTCTGCTTTCTCTTCACACTTATGCAAAATACAGATTTTGTAATAAATGTAACGTGAACATAAATGAGACGTGTGAAAAAGGAAAATGTAATAGTTATTAAATGGAATAATTATTAATGCTTCCCTGAAGCTTTTATATTATCCATCAGGCTGAAAAGGACTTCTGTAATTACAGGTCAAACAGAACCACAAATTCGTCCCTCTGGGGAAAAAAATATATATATATGCACAGTGCTGAGCGTAAATGAGTGCACCCCCTTTGAAAAGTAACATTTTAAACAATATCTCAATGAACACAAACAATTTCCAAAATGTTGAAAAGACAAAGTTTAATAGAACATCTGTTTAACTTATAACATGAAAGTAAGGTTAATAATATAAACTTAGATTACACATTTTTCAGTTTTACTCAAATTAGGGTGGTGCAAAAATGAGTACACCCCACAACGAAAACTACTACATCTAGTACTTTGTATGGCCTCCATGATTTTTAATGACGGCACCAAGTCTTCTAGGCATGGAATGAACGAGTTGGCGACGTTTTGCAACATCAATCTTTTTCCATTCTTCAACAATGACCTCTTTTTGTGACTGGATGCTGGATGGAGAGTGATGCTCAACTTGTCTCTTCAGAATTCCCCGTAGGTGTTCGATTGGGTTCAGATCAGGAGACGTACTTGGCCACTGAATCACTTTCACCCTGCTCTTCTTCAGAAATCCAACAGTAGCCTTAGATGTGTGTTTAGGATCATTGTCATGTTGGAAAAGTGCACGATGACCAAGGGCACGGAGTGATGGTAGCATCTTCTCTTTCAGTATAGAGCAATACATCTGTGAATTCATGATGCCATCAATGAAATGCAGCTCCCCGACACCAGCAGCACTCATGCAGCCCCACATAAGGACACTGCCACCACCATGTTTCACTGTAGGCACCAGGCATTTTTCTTTGTATTCCTCACCTTTGCGACGCCATCAGTTCCAAAAAATTTATCTTGGTCTAATCACTCCAGAGTATAGAGTCCCAGTAGTCTTCATCTCTGTCAGCACGGACCCTGGCAAACTCTAGGCGGACTTTTTTGTGCCTGGGCTTTAGGAGAGGCTTCTTTCATGGACGGCATCCATGCATGCCATTCCTCTGCAGTGTACGCCGTATTGTGTCATGGGAAATAGTCACCCCAGTTTGGCTTTCTACTTCTTTAGATAACTGCAGTGAACTTGTATGCAGATTTTCTTCAACCCTTCTCATCAGAAGACGCTCCTGTCGAGGTGTTAACTTCCGTGGACGACCTGGACGTCTCTGTGAGATGGTTGCAGTTCCATCTTTCTTAAATTTTTGTACCACTTTTGCTACAGTATTCTGACTGATAAGTAAAGCTTTGCTGATCTTCTTGTAGCCTTCACCTTTGTGGTGTAAAGAAATTATTTTCTTTGGGGAATTCTGAAGAGACAAGTTGAGCATCACTCTCCATCCAGCATCCAGTCACTAAAAGAGGTCGTTGTTGAAGAATGGAAAAAGATTGATGTTGCAAAACGTCGCCAACTTGTTCATTCCATGCCTAGAAGACTTGGTGCCGTCATTAAAAATCATGGAGGCCATACAAAGTACTAGATGTAGTAGTTTTTGTTGTGGGGTGTACTCATTTTTGCACCACCCTAATTTGAGTAAAACTGAAAAATGTGTAATCTAAGTTTATACACTGCGTTCCAAATTATTATGCAAATGACATTTTTCACTGGTTTTCCTAAATAAATAACTAAATGACAAGTCATCATAATTTTCAAGTCATCAACCGTTAGAGTACAAAGCAAATGTTTTTGAACGAACCTTCCAATGATAACGGTATTTTTTTAAAAATTGAAAAACTGAAAATGCACTGTTCCAAATTATTATGCAAAGCAGAGTTTCAAAAGATGTTGTTCTTGTAAAGAACTGAAAATGGCCATTTATGAAATTTGAAGCATCAGTAGGTGATAATTACTGGAATCAAAACCTAGTTCAATCAAAAAATCTTACAGTTCAAGTTGCATTACTGGATGTGTAGCTGATTCAGAGCACACACAGGTTTGTGCAGATAAAGGCACATTAAGAAAGGTTCTTCCAGATAAATACATCAGAACAAGAGAGTAAATGATAAAATACTATTACAAAGCAACAAACAAGTCACTTTTGAAGCTGCTGGTAGCTCTGGAGTCTAAGAAACACCAAGGTGTAGATATGCAGTTATGTATAAACCTTCTATTTGGTCATCCTTAACCAATGCTCACAAGCAGAAACGACTCCAGTAGGCCTAGAAATACATAAAGACTACTTTTCAAACAGTCTTGTTCACTGTTGAGTGTCCTTGCACTGTTGAGTGCCCTGGATGCTCCAGGTGGATGGTTGGTGAATGACCACCATGTCCTAATAAGGCTACTACATCAGCAAAGAGGAGACAGAGTCATGATTTGGGCTGGAATCATGGGGAGACACCTGGATGCCTCCTTTAGGGTACCCAAATGTGTGAAAATGATGTTTGGGAAGTATGTTGAGTTTAAGACTGACTACTGACCACTTTATCTCGTCTTCATGTATGGGCATGGCAGTGCACCATCTCATGCTGTTAAGAATACCTATGCACTCATGCATGTGGTTTTCTTGTATTTCTAGGTTGTTTCTGCTTGTGAGCATTAGTTAAGGTGGGCCAAATAGAAGGTTTCTTCATAACATCTTCTTGGTGTTTGTGGGACTCCAGAGCTACCAGCAGCTTCAAATTTGAACTGTTTCACCTTTTTCCTGCTTTGTAATATATTTTAGCATATATTCTCTTAGGGCGGCACGGTGGTGTAGTGGTTAGCGCTGTCGCCTCACAGCAAGAAGGTCCTGGGTTCGAGCCCCGGGGCCGGCGAGGGCCTTTCTGTGTGGAGTTTGCATGTTCTCCCCGTGTCCGCGTGGGTTTCCTCCGGGTGCTCCGGTTTCCCCCACAGTCCAAAGACATGCAGGTTAGGTTAACTGGTGACTCTAAATTGACCGTAGGTGTGAATGTGAGTGTGAATGGTTGTCTGTGTCTATGTGTCAGCCCTGTGATGACCTGGCGACTTGTCCAGGGTGTACCCCGCCTTTTGCCCGTAGTCAGCTGGGATAGGCTCCAGCTTGCCTGCGACCCTGTAGAAGGATAAAGCGGCTAGAGATAATGAGATGAGATGAGATATTCTCTTAATCGAATGTATTTATCGGACAGAAACCTTTCTTAATGCGCCTTAATCTGCACAATTATGTGTGTGCTGTGAATCAGCTACAAATCCAGTAATGGAACTAGAACTGTAAGATGTTTTTGAGTAATTATCACCTGCTGATGCTTCCAATTTCACAAATGGCCATTTTTAGTTCTTTACAAGAACAAAATCTTTTAAAACTCTGCTTTGCGTAATAATTTGGAACAGTGCATTTTCAATTTTTTCAGTTTTTCAATTTTTAAAAAAATACCGTTATCATTGGAAGGTTCGTTCAAAAACATTTGCTTTGTACTCTAACGGTTGATGACTTGAAAATTATGATGACTTGTCATTTAGTTATTTATTTTGGAAAACCAGTGAAAAATGTCATTTGCATAATAATTTGGAACGCAGTGTATTATTAACCTCGCTGTCACGTTATAAGTTAAACAGATGTTCTATTAAACTTTGTCTTTTCAACATTTTGGAAATTGTTTGTGTTCATTGAGATATTGTTTGAAATGTTACTTTTCAAAGGGGGTGCACTCATTTACGCCGAGCGCTGTATATACCGTATACACACACACACACAGTATAACTCTAATCCCTTTGATGTCCCTGACTGATAACTCAACAAGTGTCCTGAACCAACTTGTCTCAATTCAGCAGGAAGCTCTCTGAATCACTGGAGTCGATCAAGTCACTGCATGCAGGGAATTGACCATCACTCGTCTCCGACACAGAAGAGACGTTGCTGCTGTCACAGTGCAATGCAAAATGCATACCAGCCACTGTCCTAGACACCTCCAGGCAATGTTACCAAACTTGTACACATCCCGCAGAATTACTCATGCAAGGACATCTATGCCTGATCATGCCCTGGCTATGCCAAATGCAAAAACATCAACAGTGGACAGAAGTTTCCTTCGCGCCACAATAAGGATATGGAACAACCTTCTAGACACGGTTGTAGGAAAAAATTACCGTATTTTCTGGACTATAGAGCGCACCTGTATATAAGCCGCATCCGCTCTATTTAAAAAAAAAAAAAAAAAAAAAAAAGATATACAAGCTGCACCGGGCTATAAGCCGCAGATATCTATGTTGAAAAATTAGATATTTACTGCATGTACAGAACGATTTTGTACTGTAAATGTACATGTATGTACCTGAACAGATTCTTTCCGAACAGTGCCTTTTAACACGGCAGCAACTTTGCTGATTAAAACGGAACAGAACCTTTACCTTCATTTCTCCTGTGTTTGAAACCACAAGTCACTTTAATCATCTTCGCTGGATTTGAAAATAATTACCAGTTAGTAATTTGTCGTGCGTGTTCTATCTGCTAAAGATCTGCTAATTCTTCTTTGCATTGATTTTTCGTCTATCTTATTTTTGATTCTACTTCCGGTTAGAGCGCCCCTAGCGGTGGAAGAAAAATCCACAGAATAGCCGCACCTTTGTATAAGCCGCATGGTTCAAAACCTAGGAAAAAAGTAGCGGCTTATAGTCCAGAAAATACGGTAAGCGTGACACTATCCAGTCTTTTAAACAGCGAGTGAATAAACACTTGACGACACCATTCACAAAGAGACTTCGATTTGTGTAACTGTTCATGTTGTCCTTGTTAGGTTATCGTATTTTTGGAATCCAGGAGGGTAACATGCATGACTGGATGACTCGTGTGTTCCACCTGGCTTACGAAAGCACTTGTGATTTATGAGCTGGCTGGACTTGCTCCTTAAAGTAGCAAGGTAAATTCAGGAGCAAGATCAATGGAATTCTCCTATTTTATATTAAACTTTGGTCAAATATCTGTCACATTTTGTGCAATTTTTTTTTTACCTTGCACAATACCAGAAAAATTCAGTTGAAATCAAGCCATTTGAGTTGAATTGGTCCGCCTCTGAAAAAACTTGGCATTTGGATTTCTCAGCAAACACTGATTTCGTGACGTCATCTGCGGGACGCCTCCTTCTGAATCCTACGTCAGCGCTGGTTTGTTTATGAGAAAACGACCTGGTGGTTTTCTGCAAATTTCTTCAACGTTATCGCGTAATTATTAAAATGGTGAACAGATGTATCGTAGGAGGGTGTAGCAACACCAATCTTGATGGGATTAGGACTCATCGTTTCCCAAAAGACCGGACAATGAGAGAGAAATGGGAGCGCTTGGTCTACACAGGCTGTGCACTGAAACCGTGCAGCCTGCTGGCGCTTTCCGCAGGTGACGTCACGAATCTGGCTCCAGACCTCCAGAGTAGGGTGTAAACCCGAAGTAGCAAGGTTTCCCCTAAAGCATCATGGTGTAGCGGCCCCGCTACGCTTAATTTATTGATACGCTTAGTGACATGCTGCTACCCATTAAACCGCCACTGCGATGCTTACGTACAATTTAGGCCTACAGTATAAAGCTAGAATCAGCACACATGTGTTTTGTAGCCTTTGAGCAGATAATCTATACAGTCCATGCAAACCCATGGCTCTGAACTTGACCTAAGTCCACAACTGATGTCTGAGAAGGGTATTCCGTGCTGGTTGGCTGAGTGTGTGCGCTATCCCACGTTGATTGGACGAGCGATGCGCAATTAATATTCATTGGTAACTAATGCAAAAAAGGCGGTGCCTTCAAGCTGGGTACGGGTGAGCAAAACACCGACGGGTTGCAGCTTAATTACGGAGCTTTTCACAAAGAAAACTGTGGAAATCAACTCGGCGACAGTGGCAAACCATAGTTGTGAGACCGCGACGGCTAGTTCGCTGCATGTTGCTGACCAGCTCGAGTCTGAAAGCGAGAGGATTTAGTCATTTGCACTAGTGCCAAAATTTACTGATCGGTACTTTGAACAACTCATGCCACGTTGCATCACCATTCATTTTGTTTGATGTGAAATAAACTGCAGTCTCCTTTGGAACGGTATACTGCTTGTGAGATGCAAGTGGGTATTGTCTCATCTCATCTCATTATCTGTAGCCACTTTATCCTGTTCTACAGGGTCACAGGCAAGCTGGAGCCTATCCCAGCTGACTACGGGCGAAAGGCGGGGTACACCCTGGACAAGTCGCCAGGTCATCGCAGGGCTGACACATAGACACAGACAACCATTCACACTCACATTCACACCTACGGCCAATTTAGAGTCACCAGTTAACCTAACCTGCATGTCTTTGGACTGTGGGGGAAACCGGAGCACCCGGAGGAAACCCACGCGGACACGGGGAGAACATGCAAACTCCGCACAGAAAGGCCCTCACCGGCCACAGGGCTCGAACCCGGACCTTCTTGCTGTGAGGCGACAGCGCTAACCACTACACCACCGTGCCGCCCCGCAAGTGGGTATTGTATTCGATTTTTTTTTTTCAGTTTGTAAGGTGGGAATTCAATAAAATTATAAGTAAACATATAGCCTTTTCCCCAACATGCTGAACTGGTAAAAATCTGCTCTAGATGTCACCAGAAGCCATGAAATGAGCCTTTAGATTTCAAAATTTCCCTCTAGCTCACACACCATAGGTACCTCGCTGCACTCGGGGGGCCACAACTCTTTCCAGTTTTTCTCGGGGGAAACCCTGTAAAGTTTTATACTGGCTTATTTTCTTCAAAATACTTTTTCACTGTCTTGCAATTATACATTTTGGTTTAATAATTCTGATCAGCAGTAAAATAACTTGATTGGGCTATTTGGGAGCACAGAGACCTGAACTGGCTATTGTTCACAATTGCACAATATATACAAAAAAAACAAAAACAAAAAGTGCTTTCCTGTTCTTTCCTCAGCCCCAGAAAAAGTGTCAAAATTCTTCATTTTTATCATCACACAGCAGTAGATAAAGATTATGATGAAAAACATTGGAGAATTTACATTACAAAATTATACTCAACATTAAAGGAACAGTCCACCGTACTTCCATAATGAAATATGCTCTTATCTGAATTGAGACGAGCTGCTCCGTACCTCTCCAAGCTTTGTGCGACCTCCCAGTCAGTCAGACGCAGTCAGACGTGCTGTCACTCCTGTTAGCAATGTAGCTAGGCTCAGCATGGCCAATGGTATTTTTTGGGGCTGTAGTTAGATGCGACCAAACTCTTCCGCGTTTTTCCTGTTTACATAGGTTTATATGACCAGTGACATGAAACAAGTTCAGTTACACAAATTGAAACGTAGCGATTTTCTATGCTATGGAAAGTCCGCACTATAATGACAGGCGTACTAACACCTTCTGCGCACTTCCGCAGCGCATTGATACGGAGCTCAGATATCAGTGCGCTGTCGAAGCGCGCAGAAGGTGTTAGTACGCCTGTCATTATAGTGCGGACTTTCCATAGCATAGAAAATCGCTACGTTTCAATTTGTAAAGTAGTTATTTATTGAGGAAAATGATCCAATATTACACATCTGTGAGTGGCAAAAGTATGTGAACCTTTGTTTCAGTATCTGGTGTGACCCCCTTGTGCAGCAATAACTGCAACTAAACGTTTCCGGTAACTGTTGATCAGTCCTGCACACCGGCTTGGAGGAATTTTAGCCCATTCCTCCGTACAGAACAGCTTCAACTCTGGGATGTTGGTGGATTTCCTCACATGAACTGCTCGCTTCAGGTCCTTCCACAACATTTCGATTGGATTAAGGTCAGGACTTTGACTTGGCCATTCCAAAACATTAATTTTATTCTTCTTGAACCATTCTTTGGTAGAACGACTTGTGTGCTTAGGGTCGTTGTCTTGCTGCATGACCCACCTTCTCTTGAGATTCAGTTCATGGACAGATGTCCTGACATTTTCCTTTAGAATTTGTTGGTATAATTCAGAATTCATTGTTCCATCAATGATGGCAAGCCGTCCTGGCCCAGATGCAGCAAAACAGGCCCAAACCATGATACAACCACCACCGTGTTTCACAGATGGGATAAGGTTCTTATGCTGGAATGCAGTGTTTTCCTTTCTCCAAACATAACGCTTCTCATTTAAACCAAAAAGTTCTATTTTGGTCTCCTCTATCCACAAAACATTTTTCCAAAAGCCTTCTGGCTTGTCCATGTGATCTTTAGCAAACTGCAAATGAGCAGCAATGTTCTTTTTGGAGAGCAGTAGCTTTCTCCTTGCAACCCTGCCATGCACACCATTGTTGTTCAGTGTTCTCCTGATGGTGGACTCATGAGCATTAACATTAGCCAATGTGAGAGAGGCCTTCAGTTGCTTAGAAGTGACCCTGGGGTCCTTTGTGACCTCGCCGACTATTACACGCCTTGTTCTTGGAGTGATCTTTGTTGGTCGACCACTCCTGGGGAGGGTAACAATGGTCTTGAATTTCCTCCATTTGTACACAATCCGTCTGACTATGGATTGGTGGAGTCCAAACTCTTTAGAGATGGCTTTGTAACCTTTTCCAGCCTGATGAGCATCAGCAACACTTTTTCTGAGGTCCTCAGAAATATCCTTTGTTCGTGCCATGATACACTTCCACAAACATGTGTTGTGAAGATCAGACTTTGATAGATCCCTGTTCTTTAAATAAAACAGGGTGCCCACTCACACCTGATTGTCATCCCATTGATTGAAATCACCTGACTATAATTTCACTTTCAAATTAACTGCTAATCCTAGAGGTTCACATACTTTTGCCACTCACAGATATGTAATATTGGATCATTTTCCTCAATAAATAAATGACCAAGTATAATATTTTTGTCTCATTTGTTTAACTGGGTTCTCTTTATCTACTTTTAGGACTTGTGTGAAAATCTGATGATGTTTTAGGTCATATTTATGCAGAAATATTGAAAATTCTAAAGGGTTCACAAACTTTCAAGCACCACTGTATAGCGTTTTGGAACCAAACTCTTCACATTATAGAGAAAATCTAATATGCAAACATTGGGTAATTAAATAGAGAATCTACTGTCATGGAGAGTAAATGAACTGTCCATTATGCAAACGAATATCATCACTGATGCTGGCACAGATGTCAAAACTGATCACACACGAGACTGGCACACTTTCTTGTTAGTGACAGCAGGCGACTAATTCACTAAATGCTACAAATATAATTTCCTGTGTTGATGGCTTCCGTGTACAAATGTGAGCAGTATGGTGGTTGCTCCAGTGTCCTGTAAAGCATTTCCTCAGAAATCATGGATTCATTCTTTATTCCTCCCACACTCATCTCATCTCATCTCATTATCTCTAGCCGCTTTATCCTGTTCTACAGGGTCGCAGGCGAGCTGGAGCCTATCCCAGCTGACTACGGGTGAAAGGCGGGGTACACCCTGGACAAGTTGCCAGGTCATCACAGGGCTGACACATAGACACAGACAACCATTCACACCCACATTCACACCTACGGTCAATTTAGAGCCACCAGTTAACCTAACCTGCATGTCTTTGGACTGTGGGGGAAACCGGAGCACCCGGAGGAAACCCACGCGGACACGGGGAGAACATGCAAACTCCACACAGAAAGGCCCTCGCCGGCCACAGGGCTCGAACCCGGACCTTCTTGCTGTGAGGCGACAGTGCTAACCACTACACCACCGTGCCGCCCTCCTCCCACACTCGTACGTGAAAAAAAAAATACAGTGACGTGAAATCAGTATTCGGACACTTTTGCGCTACGTTCACACTGCAAGGCTTAATGCTCAATTCCGATTTTTTTGTGAAATCCGATTTTTTTGTGAGGTCGTTCACATTAACAAATATATGCGACTTGTATGTGATCCTCAGTATGAACGAAAAGCGACCTAAAAGTGTTCCGCATGCGCATTGCAGGATACGACGACGTCACATGCAGTGAGCATGGCCAGTGTTTACGGAAGTTAAACCGCCCGGTTGCGGTATGACCCATCCAATCTAGCTTGAATAGCTGCATCCCCCCAAATGGAAATCAGCTCCCTAACCTCTGCGTCCTTCCATTGAGAAGATTCAGAACCTTCACAGCCCGAAGCGTCCCTCGCATTGATGTCATGCGCAGGGGCACAGATACGTTTTTTGAACTGGGGGGGGGACAAAAAACTGGGGGGACAAAGCTGCCAGCAAACCAACCCCAACCCCGATATGCCTGTCAAACTTGTTGTGGGTTACCATAGCAACCAAGCTCGAGCTCGCAACCTGTGCAGTCTGCGCAGCTCAACCAACCGAATATCAGTCTTTGTTTTGTTTTATGTGAGTTGTTGCAACTATGTATACACTGCTGTGCACCTCAATAAACCGAATGGTAATTAGTCTTTTGATTTTTCCGTGAGGTTTGCCTTATGCAAAGAAAGACAGCATAGACGTTTTTTCCTCCCTATAAGTGGGGGGGGACCGAACGAGGTGAATTTAAATCTGGGTGGGACGAATCCCACCCGTCCCCCCCTCTATCTGCGCCCGTGATTATGCGCCATGTTGTTGTAACTTTTTTTGAGAGACCCGCCGCCTACTTCAGCGCAGAATAGTGACGTTTGTGGCTTGTTGATGACGTGTAAGTCGGATGAATGCGACCTGGCGGTTCAGACTGAAGTCGCATATGAAAAGAGCGGATAGGAATCGGAATTAGGACCACATATCCAAACGGCCTGGGTCGGATTTGAAAAAATCGGATCTGTGTCGTTCATATTGTCAATAAAAGATCGGATACAGGTCACATATGGGCGAAAAGATCGGATTTGAGTCACTTCAGCCTGCAGTGTGAACGTAGCCTTGGTTTTGTTATGTAATACACTTCCAGTCAGCGCATACATCCACTTCAAATTTACACACATTAACGTGGGGTGGAGGAACAGAGATGACTGCGGTGCAGTTCTGTGTGTAACTGTTGCTCTTGCTGCTTTCAGGTTGTCCTGCAACTCTTTTCAACTGACTGCTGCTTTCTCTCTTACCTTCCTTATCATTAATCTGAGAGTGTGTTGGGAAATCTTGCATGGTTGGTCCATCAACTTTTTGCCTCCATACGATTGTAAAAATTTTACCGACAGGGATGTTTAAGGTTTTTGCTCTGTATCTTCTTACGTTCGGATGTTCTTCATCATCATTTTCCCTCGTGAAATTCGACACTCCTTCGGGTGCTTCTGCCAGGATTCTATCCAGCACTCACTCGCTTAAAGCCTGATTCTGACATCATTATACGCCGTATCTCCTGGGCATCCAATCCCAGCAAATTCTCGAACCTAGTCCATTCTGGTTTCTTTTGGTTCGAAGTTGTTTCTGCAGTTCCCCATTATCCGTGTGGCAAATGTGTGCGATGCATCTCAGCTGTTGTTCAGAGCAAAATAGCTTTATCGGTGGAGTCTCATTTATCTCGCGCAGGCCAGCGTTTGAACTCTTGAAACTCCAATCCAGTTCCACCTCAACATAAGCACTTTGATTGTCACATTTGTACTTGTCAGGGGCATTCTTACGCTTAGAACAGCCCTTTACCATTTTTCTTAAGAACCCATGACGTATTGCTTCGATATTATCAATATCACTTGCCGATAACTGCCACGCCTGTATAATAGGTGGGATTGACTGTATGCCATAAGAAACTTCACTCAGGTTGATAAATGTATGTGGTGATCGGTGAGGACATGCTTTAGTTCATTCCATTGGCTAATAATGCTCTAACAAGAGCACAAGAGCAATCCTTGGATGGCACGTACAACCGCATGCTCCGCAGAGTGTTCAACGTCAACTGGCAGGACCATTGGACAAACGACCGCCTGTACGGTTCCCTACCACGCCTCTCGACCATAATCGCCAAACGCCGTCTGGCATTGTGCGGCCATGTGTTTCGTCATGACCAACCTGCCGCACAAGTTCTCTTGTGGGAGCCTGAGGTGAAGCGCAAAGTCGGTCGACCACGTAATACCCTGAAAACGGTCCTCGAGTGAGAGACGGGGTTGAAGGAAGAACAACTCAGAGCAGCTATGCTCGACCAGCAGGTCTGGGATAGGATATCTTACCAAGTCACCGGCCCGCCGGATGACAGATGATGACAGATGATTCGTGAAATGTGGATGACGCCAGACGGACGCCAGACAACGCAAGATGGCATAAGTTCATCGCTTGTTAGCCGGATGAGCTAATAAATTGACAGAGTGTGACGTGAAAGAATGAGCACTGAATGAAAACAGATAAATAATTTTCTATTGTGGAATCCAGAAAAAGCCCAATTTTATCAGCAGCTCAAAATCACTCTTGCTGTGATTTTTCATCGGCAGTAACTTCGCACTCAACTGTTCTCCCTTCCAAAGTAATCAGTGATCAAATTCTTGTGATGAAGTGTTAGAGATTCAAAAGGTTTGACCAAATGGAGTTGTATTTACGGTGTGACGACCCTGCCACGTCACTAGGTGTCCCTGTGTTTTTCTTCTCCTGCTTTGCTTTGCAGGTTCCGGGTGGTGGGAGGGTCGTTTTCGTTATGAGACGCACCTGGGCCTGGTGTGGTCTCTAGAACAAGATGCCCATCCTGCAGATCTTACTCTCTCTCTCTCTCCATTGTAACCATAGCTTCTGTTCTGTTTGTTCTGTTTGTGGTTTGGTTTGCCTGCTACACACCCACACACATGCTTACACCATTGATTACTGAGCACATAATGAGCACATAACACTGGTCATGAAACAACACCACTGGTTACCTCGCCCATGACGGAGTAAGCAGGGTAAGGTATTGTCATCAGTGCGGTTTGTTTGTGTGTCTGTCTGTTAACAATCTAGCGTCTAGACCAGGGGTCTTCAATCCTATCCACAAAGGGCCAGTGTGGCTGCAGGCTTTCATTCCAACCAAGCAGGAGCTACACCTGATTTCACTTGTTTAATCATTTCACCCTCGTCTCCAGTCAACAATCAAGTGAGCCTCCAATTTGGCTGTAATGAAAGCCTGCAGCTACACCGGCCCTTTGCGGATAGGATTGAAGACCCCTGGTGTAGACGGTTGCACTGATTGACTTCAAATTTTCAGGGTAGGTGGGTGATGATCCGTAGATTACCTGATTAAATTGTGGGGGTAATCGGGTCATGGTCACAATCATTTTTTTGCGATGACTTTCTTCAAATTCAGCATTTTGACTTCAAACCAAAGCTAAAATCTTTCAGTTCTGCTTCCAAACATATGCTGCATGATAGGGTAGCCTGGACAGTTTCCGTTCCGGTTGGGGGTTAAAGATCGGGGGGGTGTCAAGGTCATCGGTCAAAATAACATTTTCCATCATAACTCAAACGGTAGGGGCGGCACGGTGGTGTAGTGGTTAGCGCTGTCGCCTCACAGCAAGAAGGTCCGGGTTTGAGCCCCGTGGCCGGCGAGGGCCTTTCTGTGCGGAGTTTGCATGTTCTCCCCGTGTCCGCGTGGGTTTCCTCCGGGTGCTCCGGTTTCCCCCACAGTCCAAAGACATGCAGGTTAGGTTAACTGGTGACTCTAAATTGACCGTAGGTGTGAATGTGAGTGTGAATGGTTGTCTGTGTCAGCCCTGTGATGACCTGGCGACTTGTCCAGGGTGTACCCCGCCTCTCGCCTGTAGTCAGCTGGGATAGGCTCCAGCTTGCCTGCGACCCTGTAGAACAGGATAAAGCGGCTAGAGATAATGAGATGAGAGGAGATGAACTCAAACGGTTGCCAATAGACAGATGTTTACTATCAAGAGCATACAGGAACTCCCATAAGGGTATGACATTGAAAGGCCAAACTAAAGTTCACGGATTTTCAGAGGGCTGTAACTTGAAAACGGTTGATGGTAGACAGATATTTACCATTATCAACTTAAAGGAAGTGCCATATGGGCTTTTATTTGGCACCATGACCTTGAAAGGTCAAACTGAAGGTCATGGGTTTTCAAAGGGCTATCACTTCCATCCATCCATTATGTGTAGCTGCTTATCCTGTTCTACAGGGTCACAGGCAAGCTGGATCCTATCCCAGCTGTCTACGGGCGAGAGGCGGGGTACACCCTGGACAAGTTGCCAGGTCATCACAGGGCTGACACATAGACACAGACAACCATTCACACTCACATTCACACCTACGGTCAATTTCGAGCCACCAGTTAACCTAACCTGCATGTCTTTGGACATTTGGAGGAAACCCACGTGGACACAAGGAGAACATGCAAACTCCACGCAGAAAGGCCCTCGCCGGCCACTGGGCTCGAACCCGGACCTTCTTGCTGTGAGGCGACAGTGCTAACCACTACACCACCATGCCGTCTGGTTATAACTTTAAAATGGTTAATGATAGCCAGATGTTTACCATTATCAATATATAAGAAGTCCCAGGTTTGGATAAACTGCGCTGTGATGGTGGAAAACTTTAGAGTGTGGAGGAGATGTTTACTTTTATAGCCATTAATGACAAAGCAGTGCACAATTTTACAGTCAGTCTCCTTGACAGTCAGGTTTGTTGTTTGGGTCATTAAAAATATTTTACCTCCATTAATAAATATGGTCGATGCTCCACCTCAGTTAAATACTAATTAAGAAAGCCCATTTCTGTTGGGCAGACTGTTCTGCTATTTGAGCAGAAATCCCCCTCGAGCTGTACAGATTCCAGCTGCTCGGGCCCTGCTCTTGGCAGCAGCGCGACGCTAACAAGATTGACTATACGACTGTCGGAGGTGTTGAACGACAGTTAACAGTTGGCTTGTTAAGCTCACACCTATTGTAGTTAGTTACAGCCAGTGGGTTTTGAGTAACCTAATACTGGCTACAGACACATGTCCTACTTAAAACGCTCACTCTCATCCTGGCAAATAACATAAAGCTATTTTCTTTCTCGCGAGCACATCTGTCAGGAACGACTTCCAGCTCAGATATGGACATTTGCTTGAATTATCTGTGCAGTTGCACAGGAAATTTGCCCCAGTAAAATTTACTCAAATGGAAGGAAATTTTACTCTACGCCAGATAACAGTTGGTCCCTCTCAAAAAAAAAAAAACCCTGCTAAAGGTTTCTCTTTTGATAGAGCTGTGGTTCCCCCCCCCCGAGTCAATTCTCCTCAATTCAGTGTTATTTTACTCTGTGATGGTATTTGACTATTTGGTGTGTCTTGAAATTACTACTATTTGTCCTATTACTACTATTTGATGTCTTGAATTTGTACTACTCAGTTCAGAGCCACAACCCTCTGTTACACAGTTACTCTGTGATTTTGCTCAGCCGTATTTCCTGTGTGGAGACTCTGCAAGCTGTATTTGCTTCTCAAAAGGGGTGTTCACACGGCAACTTTTACTCCGGTGTAGCGCCGGGGCTGCCCCGGTAGAGCGTTCACACGGTACAAAGTTATACCGGTGTCGCCCCTGAAAGCTGCTTAAACCAGTGCAAATCTAACCCTGCTCGGGAGGGGGTTTAAGAAATTTACTCCGGAGTAAATGCTAGTTTGCGGGGCAGCACCGATATAAAATGGGACGTCTGAACGCTACAGGGGTAGACTCGCTACGCGTGAGGAGAGTTGATTACATACGGGCATTGCATAATTTGCATCCTGGTATTTTGCGCTTCCAAAATGGCGAATAACAACAACAACAGAACTGCGTGTCTTCCAGTGTTGCCAGATTGGGCGGTTTTAAGTGCATTTTGGCGGATTTGAACATATTTTGGGCTGGAAAACGTCAGCAGTATCTGGCAACACTGGTGTCTTCATCCACGTTGTTTTCCCGGCGCTTGGTGATGCCATGACAACCGGGAAAAGGAAGTACATTTTCACACATGCGCATATTTCATTTCCGCATTATTACCATCGTATAGCACGGTCGCAAAAACTGCCGTGTGAACGCAAGTGGGGCTGCACCGGTGCTAACACGCTTCTCTCTAGTAAGCAGGTTTGTGACGTGTGAACGCTCCACTAAATTTACACCGGTGTAAGATATATCGCAACAAAATACATCGGTGCAGCATCGATGCAAATATGTGCCGTGTGAACACCGCTAAAGCAAGTTCTGACAGGCTACTACTCGCGTTTCCTCATTTGTGATTTTTGGGTTGCTGTTCTGCACTGATCTACGGTAATTACTTTTCTGCATGGGAGCATCATCAGAACAGGTACCGGCACTACGATGAAAAAAGTAGCAGAATTGTTCCACTGCTAGTACTGAAATCGGTCAACTCGCTACATGCTCGACAAAAACAACGCGTGGTCACTCAGCTGGCACTTGTAAGCGAACACCGTTGCAAAAGTTCAATGTGCAGTCTTCTAATGATCACGAGTTGAATAATAATATTAACATGCTCAGCAGTGTCTGATAAGGTTTATGTACAGTACATACTCAATGTCCCTGGGTTATTTTCAATAAAATTGCTAAAATAATTCAAAAATGCGTTATGTTTTTGTTTCAAAAATTCAACCGGAATCAGTAAATTATCAGTAAATCAGTAAACCCGAGCAAACTAGGTATGAATATAAATCCTGTGAAATTTTCTTCGAGGAAAATCCGAATTTAAAGTCGCGCCACTCTGTCCAAGGTGTCATGGAAACACTGAATCTCAGGTCCAAGATTCTTCTGTGCAAGTCAAGAAAGCAGACGGCAACAACGGTGGCTTCTGAGCCGAATCCCAGCGGGTCATATCTGAAAGTCCCCAATTAAAAAATAATTGGGAAGTAATTATGATATCTAAATCCCGTATTTGTAGAGAACAAAGTGGTGAACATTTACATACGGTAAAATTCAGTTGTGAATAAAACAATTGATTCCAGAAGCCACATTCCGTCTCGGTTCTATTTTAGTCTGTTTGATAATTTGATGCGGGGGCGGCACGGTGGTGTAGTGGTTAGCGCTGTCGCCTCACAGCAAGAAGGTCTGGGTTCGAGCCCCGTGGCCGGCGAGGGCCTTTCTGTGCGGAGTTTGCATGTTCTCCCCGTGTCCGCGTGGGTTTCCTCCGGGTGCTCCGGTTTCCCCCACAGTCCAAAGACATGCAGGTTAGGTTAACTGGTGACTCTAAATTGACCGTAGGTGTGAATGTGAGTGTGAATGGTTGTCTGTGTCTATGTGTCAGCCCTGTGATGACCTGGCGACTTGTCCAGGGTGTACCCCGCCTTTCGCCCGTAGTCAGCTGGGATAGGCTCCAGCTTGCCTGCGACCCTGTAGGACAGGATAAGCGGCTACAGATAATGCATGGATGAATAATTTGATGCAATTCCTTACTCAAGTAAAAGATTGATATAAAATCTCCCTGCAAAATAAAGCTTTGGGGAAATTATGATGTTTTAAAGCTGTAAATTGTGCATTTATTTACAAAAGTCATTCATCCTGGCCATTTTTTTTTTTTTTGTATCAGTTGACAACAGCTCGGGGAGAGTGGGGAGACTTGGGGCAGTTTGTATTCCCATAAATTAATTTTAAGTTTGTTTGATTCATGACCGTGGGCGGCACGGTGGTGTGGTGGTTAGCGCTGTCACCTCACAGCAAGAAGGTCCGGGTTCGAGCCCCGTGGCCGGCGAGGGCCTTTCTGTGTGGAGTTTCCATGTTCTCCCCGTGTCCGCGTGGGTTTCCTCCGGGTGCTCCGGTTTCCCCCACAGTCCAAAGACATGCAGGTTAGGTTAACTGGTGACTCTAAATTGAGCGTAGGTGTGAATGTGAGTGTGAATGGTTGTCTGTGTCTATGTGTCAGCCCTGTGATGACCTGGCGACTTGTCCAGGGTGTACCCCGCCTTTCGCCCGTAGTCAGCTGGGATAGGCTCCAGCTTGCCTGCGACCCTGTAGAACAGGATAAAGCAGCTAGAGATAAGGAGATGAGATGAGATGAGATGAGATGAGATGAGATGAGATGAGATGAGATGAGATGAGATGAGATGAGATGAGATGAGATGAGATGAGATGAGATGAGATGAGATGAGATGAGATGAGATGATTCATCACCTAGTTAATGACAGGGGAGGAATACAGAGCAAAGCCCCAACTGATTTTCAACCCCTTTGATTTGGCCTAGGTTTTACACTGGATACCCTTCTTGACGCAAACCTCCCCAATCTGTCTGGGCTTGGGACTGGCACCAAGTATGCACCGGCTTGTACAACCCCAGCGGCTGGGTATTTGACCGAATCTGCATGTCTTTGAACGGTGGAGGAAACCCACACAGACACGGGGAGAACATGCAAACTCCTTTATTTTATCCTTAACTTCAACCAATCAAGCTTTAGATTACATCAGAAGTTAGATGTTGCCACTTAAAGTAACCTGGAGTTAATTAACTAGTTAATTTATCTCGTTAGATTTTTGGTAAAGCCTTGATTTTTATGAATTTGAGACATAAATTGCTCGATAAATATTACTGATAAGCTAAATTTGGTCAGTGTTATAGACTAAGCATGCCCAGTTTAACCTTAACACCAAAGTTTAGCCTTGTATCTTTATAAACACATTTTTAATCGAGCTATGATTAAAAAGTCCACATATTGGTTATTTTTATGAACTTTTTTCCATTTGGTAAAACTGACTCGGAAGGGTTTTTGGCTCAGAATATTTTCAACAGTTTTAATCCTAAGTGGCTAAAAAAAAAAAACAGACTGCAACTACTTACCCATGTGTACCAACATAATCAATTTAAAAGCTGCAAATTACAGTACTTAATTAAGAAATTAATGACCTATGAAAATCCCACCAGAGCCAAATTTGCCTGTTTCCAAAAGACAAGAAAGTGCTTCATGCACTTTTAAAAGCAGATGCATTTGTTTATTATTCAAGATAGAGGTACACAATTGCTAGCAGTTCACACTGGCACTAGGTAATGTTGCTAAAAAGCTATTAAAGGCCTGTGCAATGTTTACGTTTGCAGATATACGGTCACAAAATGTGCATTTTCAGCTCTGATGCCCGCCGAATTTTGGGGATACCCCTAAACCCTGTATCTCAAAAACCGTTAAAGATACAGAGACTCAGATTGTTTTGCAGGTCAAGGGGCCCACAGGGCCCTCCTGGGAAAAAAAAAAAAAACAGGGGCCCATTTCTACAATGGGGGGCCCAGTGATTATCCTTCAGTTGAAGCGAACCTAGTGAGCAAAGCGAGCCCAATGAACAGCTGGGGCAGCCCAGGGGCTGTTTTTTTCTTCTCAATTCTGTTTTTTTTTTTTTGTATTAGAAGCCATATGAAGCAATGTAGATGACAAAAATCAATGCTTCAACCAAATATATTGAGATATTGTTTAATCAGTGGCAATATTTTGGAATTCAACCACAGGCCACTATATATCACATCTATATTATTTCCTCCTTGTAAATTATAATTTATTTTATTAACTTGTTTTCAGTTTGGTGTAGGTCTATAGTACTAGTAGTAGTAGTCAGTGGTAGTGGCAGTGGTAGTAGTAGTAGTAGTCACCAGTGATAGTAGTAGTGGTTGCTGTTGTAGTAGCTGATGTTGCAGTAGTAGTTGTTGTAAATCTAGTATGACTAATTACCTTGGGTATCAGGGGTATCATTTTTTTCAGGTGAATGTCCTCTCTTTCTGCCGAAGAATGACAAAATAGATGTATTTTTCTTTTTTTTCTTATCCATGTTTTCTTGTCTCTTTCGAATTCGTACATAGACCGTAAGACGCCACCTAGCGAAAGACTTGGATCAGGTTTTACTCGCTTGGGACGCTACAAACAGGGTGGCGTAAATACACAAACAGGTCCGACGTATATTCAATATGGCGGTGGTCAAAACAAATTCATCCGATGCTGAAATCTGTTGAATATCCAGATAATTATGTTGGAAGTTGCATATTTGTGCAAGATTTTCGATATTGAGACCATGAAGTCAAGTAATACCAGTCCCCCCAGGATTCCGCAGGCCTTTTTTGTGATTGTTGCGGGCTAAAATGTCTGATGTTGCAGGGGTTTTTCCAAAAAATTGCGATGAAAGTTGCGGTGTTTTTTAGGTTTTTGTTGCGATTACATTGCGGGAGGAAGTGAAAGTTGCGAGAACTTGTTGCGATGTTCTCTTTTTGTGATTAAAATTGAGTGATATGTTAAATATTAAGTTATTACTGAAAAACTCATCTCATCTCATTATCTCTAGCCACTTTATCCTGTTCTACAGGGTCGCAGGCAAGCTGGAGCCTATCCCAGCTGACTACGGGCGAGAGGCGGGGTACACCCTGGACAAGTCGCCAGGTCATCCACATAGACACAGACAACCATTCACACTCACATTCACACCTACGGTCAATTTAGAGTCACCAGTTAACCTAACCTGCATGTCTTTGGACTGTGGGGGAAACCGGCGCACCCGGAGGAAACCCATGCGGACACGGAGAGAACATGCAAACTCCACACAGAAAGGCCCTCGCCGGCCACGGTGCTCGAACCCGGACCTTCTTGCTGTGAGGCGACAGCGCTAACCACTACGCCACCGTGCCGCCTACTGAAAAACTATTGATTAAAAAAACAAAGACACTGAGAAATGGTCCTATAAACAACTTTACCAATATAAAAGATTAGCAGGACTACAAAAATGCAGAAAAATAGGCTTTACTTATCCAAATGCACCTGTTGGTTCAAAAGTTAAAGTGCAGAGAACCTCACAGCACAACATGAAGTTACCTTAAAATATAATATAAATGCCTCAGCTTTCATGTAAGGAAAAAAAAACTATTAACACTAGTACTGTGTGCAGGCAGTCTCTCCTGAAGACTAAATTAAACAATAATTATAAACTAATAAAATAAATGGCTCAGGCTTCATAGAAGAAAAAAAACAATTTGAACAGAATCTCACAGTATGATGCTGAAGCTGCTTAAACAATGGAAAATAAAATATCATTTTGGCAAAAATGTTGGCGTTCATTAATTTCTTGGATTAAGTTAAAAAAATAAAGTGCACACAGTCCTTCACTGTAAACATAACACACTTTCAGTAACAGAATTTAAGTCTATATAAACACCGACTCGCACATGCTGCTTCTCTTGAACGGAAACACGGAAGTAAGCAGTGTTGCCAGATACTGCTGACGTTTTCCAGCCCAAAATATGTTCAAAACCCACCAAAATGCACTTGAAACTCCCCAACTGGTTGGGAAACCACCCAATCTGGCAACACTGGAAGTAAGGCGGAAGGTAGCTTGTCGACGTCACCTCAAGACGATGCCAACGATTAGTCAAATTTGCGGGAAAGTTGCGGTGATTGGATATAATTGCAACACCGCCCTGAATTCGGGGGGATTGGTTGAATTTGTGTTGAAGTTGCAAATTGCAACATCGCGAAATCCTGGAGGGTCTGTAATACGCCACGAAACGTTCCAAATAGGGTATAAAATGCTCGCGTCCATATTGGCCCCTGCCCCTCTCGACAATGCGTTCATTATTCGAAATAGTGCGTCTTAGACGCGGGCGCGCCAACAATCTGAGTCTCTGAAGATAATGGCTTGAAATGTGTTCCGTATTTATCTACTTTATATGCCTTCTTGATAAGTCAAAAATATTGCTTCGAACACCATTGTAAAATTCTGACTGCCTAATCAGAAGTGCACGACCACACACGCTTGCAGTTCAAACGGATCATGGACCATAACATCAAGGATGTAGTAGCTCATCTGGCCTGCCATTAAAACAAGCATGACGACTAAAACGTCGAACGGAACTGAAATGTGACGATGTCAGAGAGGACCAGCCTCCACGACAAATTGTTTACAACCGGAAAATCAACAAAGGACTAAATTTTGTTCCCCGAGGCAAGACTGACCCGAAACATCCATCAGAACTGAAATCGCATGATAAATGAGAGAGGAGATCCAATTCTAGTCAGAAGAAAATGTGTTAAGTTGACCTAACGACTAATTTGTTCGCAAAAAACTTGACAATACAACGGCCAAGTTTTGTGCAGAAGGTCTAGTTCTTTCAAACAAAACAATCAGAACTGAAATCCATTGAGAACTGAGGGACGAGATATGATTTAACTGAAAATCAACAAATTGTTGACAACAGGAAAATCAACAAAAAAACGACCAAGTTTTGTTCCTTAAGGAAAGATCGACCCAAAATGAGAAATGAGAGAGGAGAATGTGATGTACAAGTGTTTTTTTTTTCATTTTTATTATTTATTCAGTCATTTATTTCCATTGCAATATGTAAATATTCTGTGTTTGGATGTTAAGAGCATTTCTATATTTTATTGGGGTGATTTTCTGTTAGGACGGCACGGTGGTGTAGTGGTTAGCGCTGTCGCCTCACAGCAAGAAGGTCCGGGTTCGAGCCCCGTGGCCGGCGAGGGCCTTTCTGTGCGGAGTTTGCATGTTCTCCCCGTGTCCCCGTGGGTTTCCTACAGGTGTTCCGGTTTCCCCCACAGTCCAAAGACATGCAGGTTAGGTTAACTGGTGACTCTAAATTGACCGTAGGTGTGAATGTGAGTGTGAATGGTTGTCTGTGTCTATGTGTCAGCCCTGTGATGACCTGGCGACTTGTCCAGGGTGTACCCCGCCTCTCGCCCGTAGTCAGCTGGGATAGGCTCCAGCTTGCCTGCGACCCTGGAGAACAGGATAAAGCGGCTAGAGATAATGAGATGAGATGAGATTTTCTGTTATTCTATGATTACTTGTGCACGATGGACATGTCTGATAATCATTATGTTACACCCCACTCGATTTTGCTCTTGGATAAAGTTCATGAGGGAGACATTCCCGCGAGCTGCAGGTGCCACGCGGTGCCTGGCTGATGTCAATTAAAAGTTCATGTGAACAACTTCAGGCGGAGACGTTGTGGCGACACACTCTCGGATGCGCTCGACACAGCTGGACAGCTCTCAGTGCCCTCGCTTCAGAGACTCTGGTCTTTTTTGGATATTTTTCCCTGGCGGTGGATTATGCTTTTCGGACTTTTCCCTTCACGGATGCCTCTGGAAACACCGCTGCTACTTCAGAGGACATTTAAAGACTGTGAACAGTTCGACGGTCGGGGCAATGGGACCTGCTGACCGGCGCTTGCCTAACGCGAGGCACAAAGGGACCGTGAGATGACAAATTCTGTGTCCTTTATATTTTATGTCACGAATATGTCTGTATTCTGATGGGGTTTGAAAAGGGAACCTTTTGTTTTGTGACCTAGGCCTAGGGTTATGTGTGTAACGTGTTGGGGGTTTTGTTTGAACATGTTTCACTGCTGATTAATGTTAAAACTTTTCTATAACCGAATTCCGTGTTGGATTTTTTTTTTTTTTTGATAACCTCTCACGTAACAAAAAAAAAATAATAATTCAAAATTCTAGCGAGACGCCTGGGAAATTCATTTATTTGGCCTAATTACTAACTTGTTAGGGGGCGGCACGGTGGTGTAGTGGTTAGCACTGTCACCTCACAGCAAGAAGGTCCTGGGTTCGAGCCCCGTGGCCGGCGAGGGCCTTTCTGTGAGGAGTTTGCATGTTCTCCCTGTGTCCGCGTGGGTTTCCTCCGGGTGCTCCGGTTTCCCCCACAGTCCAAAGACATGCAGGTTAGGTTAACTGGTGACTCTAAATTGACCGTAGGTGTGAATGTGAGTGTGAATGGTTGTCTGTGTCTATGTGTCAGCCCTGTGATGACCTGGCGACTTGTCCAGGGTGTACCCCGCCTTTCGCCCGTAGTCAGCTGGGATAGGCTCCAGCTTGCCTACGACCCTGTAGAAGGATAAAGCGGCTACAGATAATGAGATGAGATGAGACTAACTTGTTAGCAAAAAAAAAAAACCTGACAAAACAACGAACAAATTTTGTACGGAGTGATGAGTTCTTTCAAACAAGACCATCGGAATGGGAATCCGTGCAGAACTGACGGAGGAGATACGATTTAACTGAATTGTGGATGACAGATGAATGACAGACACTACGCCATAGCAACAGCTCAATCAGCCTTACGGCCAGATGAGCTAAATATGGTCCTTGTAAAACTGAAGCGATCCTGCCATACTGTGATTATAATAATTAACTATACTGTGGTATACATTTTTGGCCACGCTGCCCGCTTGTGAAGACGCTGCCCGGGGTATATTGATGACTGCTACCCAATAAAAAATGTCACATTTTATTTTCGATCCATTCCTAGAAAAAAAAAACATGGCACATTTCCAAGTTGGAAGTGACCTGAACGAAGCACAGTGTCGGGGGAAGAGGACAGAGAGAGAGAGAGAGAGAGAGAGAGAGAGAGAGAGAGGGGCAGCATTTTTTTATCGTCTATCTTTATATCAAGGGGAAAACGATTGTGTCTTATGGCAGATTCTACCATAACAGAGGCCAGTTAAGTCCCATCTCCTTAAATTGCTGAACTGATTATTTTGATCATTCTATTAAGTTTTTCTAGTAGCATTTGGGGTCTTGGACATTCACAGTAAATTGTAGGACAGTAGTCCTGGTAACTAATTAATAAAAGCCTGACATGACAGACATGCTAAATGACAATAGAAACACATCGGTTTCGATCATCAAAATCTGACAGACAAACTAACGTCTACCATCATATTCTGACAGACACTCTAGATGACAATAGCAACAAAACCGTTTCTTACATTATTAAAGGGGTACCAAATATAATATATACAGTTGTTGATGTGACAAAGTAACGTATTCTTAAGTATTCTATCAAATTTATATACTAGAAAACAACGAAATATCTTGGTAATTGTAAATATGTGGCAGATCACAGAATCCAGGGACACATGTCTGCCCGGGGGCATTTTGAGTTATTGACAGATTCAGAAAGTACAGTTTCTAAGCTTTCCAATGATGCCTTCCATGTGGAGATCTGACAATATTTGAAGAATGTGTGGCCTTTTGAAAGTGTATACTTCTTAAAACAGAAAAGGGAGAAAATCGCCCTCAAAGTTTTCCATCTCAGCTACTCTGGGTGCAGGGCGGGCACATAATGGTGCTCATTTGCATGACATTAAGGAAAGCCCTACCCCCTACGAGCTAGCACGATACTACTTTCATGTAAACAAAGATCATCACGTCAATTTTCCTTCCATGCAAAGTATGCCCAACACAATTATGAAGTACAAAAATAAGTCCTAAAGTATACTTGAATGTTTTGTGGTTGAAAAATTACTCACACCGTAAGAAAGAAAGATAGCACGATGATGACACAACTAACACAACACTAGTTTCATGTAAAGCCTCGGTCACAACCGGCCGTACAGTACGCGCTCCTACAGCCGGTCTACATGCAAAAAACGCAAGAAACACACGGAGAGCGCGCATGAAACGCACGAGAGCGCGCGTGTGATGTGCTGATTTTCGAGCCGCAGACCGGCCGCAGAGGTTCTTTGTCATGTCAAACAAACTCTACGGGCGCTTACGGTTTTTTCAGGTTGCAAGACAAACTTACGGCCAACGCGCGTCTTTCTCCATGAACAAAAAAAAAAAAAACGCAGCGATTTGGGAAACGCCAAAAATCACACGGCCAAAAAATCGTACGTCCGGTTGTGACCTAGGCTTAACCAAACCACAACACTCTCCGTTACATGCAAAAATAACCACACAGCCTTAGATTAATAAACTTACCCCATCAGAAAGAGAAACGGCGCCTTGCACACACCAATGCCTCCGATGGAATGTAGTCCTAGAACGGTCCGTGTATCATCCGATCATTCAAGTATTCCATTCAATCTGGAAAACGAGGTTGCGGTTTTTTTTGCTAGAAATGGTGATCTCCGATGTGTGTCAGCTCCTCTGCGCTCTGTTTAGTAACTCATTCCATAGTGAAATCACACGCCTGTATGCAGTTAAGTAGCCATGCGCTCAGCTCGGATCATACAGCTGATTCGCGGAAAAAAAAAACAAAAGACTGAAATCATCATGTGAATGGCCCATATGGTAATTTACCCACACCCCCCAGCAGGCTACAGTCCTGACAAAAACAAGACAATTTGCAACAAAAAATGTATGCTTTTCCAACAAAACAATCTATTATCTGAAATACTGATTGCATTCTTCAAGATCTCAACTTGCACATGATGGAAAAAAACAAAAATCACAAATTTCGAAAAAAAAATGCTTCTTTTGCGATTATCTCGGATTCATTTCGGCCGACATGTGTCCCTGGATTTGGTGAGGGGTCACATATAATACTTTATACGCTAAACCGCACAAGAGTCGCCATTTTTAAAAGACCGTGACGTCAGCGCTACCCACTGCACTAGCGGAACTCTCCGAAATAGAGGAGAGAAGCGTGTAATCATGGCGTCGGGCGCATCAAGTGAAAGCGACAGCTCTGTCGAATCATACGAAGAGATCCCGCAAGACACACTGCAAGCAGGCTATGGCTTAGAAGGGTACCAGTTTGAACCTAGGAGAGGTACTCTCGACTCCGGTGATGAAATAAGAGAAGAAAGCTCGGATGACGGCGAGGATGAGACTGATGCTGACCATGGGCGTGGCGAGCGTGGGGCAGAGCGTCTGCGTGCAGGTGACACGGCGTGGTGCTCGTGCGGAAAATGTAACGTGGAGTTGCTCACGAGTCCAGCAGAATTTATTTGCTGCAATGAGATAGGCGCCACCCGTGGACTTGCGAAATCGTCGCAAGAGGCAGAAACAGGTATTTCACACATGCTATTCCCAACCTCAATGAGCCAACACAACTGGGCACATACATACGTCATGAGTGTTACGCAGAGAAAATGAACGTGCATTCTGATTGGATAAAATTAATATCATGGCGGGCTGTTCAAACTGCGGAAATAGTTTGCTCGAGCTACTTTCAAAACACTATAACTTTCCAACCTTAGAACAAAAAACTTTTGTAAGTCTTGAATAAGGTTCGTTAATGTGTGTTTTATTGTTATATTTACTCTCTATATTGCCCTCTGTTCCCCTTTAATCTGACACATTTAGTAATAATATTAAATACCTCATCACTAGAACCAAATAATAAAATAAAATATTGAAATAAAAAAGATCAAATTTATTTTCAAAATTGAAATATCAACAATAATTGTCAGAACAGTGACGACAGACACGACTGTGTCACTTTCGCGGGGAAATAACACATTGAAATGGCCTGTCGGCTGAAAGGGTCGCAAGTGGCTCTGATTTATCTCAACTTGCGATAGTTTTCCTCCAGAAAACTTTAAATATGAATGCACAAATATATTCTCAATGTTTCTATCGTCAAAAATTTCTATCGTCAGGATAGCTGACTGAAAATCTTACCTTGATTTATTTGATGAAATCTAGCTGTCAGAGCTCCGAGTCTTGCCCGTAAGTAAATGTCTGCTGTTGCAAAAATCATGCGCAGTAGAATTTCCTCTTTGCGTCAGTCAACATGTGCATGGTGAGGGCTTGAATTTTGCTGTCGTCAGGTGCATTTGACTGACAGACTGACGATAGCATTTTTTAAAAATAACTGTGGGCTTCTCTCGTGAACGAAATAGTTTTTTCGCTGTTAATCTATTTCAACTCTATCTGTTGACACCCAAAAATTATAAAGCCTGCTTCCACACGATAACTACCAAAGATCCATAATGGCTGAGTCTCAGTGGCGGCTGGTAGTCTTTCAAACAGGGGAGGCTGGTCGGTTATGATATTTCCAGATTTTAAAAGAAAAAACACATCAATTTTGCCCATACTCTTGCCTCTGATCTGGCTGATTGTCGGCAGCATCACAAACTGTGAAATAACAGGTTCTTTTGGCCCATTAGCCTACTGTCCAATATACATGATGGTGGTGTTGGGGGGGAGGGGTATATTTTAACATTTTATATTTTAAAATTGTGGCATGTTGTTTAAAAATTGACCTCGGCTGTGTTTTTGTTTAAAAATGTTTTCCAAATTGTAGCGGTGTTTAATTCATATCCAGAAAAACATATATTCCAATATAATATACTCAGCATAAACATTTTAAATAGATTCTATATTTTTGGTCCATCCATGACATATTACTAAAGTAGCCTATTTACTGTTGTTGATGTGGGTCACTTGCTGTTAGCCAATTCACTTTCTCGTACCAGGAGAGCTGAAAGGAACGAGTATTATTCCCTACCTTTTTCACCAAGTCAGTTTGAGGCGTTGGTCTACCCTGCTCTTTAATTTTAATTTTTCCCTCGAAAGGAAGACTGGCAAATGGCTTCGTCAAAATTAAATCAGCAATGCTTGGCATCCGTGCGCAGCTTTCTTGCTAGCTGACTAGCCCCCTCAAGTTCAAGTTCAGTCACTCGAATAAACGACATTTCTGGAACTAAGATAGCAAACTTGACAACACTATATTTACACTTTATTTACAATGAAAATATATACAAACTAAAAAAGCTGGTAGAAACCGTATGTAATGAATGAAATCGAAATGTAAGCTGATCTCTTACAATACACCACAGCACTTGCGAATCCGCATGGGACTGAACTGATGTTGCCAGATACTGCTGACGTTATCCAGCCCAAAATATGTTCAAAACCCGCCAAAATGCACTTAAAACCGCCCAATCTGGCAACACTGTACCGCTGCCTGTCTATAGTTGAAACGAGCTGTGAAAGAAAATATCCGTCCGCTTTCACCAATCACCAGTCTCCTCGCGGAAACTGCCATGTCCCTCCCATGTGAGGCTCGGAGTCCGTGGGCGGGCATTTTCGCAGTATTTGTCCAATAATTGTCTTGCATTTTGATATTGAAAAGCGCACAGCTCCCAAATGCCGTTGAAGTCCATTGAGGCTGGGAGTCCGTGAGACTCCGTGGGCGGGTGTTTTCGCAGTATTTGTCCAATAATCGTCTTGCATTTTGAGATTGACAAGCACAGAGCTCCCAATCCACTGAGGCTGGGCTGCATCGCGCTGTCACGAGGGGGAAAAACTCACGCACACATTAGGCGAACTGGGGAAAGTTATAACGGAATGATTTCGCACTGTAGTTGGGTTGAGCACATATATTTCTATGATTCTGGATCTGATATAGCAATGTTATAAGGTCGGCTATAACATAAGCCTAGCGCAATTCATCCTACACGATGTTCGTCATTTTTAGAGGAGGCTGAGCCTCCCTCGTTGTCTTAGAGCAATCGCCCGTGCTGAGTCTATTGTCAGGTCATCTGACAGAAATTCACTGACGATAGCAACAGGGATAATGAAAGTGATTTTTAAAATGGGAGTTATGTCTGTCAGATATGTCAAAGAAATAGAACTTTATTCTTTAAAAATCTTTTATTGATATACTGAGTGTATTTTTAAATGACGTGCTGTTTTAGAAGACCAAATACCATATTTTCAGTCTTGAAAATATTACCTCACTGAAAAAAGGACAAGAAAAATTTCTTATTTTGTGGGCAAGTGGTTAATGGATCCAGTTATGGTAGAATCTGCCTTATGAAATTGTGTTGTTACGGATCTCGCCATAATATGCTCACAGCAGAGACACCTCGATAGAATTCTTTCGGGGAGATTGTCTGCAATCTGGAAATATTAGAAGCACGAAAGTAGGATACTCTATCTTAAAGTTCTTAGTGCTTAACAGACATAAATGGCATTGTTTTATTTGCTGTGATTTCAAAACTGGATCGCTCAGCAATGCTTTGCCGCCCGGAGAAACGCCTCACCTGCTATCATCAGAAAGGGGAAGTTCTGCTGTTTATTTTGATTTGGGAGGATTTTGGTCTTTCCTTATGTACAATTGTGACGAGCACCAAGCGCCAGTTCCGCTCTTTCTTGTGATTCTATATCTATGCAGAGATGTCCGCAAGCACCGGCAACCGATGGTTTTCTCCGCCTACACAGACGGTCTGTGCCGGCTACTCGATCCCAAAAAAACACCTGCCTTTCAATGTTCAAGCGATTTATGGTACATGATCTTCGCCGGCCATGATTTGCTACAAATTCAATTATTCCACCACGAAATTGTCTTCGATTTGGGTCTAGCGTGACTGCAAACGACGCTATATTTTTTGATCGATTCTCGCACATTCAGCCGGACCATGTGACCACGATGGTAAAGACGCAGTTCATTGTTGCAGACTCGGTTTTCGCAAAATATTTTATAATGTAATGTAATTTACACATACACCAAATAAGCTCACCATCCTGCGGCCGGATGAGCTAATGATCAGATCGTTTAAATATTAATAGTCTTGATGGTATTAAGTAGCTTTTCTTTTCCATTCCCACACTGGAGATTTTATTTACTCTATGCTCTGGCTAATATACTTCACATTTGTTCACTCTGGCTGGAGGTATAACTTGGGAGCTTGCTGTGCAAAGTGTAACTTTAATCCATGTGAAACAGCCGGGCAATTCGTTTTGCATTTACAGAGATGTCCACAAGCGCCGGCGACCGGCGGTTTTCTCCGCCTACACAGACGGTCTGCGCCGGCTACTCGATCCAAGGAAAAAAAACAAAACAACAACAAAAAAAAACTTGCCTTATATCGTCTCCGCTGCCCAAAATTTGCTGCAAATCCAGTTATTCCACCACAAAATTGTCTTTGATTCGGATCATGACCGGAAGCGACGCTATATTTGTTGATCGATTCTCGCGCTCTGATTGGCTGAGCCGGACCACGTGACCACACCGTAGCGTATGTAGTTATGTTACAGAGCCAGGCAGCGTACTACAGAGGGGAACTGAGAAAGCCAAGCACACGTACATCTGGAGGGAAATTTCATACGTATTTTGTGACTATTTCACAGCGAAATGGTTAGCAGTTGAGAATGCACCAGAAGGCATGTACACTACCGTTCAAAAGTTTGGGGTCACCCAGACAATTTTGTGTTTTCCATGAAAAGTCACACTTTTATTTCCCACCATAAGTTGTAAAATGAATAGAAAATATAGTCGAGACATTTTTCTGGCCATTTTGAGCATTTAATCGACCCCACAAATGTGATGCTCCAGAAACTCAATCTGCTCAAAGGAAGGTCAGTTTTATAGCTTCTCTAAAGAGCTCAACTGTTTTCAGCTGTGCTAACATGATTGTACAAGGGTTTTCTAATCATCCATTAGCCTTCTGAGGCAATGAGCAAACACATTGTACCATTAGAACACTGGAGTGAGAGTTGCTGGAAATGGGCCTCTATACACCTATGGAGATATTGCACCAAAAACCAGACATTTGCAGCTAGAATAGTCATTTACCACATTAGCAATGTATAGAGTGGATTTCTGATTAGTTGAAAGTGATCTTCATTGAAAAGAACAGTGCTTTTCTTTCAAAAATAAGGACATTTCAAAGTGACCCCAAACTTTTGAACGGTGGTGTAAATTTCAAAATTTTCTTGGAAGGCATGACCCCGGACTCCCCTAGCATTAATGTGCCTTTGGCGTGCCGTGGCGGCTTTGCCGCTGCAAATTCCAGAGCTGCTTATACATCCATCCATTATCTGTAGCTGCTTATCCTGTTCTACAGGGTTGCAGGCAAGCCCGAGTCTATCCCAGCTGACTATGGGCGAGACAAGTCGCCAGGTTATCGCAGGACTGACACATAGAGATACACAACCATTCACACCTATGGTCAATTTACTGTAGAGCCACCAATTATCCTAACCTGCATGTCTTTGGACTATGGGGGAAACCGGAGCACTCGGAGGAAACCCATGCAGACACGGGGAGAACATGCAAACTCCGCACAGAAAGGCCGTCGCCGGCCGCTGGGCTCGAACCCAGACCTTCTTGCTGTGAGGCGACGGTGCTAACCACTACACCACCGTGCCGCCCCCAGAGCTGCCTACTACTTCTTTTTCAGATTTTCTGGAGAACCCTGTCGATGCAATAATTAGCTCATTAGTTATTCAAACAAGAGTAATGGGTATAGAGATGGACGCAGAGCTGTATGCAGATTGTAACTACAATAACACTTCATCGCATCGACGAGTGCCCGGCAGCAATGGAAAGGCCAAGTAGGACCGTTTCACGTGACGCGCGATCAACCTTGCACTTCATGAGCAATTCAGCTGAGAAAAATGGACTTGAATTCGGATGCGATTTGCATCAGCCAACGTGTTTAAAGCTAATGCTCAAATATACAGCCATGCCAATAAAACCTGTGGGATGAAAACAGCTGAAATTGTGCTCGCTATAACTGCAAGACAGTTCATCAAAGCCATGAGGAGAGCCGTGATTAATTCCACATCGCTCTAATTTCAATAATTATGGCATAGTCTTGAAGTCTGTCCAGGGAACAGAGGGGAAAAAAAAAACCAAAACAAAACACTGTGTGTGCAAACTGCTCTTTCAGTCACCCTGACGTTTCATGTCTCCTTCTGGCTAATCCAGAAATTTAAAGCCCAACCACAATCCCACAATCCCTCATTATGTGATCTCATGGTCAAACATGGTGTGTAAACACCACCCACTGCCTGACTCAGCTACATGCCTAACGGCTGAGAACAGGCTTCAGTTCACCTTGAGAAACAACATATCCCAGGAAGGGCTTCGAATGGACACCCATCCACCTGGCAAATGAGAGTAAAGCATGGCACTGGAGGGCAAATCACTGGAGGTGATCCTATGGTACAGCTCATCAAAGAAAAAAAAAAAAAAGAAGAAGAACCACCAAGCAGCAAAATGAGTAAAAATTCAAAATGTTGTACAGTAAATTTGATGTGGAATGATCTGAACTCGAATCCACTAAAGAGAATGGCCACAATGTCTCATCTCATCTCATTATCTCTAGCCGCTTTATCCTTCTACAGGGTCGCAGGCGAGCTGGAGCCTATCCCAGCTGACTACGGGCGAAAGGCGGGGTACACCCTGGACAAGTCGCCAGGTCATCACAGGGCTGACACATAGACACAGACAACCATTCACACTCACATTCACACCTACGGTCAATTTAGAGTCACCAGTTAACCTAACCTGCATGTCTTTGGACTGTGGGGGAAACCGGAGCACCCGGAGGAAACCCACGCGGACTCATAATATTTTCAATAGAAATGCTGAGACTGTCAATGAGTGCTGCTAGCTGCTGTTTTTTAATAATGATGAAGTCAGCTGATGAAGTACATGTAGCTGCATTTTATGTAACAGTTTATTGACTGCCAAAAAATAAACATTTTGATTATAATTGAAGTTGTTTTGTTCTTCATCTGTATTCAAGATTTCACCATATTCTCATCTCATCTCATTATCTCTAGCCGCTTTATCCTGTTCTACAGGGTCGCAGGCAAGCTGGAGCCTATCCCAGCTGACTACGGGCGAAAGGCGGGGTACACCCTGGACAAGTCGCCAGGTCATCACAGGGCTGACACATAGACACAGACAACCATTCACACTCACATTCACACCTACAGTCAATTTAGAGTCACCAGTTAACCTAACCTGCATGTCTTTGGACTGTGGGGGAAACCGGAGCACCCGGAGGAAACCCACGCGGACACGGGGAGAACATGCAAACTCCACACAGAAAGGCCCTCGCCGGCCACGGGGCTCGAACCCAGGACCTTCTTGCTGTGAGGCGACAGCGCTAACCACTACACCACCGTGCCGCCCAGATTTCACCATATTCTTCAACAGTATTCGAGTATCTGGAGAAACTTGTCACCTTAGCTTAGTCAAAGTGCACATCAGACTTAAAATTATTATATCATCCATATGTGGATTTCAATCGGACTACTTTTGATGTGTTTGTTTGCAAATATTTCTGAAATTTGATTAAGGGCAATTCCATGTAAATGTCAACCTCACCATGCAAAAATAAAGCAACATGTAATACATCAAAACCACTCCCAGAGATATCACCTAGGCCTGTATTTTACAGATGTGAATAAGTTGAACCAATTTGTAACCAACCTAATATGTCACTGTCAGTCTTTCTTTCTTATAATGTAAAACCCAAGCTAAAATCAACTTTGATCATGTACAATTCTATATTATTGCCACAAGCCACAGAAATGTATGCTAAAATCCACAAAACAGCAAAACAATAGCCATCCTAAATATTATTTAAGAACTTTGATAGTTTTAGCTGATATTTAGAGAGTTTTTCAAAGGGTTATGGTGGTTAAATTGCTGATTTTCGAAACATATGCCATGTCGATTTCAGACGCGTCACATCCGTAACGGAATTTCGTCACATCCATAACGCTGACTTTTCCTTCCGAAACTCTGCATGAAATACAAAATATTTTAAACAAAGATTTTTTTAATATTCACCTTGGACCCCTCTATCAAATGGATATCTCCATTTCGACATTAGGTTTACGATTTCACAGAGTTTAATAAAAATGTACAGTCACCCAAGAAAAGTGATACTTTTTCTGTCACATCCATAACGCATCTTTTATTGGCATTTTCTGGCATGCCCTAGATGTACTATGGGAATTGTTCTTGTTCTATCACTTCTCCAGTATGGTACAGCCTTAAAATATGCAACACCTGTTTAAATACTGGGAGAGAATAAAACATGCACTGGGTCATTTGTTGCCATTTTGAGTTCAAGTGTCACGTCCATAACACTGGAATTGCTCTTAAATGACTGAGGTATGGTTTCATATTTCAAGTTTCCAAATAGCATTGATTACCCTTTATTTTCACTGTTAAAAGTTACCAGAGGCCACCATTTCTCAGTGCATTTCATAAAATTTTCCATGCCCAAAGGGGGGCGCACCCCTCTTTGAAACCCCCCCTTTGCCGCTGGCAGACATTTTACCATTTTGCACCCTGCTGTAAATTATTTGTACCCTGCTATTCTCCCAAACTTTGAAGCCCCTGGACTTTGCACTGAATAATCCCGCAGCACAAAGTCATTTCCAAGCCTTTGTCACGATTGCAAGCAGTACAGCACGAGTACGCATAACTCCAAACTGCTCCTTACTGTTGTACAGAGGCAGAACTCCAGCTGTGATCTGAACCATGACTTGCGTGTGTACGTTCTGAGTGATTGGAAACTTGCCTGTAAATGGGGTCCTGCATCACCATCATCTTGCTCTCATCCCACGTCCATTCTTTTTTCTACAGACAAAGAAAGAGAGTTTTAGACAATGAATAATATAGCTACCAATACTCCTGATAACTCCACTGCGGTAGAGAGATGACTAATGATGGCAGAGGCACAAGCTCCGCATCATTTATGAATAAAAATGGTATTCCCAGTGAGTGGCTTCACATCAAATCACAATCACTTGGAGGACACTCTTCAAACTGAAGACTTTTATAAACTATGTTAAAATTAGAAACTAAAAAAAGCCTACCACTGTTTTTTTTTTTTTACCTTGTGCATTTTCAGACACATACTGTACCAAAAGCTCACGAAACATTTGACGGTGTTGAAAAAAATGCATCATTCTGAGCAATACTGTTTCATGATCATTAATTAACAATTGTTTGCCGAAGGCGACGTGAATATCAGTGAATAATAACCTCGACTTTGTCTCGGTTATTATTCACGGATATTCACTGAGCCTGAGGTATTTTAGTAGAAATACACCGGTGATTTTTTTTTAACACAATTTTTTAAAATAATTTATTTCAAACTTCAAAAGCGGCATGCAAATGTAATGAAAGACTTGAAGGCTTGTGGCATGCATGCAGATTTGTGTCACTTATCTACACCGAGTCACATAAAATAACATCACATCGCTCCTGTGGAGGACGGCCCCATATGGACAGTCGAAAGTCGCACTTGGAGGACGCTCTGGACTCTTACAGTAACGCCTTTGTGGCTGAGGACTACAGTTGACTTGCTAACTTTAGGACTGCAGTTGTCATGAACAGTTTTGCGCTCAAGTTTCCATCAATGAAGAGTTTATAACATCAACGAAACTGACTTGTTAAAACTGTTAATGTTATAGTCATGTTGTCTGTTGTTACCCAAATGAGGATGGGTTCCCTTTTGAGTCTGGTTCCTCTCGAGGTTTCTTCGTCGTGTCGTCTGGGCGAGTTTTTCCTTGCCACTGTCGCCACGGGCTTGCTCATTGGGGATCGATTAGGGATAAAATTGGCTCATGTCTTGAGTCATTCAGATTCTGTAAAGCTGCTTTGGGACAATGTCTATTGTTAAAAGCGCTACACAAATAAACGAACTTGACTAAAATACTTTGTTTTGAAAATAAAATAAATCACAATTCCATTTTACCTTTGAATGGTTTTAGACCAAACATCTTTAGTGCTTTTAGGAATGACATTTTCTTTCATCATTTGTAATTCTTCTTCACTTGCAGTGACGAAACGATTGGCCGCCGTTTTGCCAAGTCGCTCGAGGTGATTACCAAAAAATACTCCGAATTTCTCGACCAATCAGCACGCGCAATTTCCTATAATCACCTCCGTATTTACACTAATGGTAATTCTCATCTCATCTCATTATCTATAGCCGCTTTATCCTGTTCTACAGGGTCGCAGGCGAGCTGGAGCCTATCCCAGCTGACTACGGGCGAAAGGCGGGGTACACCCTGGACAAGTCGCCAGGTCATCACAGGGCTGACACATAGACACAGACACCATTCACACTCACATTCACACCTACGGTCAATTTAGAGTCACCAGTTAACCTAACCTGCATGTCTTTGGACTGTGGGGGAAACCGGAGCACCCGGACGAAACCCACACGGACACGGGGAGAACATGCAAACTCCACACAGAAAGGCCCTCGTCGGCCGCTGAGCTCGAACCCAGGACCTTCTTGCTGTGAGGTGACAGTGCTAACCACTACACCACCGTGCTGCCCAGAATTAAACATTACATTGTTTATTACCGCCGCCAACTTTGTTGGAGGGGCTTTTGTTTTCGCCTTCATCTGTTTGATTGTCTTGTCCCAATGTAACTCAAAAAGCAGTGAATGGATTTTGATGAAATTCTGAGGAAAGGTGGGCCATGGGCCAAGGAATGCTTGATTAGATTTTGATGGAAATCCAGATATGTATGTGAATCCAGCATTTTATTTATTTATTTCTGGATATTCTAACAATGTGGCCTGGCCGAGGTATACGCTCTACCAAGTGCCCTTCTAATTAAATAAGTAAATCTTACTGACTCAACTACAGACTTCGTTTATCACCAAAAATGCATTTGCTCCAGTTGGAGCTGGTTATTAACACAAGAACACTCACATTAGTTCAGCAGCCACATAAAGGCATCTAATAAGCTCTTACCCTGATTTGTTCTCATTTAATGTCTGACCTCCATGGTTACTCAAGTAGAGTCTAATAAACTAATGAAGCTCTAGATGGCACAACTTGTGCATAATTATACGTAGTACAGAGTTGTAATGTAGCGAAACTAAAACTGTCTCTGACAACTATCCTGTCTCACTAGCTTTTTATCATCCAGAGCTAAGGAAAAAGAAACGTTAGACTCTGATATGAATTCCTTAAAATGTTAAAAGAAATAATTTATACTTTTCGACCTTATCCATAACCAATGCATCTGCAGTATGTGATCGATTACTACAGACAAGAATTTTAATACTACTTCTTCTTCATGCCCTTGTGAAAATGTTCTGAAATTGAGCTTTGACGAAATACATCCATAATGTTGATATCCATCCATCCATCCATCCATCCATTATCTGTAGCCGCTTATCTTGTACAAGGTCGCAGGCAAGCTGGAGCCTATCCCAGCTGACTATGGGCGAGAGGCGGGGTACACCCTGGACAAGTCGCCAGGTCATTGCAGGGCTGACAAACAACCATTTACACCTACGGTCAATTTAGAGTCACCAATTAGCCTAACCTGCATGTCTTTGGACTGTAGGGGAAACCGGAGCACCCGGACGAAACCCACACAGACACGGGGAGAACATGCAAACTCCACACAGAAAGGCCCTCGTCGGCCGCTGAGCTCGAACCCAGGACCTTCTTGCTGTGAGGTGACAGTGCTAACCACGACACCACCGTGCCGTCCACAATGTTGATATCTGAAATGGGAATTATCTTTAACTTTCCTGACTTATTGCCTGAACACACCAGGCTGCTCCATTTGAATGAGTGAATCAGAACTACTAAGCCCATTTCCATAAAAGTTGGGATCTTTTCCCAAATGCAATAAAAACAAAAATCTGTGATTTGTTAATTCACGTGAACCTTTATTTATCTGACATAAGGACAAAGAAAATATTTTCAATCATTTTACTGACCAACGTAATTGTATTTTGTAAATCGAAATAAAGTTAGAAGTTGATGCCTATAACACACTCAAAAAAAAGTTGGGACAGAGGCAAAATAAAACTGAGAAGTTTATAGGATATTCAAGTAACAGCATTTTGGAAGACTCCACAATAAGCAGGTTAATCGGTAACATGATTGAGAATAAAAGGAGCATGAACCAAAGGCTCAGTCTTTGCAAGCAAGTCTGGGTCATGGTTCACGCCTTTGTGCCAAAATTTGTGAGAGAATTGTTAGTCCATTCCAAAAGAACATTTCTCAAAGAAAGATATGAGGTCTTTCAAAATCTGCAGCACATAATATTGTGAAAAGATTCAGGGAATTCGGAGACATCTCAGTGTGTAAAGGGCAAGGTCGAAAACCACTGTTGAATTTGCGTGACCTTTGAGCCCTTAGGCGGCACTGCCTGTGAAACCATCATGCTAATGTGACAAATATAGCCACATGGGCTCGGAAGCACTTCGGAAAACTGCTGTCACTTAACACAGCCTGCTGCTGCATCCAGAAATGCAACCTGAATCTGTTTTATGCAAGGAGGAAGCTGTTCCTCAATTCTATGCAGAATCGCTGCTGATTTCTCTGAGCCTGAACTCATCTCAGATGGACCGAAAGACAGTGGAAATGTGTGCTGTGGTCACGAGTCCATATTTCAGCTTGTTTTTGGGAAAACTGGATGTCGAGTTCTCAGTGCCAAAGGTGAACACGGTCATCCAGTTTGTTATCAGAGAAAAGTGCAAAAGTCAGCATCTCTGATGGTATGGAGGTGCATTAATGCCCGCAGCATGGGTGAGTTGCATGTGTGTGAAGGTACCATTGATATATTAGGGCGTATATTGGGATTTTACAGACATATCCATCTTGTCAACGTGTCTTCCTGGGAAGTCCATACTTATTTCAGTAGGACAATGCCAGGCCTGATTCTGCACGGGCTACAACAGCGTGGCTTTGTAGACACACCGAGTGCTTGCGCTTGACTGGCCTGCTGCCAGTCCAGATCTGTCTTCTATTGAGAATGAATGGTGCATCATGAAGAGGAGAATCAGACGAGGGCGACCATGGGCTGTTGAGCAGCTAAAGTCTTGTATCAAACAAGATCAAAACGTCCAATTTCAGATCAATATGATTAAAAAGTGTTATTAAAGGAAAGGTGATGGAACACAATGGTAATAATGCCTCTATCCCAACTTTTTTTGTAAGTGTGTTGCAGGCATTAAACATCTAACTATGTTTATATTTACAAGACACAATTAAGTTGGTCAGTAAAACTACTGCAAATATTTTCTTTGTATTTTTTGTCAGTTAAATAAAGGTTCATGTGAATTAACAAATCTGGAAGTGGGGTTTGTAACAAAATGCACTGTTACATGCATAGTTATGTCACTGCATCAGAAATTTATAGCGATCTGTCTTTAGCACACCATGCCTAAAGCACTTGGATGAAAATGTGGCATGTGTGACAAGCACACATGGAGCGTGGCTGTGAGGATTTATGTTGGGCACAGATAGCCTGGGTCCGCCCATCCTAAGTGTGACGCAACACGGGGGGCTGTTGCGAACTTAGTCTGGCAAGGCAAGCTATCTCCAGCTCTTCCAAGCTCCCGAAAAATCGGAAGCCAATCAACTTTGAGCATCTCCAACGGCCCTGGGTAGAGGTGTGTTCAAGGCAGTGACGTAGTAGAACTGCGACCGGAAGCCATAGATTGTTTACAGAATCTATGCTGGAAGCACTTCATTCACTAGAAACATTACGAACATGGAGCAGCGGCAAGCCTTTGACACAGCGGTGGATGCTGTATTGAAAGCATTCAACGGGAAGTTCTCATTGAAAACGGAGCAAAGAGCAGCCCTGGAGGTATTTATCTTCTTCCTGTTACTCAAGCAGTTTCTGTCGGGTCACATACGACAGAGGAAAGAGTGATGTGATTGGTTTAAGCTTCGTCACAGCCTTTTCTGGCTTCGACCAGTAGCAAACTGAGACATTTCAGGGAGGCGGGTCAACCATGCGTTTTGGGAAACAGTTGGGCTTAATATCTATGCCAGACCAATGCTCGCAGAGCTTTGAAGTTGCGTTAGCCAGACTAGGGCACAGAGGCCTGGTGTGCAATCAGTGTTCCAGTTCAGCCCAAAGGTGTTCAGTTTGGGTTGAGGTCAGGACTCTGTGCATGACACTCAAATTATTCCACTCCACGCAAACCAATCTTGGCAAACCATGTCTTCAAAGGGGAAGAACCACATATGATTGCGATGGTCAGGTGTCTACACGCTTTTGGCCATATAGTGTAGAGTACATATTGTTATACATTCACTTGCTAATGACACTCATCTCTGAGCAACCTTCTCACTCTATATTCCCCACCCCCTTTTCTCCCCAATATGCTCACTTGGCAATTCCTGCCTGCTTTCCCCATCATGCAACAACTACCAAGCAGGGACAGGGAAGGGTAATACATGCTTCCTTCAATACTTGGGAAGCCAGGCTGTGTACCAGGGCAGCACAGAACATTATGAAGGAAAGCACAATCTGCTCTCTTCCAGTATCACTGTAATTGACAGAAAGTATTCTATCCCTCCCATTCAAAAAGCATGGTCAACTTTGCTCTCTTGGACTCCTGGCCGCAGACAGCTGTGCCTTTGCTGGGATTCGAACTCGCCATCTCCCAGGGCGCAGCTCGGGTGAATGCATTTTGTTGCACCACTCAAGAGTCCCCAGCAATTGGGCATGGATAAAATATGGACAGCAGATAAACGAAGCAACTGATTTGTTTGAATTGAAGCAAACAAAGTCTTCATCAGTAAGAGCAATTTTGTTGAGATGTTCAAGTTAGTGAACGTGCTCTGGTCCCATCCCAATGCAACATGGTGATGTACCTTACGGAAGGGTATGTTTGCTGAACTGCTCGATGTCCTGGTGGTGCATCATAAACAATATGGGCTTTATAGATAATTGGAGTAGTTTTGAGTGCAAGGTTGGCCCGTTAGGGTGGGACAGTATCCATCCCACTTTGGAAGGTGCTGCTCTCATTTCTTGCAGCGTAGCCCATAGTCTCAGAACAGGCCTAGTTAATTTGTGACAATCAAGAGCTCGAGCCTGGGAGCACACGAACAGGCTAAATCAACCATCTGCTAGCTGCAGAGTCACCACTCAGGTACCACCATACTGAGACTGTCTGTTCCCCAAGCTATACAGAAGTGTAGAAATGCTCAGAAAATGTGTTTCAGTCATCTAAATTAATATAAAATGAGATCATACTGATAGTACAGCCATAACCTTTGATCTAAAGCTCGGACTGTTAAATATTAGATCTCTTACACCTCAAGCACTTACTGTTAATGAAATTCTTACTGATCAGGAGTTTAATGTACTGTGTTTAACAAAAAACATGGATTAAACCAAATGAGTATTTAGCATTAAACCAAGCTAGTCCGCCTGGATACAGTTCTATACACCAGCCTTGTCTAACTGGCAGGGGAGGAGGCACTGCAGTTATTTATCATAATAATCAAGGCATCACACAAAAACCTGATTATAAATTCAACACGTTTTGAAGGGTTTTTTTTTTTAATACTATATACATACGCAGATGTGTATACATATATAGCTGCTACAAATAGCGTATGGTTTAATCAGAAGGTCATAGGACCCACTCGTAATGGTGGTCACGCTCTTGATCTAATACTAACTTTCAGATTAAATGTAAAAAATATATAGTCACATTTCCACAGTCTGAAGCTATCTCAGATCATTATCTCATCTCACTTAAAATGTGCCTTTTACATTCTATTACTTTAAAGGCATTCAGCAGACACTCTTATCCAGAGCAATGTACAACATACCCAGAGCAGCCTGGGGAGCAGTTGGAGGTCAGGTACCTTGCTGAAGGGCACTTCAGCTAGTCCAGGGAATTGAACAGGCAACCTTTTGGTCCCAAAACTGCTTCTCTAACCATTAGGCCATGGCATCCCCAGTAGTAGCTTAGTAATAATATATGTACCTTGCCATGCTATTGCATCAGATGTACTTTCACATTAGCGACTGCACAAAGTTTTATCTCTAACTTTCCAAAGATTGGATCACCTTCAGACGCCACAGATCTTGATCAGGTAACTGAATGCTTAGATTCAACGTTCTGCTATATTTTAGATAATGTCGCTCTACAGTACTTAAAAGAAAAAAATAATTAGAGAAAAAAAACTAGCACACTGAGATAATGATCTCACAGGCATCTTAAAACAGACCACTTAAAAATTAGAATGCAAATGGTGTCAAAGTTGGTAGTATTCCAATTAGCATGGCAAGAAAGCCTTCCCTAACTACAGAAAAGCTCTTAGTGCTGCTAAATCGACATGTCTCTCCACCCTAATACAGAATAACAAAAAATAATCTTCGATTATTATTTAATACTGTCGCAAAATTAACCAGGAATAAGACCACCACAGAAGCAAGCACACCAATCAATATGTAGTAGAGATGGTTATGATTTTTTCAATGGCAGAACTGAAAATGTCAGGCAAAAAATTCAGACTATACATTTAAAACCAGACAATCTAATAACAAACCCTGTACATAAAAACATGTCGGATCAGCGTTTGTTGTAATCCCCTTCAAGGGACGAAAACAATTTCAATAAATTCAATACGCTCATCAAAATCTTCAACTTGTAGACTAGATCCCTCACCTAATGTTTCTTCAAACAGATAATACCGGAAGCAATTGAACCTCTTCTACAAATAATCAGTTCTTCCCTTAGCACTGCCTGTGTACCTAAATCCTTTAAACGAGCCATTATCAAACCCCTGGTTAAAAACCCTGACCTCAACTCCTGTCAGATATCCAACAATAGGGCAATATCAAACCTTCTTATTTTCAAGATCCTAGGAAAGGCTGTAGCACAGCAGTTATGCTCATATCTACAAAGGAACAACATTCATTAAATGTATTAGTCAGGATTTAGACATCATCATAACCGAGACAGTGCTGGTTAAAGTAGTAAATGACCTACTACTTGCCTCTGGATCAAGGTTGTGTCTCTTTGCTTGGGCTTCCTAACCCTCTTGGCAGCTTTTGACACCACTGATCATATCAGTCTCTTGATAGACTAGAAAATGTTGTTGGAATGAAGGGAATGGCCGTCTCCTGGCTCAGGTTTTATTTGACTGAATGTTATCAGTTTGTTGATGTAAATGGTGACATCGCTACACATATTAAGGTAAAGTCTGGTAGCCTGGGCCCGCCCATCCTAAGCGTGACGCAACACGAGGGCCTGTTCCGAGCTTAGTCTGGCCAGGCAGGCTATCTACAGCATTTCCAAGCTCCCGAAAAATCGGGAACCAATCAACTTTGAGCATCTCCAATGGCCCTGGGTAGAGGCGTGTTCAAGGCAGTGACGTAGTAGAACTGCGACCGGAAGCCATAGATTGTTTACAGAATCTATGCCGGAAGCGCTTCATTCACATCACGAACATGGAGCAGCGGCAAGCCTTTAACACAGCGGTAGATGCTGTATTGAAAGCATTCAACGGGAAGTTCTCATTGAAAACGGAGCAAAGAGCAGCCCTGGAGGTATTTATTGAAAGGAAGGACGTTTTCGCCTTGCTCCCGACCGGCTTCGGTAAGAGTTTAATCTACCAGTTAGCCCCGTCGCGTCGCATACGTCAGAGGAAAGAGTGATGTGATTGGTTTAAGCTTCGTCACAGCCTTTTCTGGCTTCGACCAGTAGCAAACTGAGGCATTTCAGGGAGGCGGGTCAACCACGGGCTCTGGGAAACGGTTTGGCTTAATAGCTTGGCCAGACCAAATGCTCGGAGAGCTTTGAAGTCGCGTTAGCCAGGCTAAAAGTCTGGTGTTCCACAAGGTTCTGTTCTAGGCCCACTGCTTTTTTTTTTCTTTATATATGCTATCTCTGGGTTATATTATTCATAAGCATGGTATTAGCTTCCACAACACACAACTGTATGTTTCCGCAAAGCCAGATGAGAGACGCCAGCTTAATAAAATTGAAGAATGTCTGAAGGACATGAGACACTGGATGCTTATCAACTTCTTTCTACTTAATTCTGACAAAACAAAAGTACTTGCTGTTGGAACATATGCAGCTAGCTAAAACCTATCACATGCAGCTTTCTGATTTCACAATAACTCTAGATGGATTTCAGTTTCATTATGCGCAACCGTGAAAGACCATGGTGTGATTATTAACTCCGGTCTTTAATTTGAAGCTCATGTAGATAATATTACTAGAAAGATAGACAGACAACCTTTATTGTCATTCAGTATGCAACAAGTGTACACAGAACGGAGATTTCATTGCATTTTGGCTCAGCACAGAATTAAACATAAAAGTATATTAAAATGTACAGCGGCAAAAATATTATAAAGTGCAATAGTACAAAGTGACCTGTGGAATTAGGAATTGTTCAAGTAGAAATGGAAGTTGGAGTTCAGTTTGATTTAGAATTTGGATTTGGAGTTCAGCAGTCTAATGACCTGGGGGAAAAAGCTATAACAGAACCTGGTGGACCTGCACCGAATGCTGCGGAACCTCCTTCCAGAGGCCAGGAGGGAGAACGGTACATAGTGAGGGTGTGAGGGGTCACTGATGATGTTTACTAGGCAAGCCTTCTTTTTTTTCTTAAACCTTTATTTGTCACATGCACACTTCAAGCACAGCAAAATTCATCCTCTGCATTTAACCCATCTGAAGCAGTGAACACAAGCACACACACCCAGAGCAGTGGGCAGCCACACCAGAGTGCCCGGGGAGCAGTCAGGGGTCAGGTACCTTGCTCAAGGGCACCTCAGCCCAAGTCAACCTAACTGCATGTCTTTGGATTGTGGGGGAAACCGGAGCACCCGGAGGAAACCCACGCAGACACAGGGAGAACATGCAAACTCCACACAGAAAGGCCCTCGCCGGCCGCTGGGTTCGAACCCGTAACCTTTTTGCTGTGAGGCGACAGTGCTAACCACTACACCACCGTGCTGCCCTGTGCTTTTATCTCAGAAATAATATTGTGAATATAAGAAATATAATGTCAGTACACGGTGCAGAAAAAAGTAGTTCATGCTTTTGTTCCTTCTAGGTTGGATTACTGTCATGCCTTACTGTCATGCCTTACTGTCTGAATATTCCAGTAGAGGTGCATAAACAAGCTCCAGTTAGTCCAGAATGCAGCAGCAAGAATCCTTACTAGAATTAGAAGATATGACCACATCACCCTTATCTTATCCACATTGCATTGGATCCCAATCAAATTTCATACCGATTATAAAATACTACTATTGACCTATAAATGGTCTTGCGCCAGAGTACCTGAGCAAACTTCTGGTCTTTCTTCCGTTTTCTGTTTCCGGTTGAGAGTATGTCGTGCGCATTCTGGCTGCCGCTTCTCACCGGAGCTTTTTTATTTTATTTCCTTTATTTATTTATTTTTGTGTGTGTTTGTGTAGTTTGACATTTGAGTGTTTTTGTCCGCCGGTTGTGGTGTAGCTCCGGACCCAGTTTTGGGCGTCGGTTCCCTCCAGGCCTTGGTTCGCCATGGGTGATGCCTGTGCTCCTTGCTATGGTCTGCAGTGAGCTCGTTGCTCATTTTAACATCGTGGCTGTCCAGTGCTCTGTGCTTTAATGCTTGGCGTGATGTTCCGAGCGATGTTGCTCGGTGGCGTCACGGCGGCTGTGCAGGCGGTTTGGGACATACCAGCGCTCGGCGTGACGGTGCTTCTGTGCTCGCTTTGTGGATCCATGGCGTGGTGTTCTGAGTTATTTTGCCCGGCGGTGTCGCGGCGGCTGTGCTGGCAGTGTGGGACTTGTTTTCGTGCACCTTTTGGTGGGACTGTAGCTGCTACACCATTGGAATGACATCCTGACCTCTATTTGGTGGACTTTTTTCCCCCTATAATTGTAAAGCGACCTTGGGTTTTGAGAAAGGCGCTATATAAGGGACATTCCACCAAATGGGTGCCATTAACTTGTTGTACCACTCCCAAATTAAACTTAATTTGTTATATCTTTTCAAAACTGATTATAATAACGCACATATTTAACTATTCAAAATGTGTATTGGTCAACCTCAGGCTACGTTACACGGTTTGGAGATCAAAGATGGCTGCATTTTTTTCAGTCCTGTTACCAAAACTCTGAAAGTAACAGGACTGAGTTTTTAGCCTAGGATTAGCTAATACATGGAATTAAGCCACATGGCGTCATCGCTAATAGCATGACCACACTTAGCACATTCAGCAAAATCATCTAAGAAATAATTTAAGTAACAGGACAGTATGTTGACATTGACCTTATCAGTCAAAGTTAAAAAAATATCAAATATACAGAAAAGTAAATGAGAGAACTAACTTTTGGTCTTCCCATGGCCTTCAGAAGACACAACTGATGTAACTTCCTGTTGAGCATGTGATTTATGGAATGTTCCAAATTTGTCAGATGGGATAATATGTTTGGGTAACAGGACTGAGTGAAAACCCAGGGACACGACTAAAATGTGTATTTTAACTAAGATATTGTGGATTTCTTATGAAAAAAATATATTTAAACCATGGATAGGATATGGAGTCACACAACAGTGCAAAAGAAATACTGTTTCTGAAGGATTTTAATCATAATATTTCATAGTTAAGTATAAAGTTGTGACCATGTCAATTGTTAAAAGCTCGACGCAAATAAAAACCAAATTGAATTGATGGCACTTGACACTATTCTGAAAAGCTGAACTTCTCAACTTGCTTTGCTCTGCCAAAGAATCTGGGAAGCTGCAGATGTAAATTGGGGCAAAAAGAACTGTGTGCGCGATCCTGCCAGGAATCTCACCGCATTGTGGGACAGAACTCTGCTTGAAATGACGTTGACGCATTCAAACACACATTGCCCACAATCGAATGTGCAATACAATGACAACTCCTGAAAGGGCATATTTTGACAACCTTACAAACACTGTAATGAGATTTCGTTCATGGATCCTTGAAGAAGCAAAATGAGTTCTCTCTTGAACATCAGTTGTTTAAAAGAGGATGCTACAGATGATGATCTCTCTCGCTCTCTCTCACACACTCCTGACCAGTCTGTGCTGCAATTTTGACTTTTTTAATTACCAGGAAGTAAAAACCTTGAATTTTCTTACAGTATTCAAGAAAGTAGATGATTTGAAGAACACCCTGCATTTATAAATACTCATTCATTCTCATCTCATTATCTCTAGCCGCTTTATCCTTCTACAGGGTCGCAGGCAAGCTGGAGCCTATCCCAGCTGACTACGAGCGAAAGGCGAGGTACACCCTGGACAAGTCGCCAGGTCATCACAGGGCTGACACATAGACACAGACAACCATTCACACTCACATTCACACCTACGGTCAATTTAGAGTCACCAGTTAACCTAACCTGCATGTCTTTGGACTGTGGGGGAAACCGGAGCACCCGGAGGAAACCCACGCGGACACGGGGAGAACATGCAAACTCCGCACAGAAAGGCCCTCGCCAGCCCCGGGGCTCGAACCCAGGACCTTCTTGCTGTGAGCTGACAGCGCTAACCACTACACCACCGTGCCGCCATTTATAAATACTAAACCTTTAAAAATAGTTTAATGATGATTTTGAAGTAACACTGGAAAAAAAATCATCTGTATAAAAAGTACATTTTACAATTGTAAGCGTCCAAAAAAGCAACACCAAACCGATTGTTTCCAGAATTTTTCATTTCCAGTCTTGTTCTATATTAAATTATTCTACTCACATTCACTGGACATGAGCAATCACGTGCTCTGATTGGCTACTCTACGACTAGGATATCAGCTCATATACCGTAAGTAGAGAAAAACAAAATGGCGGAGCGTTTTGCTGAACCAGCCGAGGACGAAATCAAAACTCTACTCGAAAACAAAACCCCAAAATAAAATTAAAAAAAGCAACAAAATATGGAATAAACATATTTGATGGTAAGAACGTTTTTTTAATTTTTCAAGGATTATTATTATTATCGCATTTTTCACAAACTGCTCCTGTCATTTCGCCGGCCTGTTCACATTCCAAGTGCAAATGATTTTGTCGGACGTTTTGTATAAAGTTTTTATTGATCGAATTTTCAAAAAATAAAAATGCTCTGTTTCTCAAAATCCAGTGAATGTGGATAGAATAAAACAGTTATTCCACTCAATCTCGTCGTACACGGCTGATAGCCGACTATCAGCTCATAGCCCAAGAGCATTAGCTCAAAATTGAGTCCAACCCGGAACAAATTAGTAACAAGCTGAATTTTTCAGAATACGTTCAGAATACCCTTAGGAATAACATACTAAAAGTCCCCGGGAATCCACCTTGTGCTCTCTGAGAAATTCAAGATGGTGTCCAAAATGGCCGCCGATTGGAGATTTTTCAATATCTCAGGGATAAAACAAAATATAAATGCGATTAAAATGTTAAATTATATGTTCTCTCATACAAGCAATGCAAATTCACCATTGTCACACTGTTAAAATTAAAATTAACCAAGATTACAAGGTCATTAATGTGGAAATTACATGGAATTTGATGGTTGACATGATTGACAGATTAGCTTAGTAGGCTACCTACATACATGAACATAATGTAAGACAACAATTAGACATCAATTTCCTTAATATTTAGTGCATCTTTAAGCTTTGATAAAATATTAAAGGGAAATTAAATTTGAGAAATCTATCTTCTAAAACTACAATGGCAAGCTGTTTCAGTACACTTCTTCAAGCTCGTGTACATCATTGAGCTCACGGTACCATGGGAGGGGGCGGTAGAGGAAGCCTATGAGCGGAAGAAGCTGAGATATGCCGATCTTGCAGCAGATGCCAAGCAACAAGGCTGGAATGTGAAGGTACGCCCGGTGGAAGTAGGCTGCAGGGGATTCATAGCCACCTCAACATCTAGGCTACTCAGGGAGATGGGGGTGCAAGGGAAGGCCCATAGGCAGGCAATCAAGGATCTCTCCAAGGCTGCTGAGAAGGGCAGCCAGTGGCTGTGGACCAGGAGGAAGGACCTGACATGGGGCTCCAAGTGTGTGATGGCTGATGGGAGTGAACCTGGGACGCTGGGATTCACTGCTAAACCCTCTGGAGGTGTCGTGGGCCTATCAGCGAAACACCCAAGAAGGAGGGCGCCCACTTGAGAACCCAAAGGATGCCATCACTCATTTGATGGCCACAGTGTCTCGTCGGTGCCTTAAGTATCTATTGGGATAACAACACCTAGTCCTACATAACAGATATGGTTCCGGCGACTTTCATGACAAAAAGGTCTGCCTCAATAAAAGCTCTTGCTTATAAACAATGAGTGGCTGTGGAGTCTCATGTGGCTGCAGGAATATGGGGGTACACTGCTCTGCCCTGTGTACAAAGTGCAGTGGTCAAACATGCACGAATGCAGCACCAATGCCATCTTTGTTAGATCATGAGGGAGAAACTGAAGAACCGGTTTCTGCCGAATCTGATGAGGATGATGACTGCATTGATTGACTGATTTATGGATTGATTTATGATAGATGTATTGGTATATGAATCTACCAATTAAATATGATTGTCTGGTTGACTGATGTGTTCGATTTATTGATTGTTGAAGTTGAAAGTTATAGAACAATGACCAGTTGTCTTCTTGTAAATAGGTTCATTATTTGAGGAACACTCAGTCGCCATGATTTATTGTGTTGGATTAGCTTCTTGTTATAATGAACAATATATGTAAATACATTTTTATAATGGATTGAAGGTAATGTTTTGGAGTTCATGATGTTTTTTGGTTTTAGTGAAACTCCCAGTGCCAAAAATATGACAATCTAACCAGACATGGCAAGCGAACACATTATACACTGTTATAATAATGTGTACATTGTTATTATATAATGTTAATACACAATGTAATTAATACACACATGTTGGAATTTACTCTCCTACGCTACAAAACATATATTCTGACCTTTTAATTGCATTAATATTTTGTTTTGGGCCTGAGATATGGGCAGATCTCCATTTGGCGGCCATTTTGGACGCCATCTTGAATTTCTCAGAGAGCACAAGGGGGATTTCTGGGGACTAGTATGTTAGTATGTTCTTCCTAAAGGTATTCTGAACATATTCTGAAATTTTCAGCTTGTTACTAATTTGTTCCGGGTATAACCCTATTACTCCTGGGCTATCACGTACGACTCGATTTTGTGGAATCGACACTGTATGTCGAAAAACGCTGGAATATGAACAGCCTCACCTTTTTCTTTTTACGCAGCATAACTTTCACTCCATCCACGGAGACCATAATGTTGACTTTCTTCTTCTTGACGTTCTTCACTTTGAATTCATACTGCATGCAGGACAGAAAAGAGGAGAAACAAGGAATGAGCGACAAAACATTTTGGAAAAAAAAAAGAAGCAATTACTTTCCATCTGGCTCACACAACATGAATAAACACACATTCATCTCCAGGATTAGACTTTCGTGAAAGAGAAATTGCTTTATCTCTGCGTCACTTATTCTTCTTATTTGATGTTAATGAAATGAGATCTATTAACAATATTTGGGGCGAATTAGAATATTTGGGTAATTAAAACGGAAAGGCAAAGGAGAGTGCATCGAGCTTTCATGAAAAACTGTCTCATTTAAAACCAGAACATCCTCCATGTGAAGTATATCAGAGATTGTACGATATAAATCCCTCTCGGTGAGGTGTAACACCGGCGTCTGTTGCAACTGTACAACACAGTGGTGTGTAGCAATAGAGTAGACATACAAAGAAATATTTCTACTTTGTATTTACAGTACTGTGCAAAAGTCTTAGGCACCCTATTTTATTTTTTTTTCATACAGACTTTGTTATAGATTTCTATTTTATGATTCCTACATTATCGACTCAGTACAAAAACATTTTAGAGTCGTTTTCCAGCACAAAATTAAATGTTACGGGGAAAAAAAATTGTTTGTATCTGGGCAGCATGTTACAAAAGAGTGCTCTGAGAGCACAATATCCCCTGCTGGCAACTACGGAGATGCCAACCACTACGAAATTTTCGTATTTTATACGATTTTCTGCCACTTTTGCACCACTACGACCAGTTAATTCGAAACTACGAATTTCACAGTGATCGGGAAAAAAAAAATCAGTTCGTTCCGCATTTTTGTTTGGTACGTTGAACTCCGCCATGATCGAAGAAAATTCAGTCCGTTCCGCATTTTCGGAAGGATGAAATCCGCGGGAATCATTCAAAGCTTTCGTGATACGTCGTCGCTGATTGGTTGATATTCGCTTCCGGGTTTGAACTCGACCAATCAAAATCCGTGATAGTACCACCGTTCGTTCGCAGTGGTTGTTGGTCTTATCGTTTCTGCCGTCCGACAATGGAGAAGCCGAGCAAGAATAACCAGAAATTTAATGATAAATATACAGCAACATGGCCGTGTATTGTTCCTTCGCGAAAGGGGATGTATTTCAAATTTGGTAAATACATTCCTGTGTTATACATCATGAGATAAATTAAATACATGTTCCTGCTTGTACTCATCAGACTGTGTGTGAAATTCCGTCACAAAATGTTGAAATGTTCCTGGAGTCTTGAATTTATCTATTCATGTACATAAAGATTCATTTTCTTATAAATGTCTTCGTCTATGTACATCAAAATGAAGGTTACCCTTTAACCTCAGGTCTAATTTTTTGAGCATTTGTCACCAACAAATGTGCAATTTGGAACTTGAAATGTATATGGTTAGTTATAAAGTAAAAAAGGACAGATCTGAATTTTATTTTATTGAAATTGTTATAACCATTGCTACAAACCATACAAGCAGGTTTAATGACAATATGTAATATGCTTTAGATTAACAAAATCATGACATATAATAATATTAACAGTAGTTGTAAGTCCTCAGAAATGGTTCCAGTGCCAAAGCTAGATAAGGTTTGGGTTCAAACTTTCAGTTGACATATTCTTAAAACTACTTTGAATGAAATAACACGTTTTCATGACTGTGATCTAGAATCAACTTAATAAAAAAATTCAAAGTCTGCAGTTGGAACCAAGAAAAAAAATGTGATTTGGCATGAAATGACCTATGTCAGAAATGTATCTGTGAATAAAACACATTTCATAAGGATTGACTTGTCTAAGCTTCATTTTTTTTTTATTTTGCAAAGTAACAAATGTACTCTTTCACTGTGCATTCTATACTCATGAAAACATTACAATATATTGTATTGTGTGCATATATGAGTGATTCCACGCTTATGGGTACTGAAATGGGGACATGAACTTATTTTTAAAAATTCACCTAAAACCATTTCTTTTTTTACCATCAGGTCACAAAACATGTAATCTTTAATGAATTATATGTTAAAAGATAACTTTAATTTTCTGAGATGTAATAAAAACATATTTATATGCCAAAGTCAAGCCTATGAGTTCCAAAATGATGTCTGTTACATTACTTCTGTTACGATTGTCCATCTCGCGTCTGTTACAAATTAATTACAATCTAGCTATATACCATGTTAATCTTATTGAAAGAATGTGTATGTTTATTCTACTACACACGTTTATTAATTATATTTGCTAAAACATCACCTTCCTATGTTTCAAAAAGTAATTCTACATTGTTAAAATTGAGAATATATATGTCCACAACACTTCTGTTACGTTCTGACTTTGGCATATAAATATGTTTTTATTACATCTCAGAAAATTAAAGTTATCTTTTAACATCTCATTCATTAAAGATTGGTTCATGTCCCCATTTCAGTACCCATAAGCGTGGAATCACTCCTATATATATATATATATATATATATATATATATATATATATATATGCATACAGTTTGCAACCGAAAACTACAGATTCTTCGGCCCCAGACTACAGATCTGTTTATTGAAAGGTTGGCATCTCTGCAACTATATCTAGGCTATAAGTGCTTAATACACCCTCATGAAATTGTCAAAGTACAAGTTTGGTAATCAAGGCCCGTAACTCTGGTAAAATGCTACTGAATTGAACGAAATTACAATATGCGTATTACTGACATATAACAAAGAATCCTGTCAAGTTTTGCGAAATTCTTCAAAAAATTGTGAGAGGAGTTGATTTCAGAAGGTGAGTACCCTTCCCGGGACGGACGGATGGACAGACAGACATACAGATGGACGAACATCGCCACGACATAATCCCTCTTCGGGCCTTTCGGCCAGCAGGGTTTAAAAAAAAAAAAAAACTTTTTGCCAAATTACATGAAATTCCTCCAAAAATTGTGAGGGAAGTTGATTTCAGAAAGCAAGCACACCTTGATAAAATTGCCAAAGTACAAGTTTGTTAATAATCAAGGGCATAACTCTGGTCAAATTTGCCCAAATTAAATGAAATTTCAATCTGCGTATAACTGGCATATAACAAAGCCTTTTGCCAAGTTTGGTGAAATTCCTCCACAAATTGTAAGAGGAGTTGAATTCAGAAGAACGTACACCTTCATGAAATTCTCAAAGTACAAGTTATTTAATCAAGGGTCAAAACTCTGGTCAAATTTTCACAAACGAAATTAAACTGCAATATACGTATTACCGTCATATAACGAGGCCTTTTGCCAAGCTTCGAGAAATTCGTCCCAAAATTGTGAGAGGAGTTGATGTCAGAAGGCGAGCACACCTTCATGAAATTGTCAAAGTACAAGGTTGCTAATCAAGGGCCGTAACTCTGGCAAAATGCGACCGAATTGAACAAAATAACAATATGCGTCCAATGCGTTTTGCCAAGTTTGGTGAAATTCCTCCAAAAATTGTGAGAGGAGTTGATTTCAGAAGGAAAACACACTCATGAAATTGTCAAAGGATAATTTTGTTAATCAAGGGCTGGTAAAATGTGACCCAATTTAACGAAATTACAATATGCGTAGTACGGACATATAACAATGCCTCTTGTCAAGTTTTGTGAAATTCCTCCAAAAATTGTGAGAGGAGTTGATTTCAAAAAGGTGAGCACCCTTCCCAGGACAGACGGACGGACGGAAATCGGCACGACATAATCCCCCTTCGGGCCTTTTGGCCAGCGGGGGATAATAAGAGAGGACTTTTCAGATTAAAAAAGAAAACGTAATGAAGGCCGCTGGGTTTTGGTGCAAAATGAAGAAGCGAGTGTGACAAAGTGTCCAGAAGAACCGTAGCTGGTTCTGTCAGATGCTCAGTAAAACCTGCAGCTCATTTCCGCATAAAACTGCACTCACTGTACCTCAGACTATGATTTTTTTAAACCAAAGGGTCGTCTCACACCAAATATTCACTTTGTTTCATTTATTATGACTTACTGCTTATAGTATTTTTTTTTAATGCTGAAACATTTCATTTCATTATTTTAAGCCATTTTTGGTCTACAGCATTTCTTTATCACTCTACCGTACGTGTGTGTTCACCATGTCAAATCCCACTTCCTAGTTCGAAGCGGTTACTTCAGTAGTGTCAGCAACATCATCAGCAGACATAAACAATTCATTTTTCAGGAATATAACTTTTGCCTTACAATATGGAAGCTCATCAGATGGTGATGAAAAGGAAGAATGGACAGAAATTTCACCATGAACGAGAATATCCAAATCAACGCGAGCTAGCTAGCAAACTAGCCGACAGGGTGTAAAGCAAAAATGGCATCTTTACGAAGTATTTTCCCGATCAGAAAAAAAAAAAAACAGAATATTTAAAGAATATTGGCTGGCGTTGAGTAGTACATCAGATATATTCCATTTAGCGAGCATGATACTGAACGAGTCGAAGACGAGTTCAATGTCATGCTAGCTGAATGGAATATATCTGATATACCAAGAAAAAAAAAATCCAGCCAATATTGTTATTATACATGCACACACTCTTTTCCAGTTTTTCGGTGTCCGTTGGTATGTTTTTCTCTTGTAAGTACGCGTGAAGAATATCTAATGAAGTTTTGGTAGCCTTTTGGGTGTTCAACGCGTCTTTCTCTTTCCTGGCGAACAAAGAAAAGCTTCTCCGCATGTGCAACGGAAAATTCTCACTGAATATTCACGTCAGCTCTGACGTGTGACGTCATGTCTTGACAACCGTGCAATATCGTAAACCATATTCAACGCTTATTCTCCACTGGGTAGAGTGACATAATGCACAGAGGATAAGCGATATGCTAACAATATTGCATGCTATCAAACCAAATGAATGAAACCCGCTGGACGGGAATAGAACACGTTTTTATTCCATCGAAAAAGTGTCCTGTATGTATAATAATTGTTCATAGTGTCTGAAATCAGTTATTTTGTAGTACAACCCTGATTCCAAAAAAGTTGGGACAAAGTACAAATTGTAAATAAAAACAGAATGCAATAATTTACAAATCTCAAAAACTGATATTGTATTCACAATAGAACATAGACAACATATCAAATGTCGAAAGTGAGACATTTTGAAATTTCATGCCAAATATTGGCTCATTTGAAATTTCATGATAGCAACACATCTCAAAAAGGTTGGGACAGGGGCAATAAGAGGCTGGAAAAGTTAAAGGTACAAAAAAAGGAACAGCTGGAGGACCAAATTGCAACTCATTAGGTCAATTGGCAATAGGTCATTAACATGACTGGGTATAAAAAGAGCATCTTGGAGTGGCAGCGGCTCTCAGAAGTAAAGATGGGAAGAGGATCACCAATCCCCCTAATTCTGCGCCGACAAATAGTGGAGCAATATCAGAAAGGAGTTCGACAGTGTAAAATTGCAAAGAGTTTGAACATATCATCATCTACAGTGCATAATATCATCAAAAGATTCAGAGAATCTGGAAGAATCTCTATGCGTAAGGGTCAAGGCCAGAAAACCATACTGGGTGCCCGTGATCTTCGGGCCCTTAGACGGCACTGCATCACATACAGGCATGCTTCTGTATTGGAAACCACAAAATGGGCTCAGGAATATTTCCAGAGAACATTATCTGTGAGCACAATTCACCGTGCCATCCGCCGTTGCCAGCTAAAACTCTATAGTTCAAAGAAGAAGCCGTAGCTAAACATGATCCAGAAGCGCAGACGTCTTCTCTGGGCCAAGGCTCATTTAAAATGGACTGTGGCAAAGTGGAAAACTGTTCTGTGGTCAGACGAATCAAAATTTGAAGTTCTTTACAGAAATCAGGGACGCCGTGTCATTCGGACTAAAGAGGAGAAGGACGACCCAAGTTGTTATCAGAGCTCAGTTCAGAAGCCTGCATCTCTGATGGTATGGGGTTGCATTAGTGCGTGTGGCATGGGCAGCTTACACATCTGGAAAGACACCATCAATGCTGAAAGGTATATCCAGGTTCTAGAGCAACATATGCTCCCATCCAGACGACGTCTCTTTCAGGGAAGACCTTGCATTTTCCAACATGACAATCCCAAACCACATACTGCATCAATTACAGCATCATGGCTGCGTAGAAGAAGGGTCCGGGTACTGAACTGGCCAGCCTGCAGTCCAGATCTTTCACCCATAGAAAACATTTGGCGCATCATAAAACGGAAGATACGACAAAAAAGACCTAAGACAGTTGAGCAACTAGAATCCTACATTAGACAAGAATGGGTTAACATTCCTATCCCTAAACTTGAGCAACTTGTCTCCTCAGTCCCCAGACGTTTACAGACTGTTGTAAAGAGAAAAGGGGATGTCTCACTGTGGTAAACATGCCCTTGTCCCAACTTTTTTGAGATGTGTTGTTGTCATGAAATTTAAAATCACCTAATTTTTCTCTTTAAATGATACATTTTCTCAGTTTAAACATTTGATATGTCATCTATGTTCTATTCTGAATAAAATATGGAATTTTGAAACTTCCACATCATTGCATTCCATTTTTATTTACAATTTGTACTTTGTCCCAACTTTTTTGGAATCGGGGTTGTAATTTCTTGTTGCTAGAACTGTTGATAGAAGCAATAAAAGCAATGTCACACTCACAACTGTCCATTTATACTGAATATCGCCATGGTAATGATGAGGTACAGCACTCGCTGAATCACAGCCATGCTGATATTACTGTAAGTTTAACCGGACTGTTAGTGTGATATTGCTTCATTACAATTTAAATTATTGTCAGCTTCAAAGCAATAGGGACGTTGATTCATTTCCTCCATTTCTGAAGTTGTTATGAAAAATAAACTCTTGGTAACTCTCAATGCCGCACTCTTGTTATGATAAGCTTCCCATACTGAAAAAAAACCCCCTCAAAATTACAGTTCAGCATTCTGTAAGTTATCCCTATCCAGAGTGACTGAAAGAAAAACACAGATGCATGCTAATTCACTCGGTCAGGAAATACCATCAAACTAAAACCCTGTTTTGCGTAGGCGTGGGACAATTAACAATAGCTATCAGCAATTCCTGATGTTATCACAACAGTTGCAATCCATCATGCTGGAGAATTTAAATATCTGTTGGAAAACGCAGTTTCTGTCGCTTTAAGACGGACAAAAATAAAGTGTGTTGTATGAGTAATACGTGTTTCCTTTTAGCTTATTTTGTATCCTATACGAACTTGAATAACCTGCCATCTGTCATCAGAGCTGAGCAACGAGAAACCTTTCTCTGATGCAGCTTTACTTCTCTTGTCTGTGCTGCCAAACAGACAATACAGTGAACATATTGGCTTATGAAACATTGTCTCGCAAGCTCGTTTGAATTTAAAGCTTAATTTAAATTAAGAAAATGAAATTGTGTTGATGTTTGAAAGCATAACTGATTGTTAATAGGTAATTAATAAGAATAACAGCAACAACTAGAAGGGCAGTCAGTAGAGTGCAGACATCTACCGTACCAAGCCACATATTACCAACATCAAAATCAAAATCACTCGAACCTAGGATAATACTAAAGCTGTACACCAAATTTCATTAAAACCCGTTCAACAAAGTTGGTGGAGGTGATAATAATAATAATAATAATAATAATAATAGGGGCGGCATGGTGGTGTAGTGGTTAGCGCTGTTGCCTCACAGCAAAAAGGTTCTGGGTTCGAGCCCCGTGGCCGGCGAGGGCCTTTCTGTGTGGAGTTTGCATGTTCTCCCGGTGTCCGCGTGGGTTTCCTCCGGGTGCTCCGGTTTCCCCCACAGTCCAAAGACATGCAGGTTAGGTTAACTGGTGACTCTAAATTGACCGTAGGTGTGAATGTGAATGGTTGTCTGTGTCTATGTGTCAGCCCTGTGATGACCTGGCGACTTGTCCAGGGTGTACCCCGCCTTTCGCCCGTAGTCAGCTGGGATAGGCTCCAGCTTGCCTGCGACCCTGTACAAGATAAGAGGCTACAGATAATGGATGGATGGATCTCTATAAGTACATTTTACCACCATTGTATTTGAAATGCCCTGTTTATACACACACATACATACACACTGTGTGTGTGTATATATATATATATATATATATATATATATATATATATGTGTTCGCCATGCCAAACTGTTTTCTGAACATTTTAAAACTGCATGGCTCCAAAGTAAAAGAGTCCGGGTGCTAAACTGGCCTGCCTGCAGTCCAGACCTGTCTCCCATTTAAAGCATTTGGTGCATTAAAGGAGAACTGAAGTCATTTTTAAACTTGCTTTATTTCTTAATTAACGTGTTATTCAATTACATTTTCGGTTTTAGTAACCTTATATCATGACTCGTATTGGCAACTAATTGCAATTAAATATTATACTTATCAGCCTATTCGGTTTTATGTCGAATGTAGTTTGTTTGGTCCACGGCAGGCGTCGCTTATCCGCGCGATCTTCGCGAGACTTGTGCGAGACTTCGAAAAGTGAAGTGTCAGCCAGGTGTCCTTGGCATCTTGTGTCACATTTATTCCACCAAATGAACGGTTTTCCAAACAAAGTATTGCACAAAAACGAGTTTAAATGACGAATACTGCCTACTTTTTTCAAACTTTCCTGACTGCTATCAAAACAAACAAAACTTCCGGCTTGATTACATCAGCATTCGAAAGAGGGCGCGCGCGTCTTTTGACAACGTTGGCAGATGTCGGTCACTTTGATTTCCGCTGTACGTTTTACTTCCGTCCTACGATGTCTCGCACAGGTCTCAACGAATCTCGTTTACGGCCGTTGCTTTGACATATGGACTGATATATTACAGAGCATATTTCAAACACTCATAACTTGCTATAGCAGCGACAACATAGCGATCAAAAATGCATTCCGATATTTAATAAAATGAGATAAATAGAATTTTGATAATAAAAAATTTGCCTTCGGTTCTCCTTTAAGAAGCACAAAATACGACAAAGGAGACCCCGAACTACTGAGCAACTGAAATTGTATATCAGGCAAGAATGGGATGGCATTTCTCTTTCAAAGCCACAGTAATTGGTCTCCTCAGTTCCTAAATGTTTACAGAGTGTTGTTAAAAGTAGAGGTGATGCAACACAGTGGTAAACACGCCCCTGTCCCAACTTTTCTGAAACGTGTTGCTGACATCAAATTCAAAATGAGCATATATTTTTCAAAAAACAATAACATTTCTCAGTTTCAACATTTGATATGTTGTCTTTGTACTATTTTCAGTGAAATGTACGGTAGGTTTTCCATGATTTGCAAATTATCGCATTCTGTTTTTATTTCCAGTTTACACAGCGTCCCAACTTTTTTGGAATTGGGGTTATATAACTTTTTGCCTGCTGCATGGATGGTGTGTTTAATCCCCAAACTCATCATATGGGCTTTAAAAAAGTATTCTGACGTCGCATGCTTGATAGTATGAAAAACATATTGTTCCATTTTCTTAATTTACAATCCCTGTCTCTGTTTTGCAAGCAAACGCAAAGAGATGAGAGAGAAGAAAAACATTTTTACCCCTGGTTTTTCTCCATACTTTAGTCTTGGCCAAGTCCCACCCACGATCCAACTCTCCCCTGCCATACAACTACAACTTTTCAAACTGCTGTTCATGCTGCGTCACTCAGAGGAAAGCTCTATCCGCCCACTTCCGCATGCATGAGCTCACAGCCACGTATAATTGGCGAGCATAGCTGTGATTAATAAGGGAACGCGTATGTCATCTGTATATCATCCAATTTTTGCTCTCTTGGACTCCTGGGACACGGGATTAGAACTCTTCAGCTTTTCTTTTGTGCCACTTGGGAGCACAGAAGACATTTTTGTTCAGTTCAGCTTTTTAATGAAATATGAAAAACACGATGTCTATTTTTGATTCCCAAGCATTTATCAAAGGAATAAAGCAAAGAAACTCGAAGGGCACTCGGTATCGTGTATTCCTCCGCCAAGCCACATATCCAGATTTGTATCAAAATCTAATCAATCGTTCCTTGGCCCATGGCCCAACCTTCCTCAAAATTTCATCAAAATCCGTTCACTACTTTTTGAGGTACGTTGGGAACTGACAAACAAATAAACAAATGGAGGTGAAAACAAAACGTCCTCCAACAATGTTGACACGGGTAATAATCAATGACACGATGGCGTGGTGTTGCAGCTCAAGTCACTGCTCCCTTCCTTTCATACTACAACTATTTACCAACACTACTTTATATATTTTTTATTTTTGAACTGACAGCACGTCTTACTTTTTATCCATTTGGAGTCAGATTTAATGCTGTGGAACATCAGTGAAACAAAAACCTTCCTTTTATAACTTATGTTCCAGGAGCTATAAATCTTTTCTCCAGCCTTTTCCCGTCTTGAAGTTAATTAGACGAAAAAAGCTTGTCCTGTTGCTCAAAAAAACCCCAGAAAGTTCAAAGTTATGGGTCGTGAAGACCTTTGAAAGAATGAAGGAAAGAAGGAAAGAAAGAAGGAAGGAGAAAAAGAAGAAAAGAAAAAAGAAGGAAAAAAGACAAGGAAAAAGAAAAGAGGAAGGAAGGAACACAGAAAGAAAGAAAGAAAGAAAGAAAGAAAGAAAGAAAGAAAGAAAGAAAGAAAGAAAGAAAGAAGGAAAGAAGGCAGCAAAGGAAGGAAAAAGCAAAAAGAAGGAAGGAAGGAAGGAAGGAAGGAAGGAAGGAAGGAAGGAAGGAAGGAGAGAAGGATGGAGAGAAGGAAGGAAAGAAAGAAGGAAAGAGAGAAGGAAGAAAAGACAAAAGGAAAGAAAGAAGGAAAGAAAGAGAAAGAAAGAAAGAAAGAAAGAAAGAAAGAAAGAAAGAAAGAAAGAAAGAAAAAGAAAGATGGAAAGAAAAAAGGAACGAAGGAAAGAAAGAAAGAAGAAAGGAAAGAAAGAAAGGAAGGAAAGAAACAGAGAAGGAAGAAAGGAAGAAAGAAAGAAGGAAGGAAAGAAAAACATGGAAAGAAAGAAGGAAAGAAGGCAGCAAAGGAAGGAAAAAGCAAAAAGAAGGAAGGAAGGAAGGAAGGAAGGAAGGAAGGAAGGAAGGAAGGAAATAAACAGAGAAGGAAGGAAAGAAAGAAGGAAGGAACAAAGATGGGAAGAAAGAAAGAAAGAAAGAAAGAAAGAAAGAAAGAAAGAAAGAAAGAAAGAAAGAAAGGAGATTTACTGCTAACTGTTAAAGTGCTGACACTGGAGACTCCTTCTAAAAATGTTCAGTGAGCGTCTCCCCACAGAAAGCGCGTTAACAGAAACCTGCGCTTTGCCTTGAAACTGGAGCGACTGTCAGGAGCTGCTACTGTAGAACATTCAGCAACACCTTTTAACCAATCCCAACTGAGAATTCAACAGCGCTGTGGTCTAAACACGGACAATATCGGATCTGAAACGTCACTTTCAGTATTTGTTCTGTCTGATTTCATTACAGCAGCAGAGACATCACCACGCATGACGCAGGAATGGAATTACACGCAATCAAATGTATACACACCCCAGGGATATAAACTGTCTCTTACGATGAGGCTGTAAGGGACACATCTACTACTAAAGAGCTCCTACTTTCAAACCACATATCATACTTGCTGTTAGCTGAACTAGCAGTATCCTGAGACGCTGGACCGTCCCCATCGTCCCAATTATCTGTAACGACGCACAGCGCTTCATGGTGCCGGTGCTGAATACAGAGAGGACGGATACGGGAGGGTAAAGTCCACTATTGTTGGCTTTCTCTCTCAGGTAAATGCCGTCTGCATTATCATCTGCAATCAGTAAACTAATGCTAAAGCATGAGCGCGAAACACTGATGGAGATTTATCAGCAAACTTATCGCGCCCATGCACTTTGTCTGATTATCTTTAATGCTGGTCTTCCAATCCCAATCCAGACCCCTTTCTCACATGCGCTTCTACATAACTATGGCCTTATACTTAACGGGGAAGCAGGTTAAGTGTGAATACAAGCGAGGAAAACTGACAGTAATCAAGCTGGACAAGACCTCATACACTTCCTGGAAAAATGAATGGAATTTAGAAGAAGTGGACAGGACACGTTCCCAGGAAAGAGTCTGATGTCTTGATTATTTATTCTAAAACATGAAGACACCCATCGAGGCGGATTATTTCATACGTTACAGTGCACAGTGAAGGAAGAGAAGATGGAAAGTCAGAGGTCAGAAGATTGGAGTTGAGGGACTGAGAAATAAACATGATAGGTGTTAAATACAAAATTCGGAAACAAATGAATGACATTTATAAGACACGTTCATTTATACAGACGCTTGTTTTCGTTATTTCAATGTACTCCCGGTGCATACATCCACTTCAAATTTACATAATGTCTTTTGGCATTTGAGAAAAGAAAAATTATGTATTCACAAACATAAACAAAGGATAAATAAAATGTGCTTCAGAATTTGATGGGGAAAAGATTTATTCAGGCAGTAAAAATAAATCAGGTTCTAGATCTCATCTCATCTCATTATCTCTAGCCGCTTTATCCTGTTCTACAGGGTTGCAGGCAAGCTGGAGCCTATCCCAGCTGACTACGGGCGAAAGGCGGGGTACACCCTGGACAAGTCGCCAGGTCATCACAGGGCTGACACATAGACACAGACAACCATTCACACACCTTCACATTCACACCTACGGTCAATTTAGAGTCGCCAGTTAACCTAACCTGCATGTCTTTGGACTGTGGGGGAAACCGGAGCACCCGGAGGAAACCCACGTGGACAACATGCAAACTCCACACAGAAAGGCCCTCGCCGGCCACGGGGCTCGAACCCGGACCTTCTTGCTGTGAGGCGACAGCGCTAACCACTACACCACCGTGCCGCCCCAGGTTCTAGATATATATTAAAAAAAAGATAACTAGAGACCTGCGAAGGTCTGAGCTCAGCCTTTTACAGCAACACCAGTATTCAAACTGACGTTGCAAAATCCGTTCCTTTCCTGGACAGCGCTCTAGACCGCTCGGCCACTACATCAGTGTTTCACAACCACTGGGCCGCGAAGCGTCATCTAGTGGGCTACAATTTTTTTTTCAAGTTTGAAGCCAAATACTAAATAGTTCAGGATGTCGTAATGTCCCAAATCCGGTAGCTGGTTTGATGTACACCTTTCAAGTGGAATAAATACATTTGTGGGTAAATTAAGAAGAATAAGCCTTTATTATTGTCACGTTCATACTTTGCATTTAACCCCTGCATGCGCATGCACACACATGCACACATGCAGAATAAATAAATACGTTTGTGGGTAAATTATATGGATCTTTGATGCCTGCTGGAAGAGACGAGCAGGGAGGATTGAGGATTGAACAGCGGTGGTTTGTTTACACCCGATACTAAAACTTGCAGCGTCCTATCAACCATCACAAAGACGCGAACAAAAAGCCCAGAAATTCCTCCTTACCCGGGCATAAACGATAAAGGATTTATCTTGCAGTGTCCTGATCACCAAATCTTTAACCCAGCCACATGTAAAAAGTTGTACTCCTCCATGCTCTTCCAGGTTTTCATCTGTTTGTCCGTGTAGATCAGGGGCGGGCAATTATTTTTTCCGTGGGGCCACATGAGAAACAGAACATTTTGTGGAGGGCCGGACCAAAAGGCTGAACTAAATTCTGCATAATCTCATCTCATTATCTCTAGCCGCTTTATCCTTCTACAGGGTCGCAGGCAAGCTGGAGCCTATCCCAGCTGACTACGGGCGAAAGGCGGGGTACACCCTGGACAAGTCGTCAGGTCATCGCAGGGCTGACACATAGACACAGACAACCATTCACACTCACATTCACACCTACGGTCAATTTAGAGTCACCAGTTAACCTAACCTGCATGTCTTTGGACTGTGGGGGAAACCGGAGCACCCGGAGGAAACCCACGCGGACACGGGGAGAACATGCAAACTCCACACAGAAAGGCCCTCGCCGACCCCGGGGCTCGAACCCAGGACCTTCTTGCTGTGAGGCGACAGCGCTAACCACTACACCACCGTGCCGCCCAAATTCTGCATAATATTAATTGTATTTCTTTATATAAAGCAGTAAATATCATTGTTTTTACAAGCTGCTAAGACTGGTAAGAGTATGGAAAAAATGAGGTTGCCTTACAAAAAAATGTCATTTATTCAATCAAATTTCCCAAAACAATGGTTAACAAAATGTGAACATTTGTACCATTTTTTTTCAGTCACATTCACCCCAAAACACAATAAAGACATCACAATATTGTCTTTCTACTCCAAATATCAAGCAAGATACATCATATTACAATAATGATGCCCACATTTGTAGTCTAATCACCTCATTTGGTGTTTTTCAGTTTTTCGGATCTGCTCTCCGCAAATTAAACACACGGCTTCATCTCTGACTTCAGTAAATAAATACTTAGTCCATGTTTTGTTGAAAGCCCTGCATTCGGCATCTACCTTTCTTCTTTTTGCGGACATTTTGGGGGCTAAAGTCTTCTTGTGACCTGCTCGCAACAACGTCGATTCGGTGTAGGTATCAGATCTACAGATCGGCTTGGGCTCCGGCGCCTGCTGGTGACGTCACACTACGTGATTGGCTGGACCGTTTGAAGGACGACGTACAAGTTTGTGGTTGGTCTGGACAAATTACGGAAGTAGTTATCGCGGGATTAGGTTTCGTGGGATTTCATGTCGCGCGCATTGCGTTTTTGTTGAACACAACGTCAAAATAAAAGCAATGCACATTCAGTCCGTGCATGGGGTAAAATTAGAAAATACGTTTATTTTGTAATTTCTAATTAACCTTACGCGGGCCGGTCAGAATGAACTAAAGGGCCGGATGTGGCTCGCGGGCCGTAAAATGCCCAGGTCTGGTGTAGAACGATGTCTGCAGCACCAGGTAGTTTGAGAATTCGGAGAACTCAACGGATGGATAATTTTCCAACTCGTAAGAAAAATCCTTCTTTGTTAGCGTGTAAGGATCGAATCCCATTGAGTGGTTTCTATATCCACTTCTTTTGAGTGAACTTCTTGATTTTAATAACTTGCTTGTTTGCTGAACACAAACATGGCAATAAGTTCTTGTGTTAATGGACCAGACTCCACTTTTGGATCATTAATCCCTTTGACATGCATGGTTTGGCTTCTGGCACATCCATACAGTTTTAAATACAATACCTACAATTAAAAACACTTTGTTTTTATTGCATTTATTTAATTCCTGGGCTCCCATCTGTAACAGGGAGTGATATTGTATCCCATTAATACACTTTACAATAGATTATTAAATTCTAATAGAATAGATGAGGCAAAATAATCTGGGATCTTTTTCAATGGGCCCCGAGTCATTACAAGTATGAACAGTATGGCCTCAAAGCAGAAAAGGTTGAGAACCCCTACACGACATCACAAACTGAGGTTATGTAACTTACATAGTCAGTATGCAGTGATGCCACACTGCGAGTGTGGAATCGCTACCTGAGGCTGGCATGCCAATGACCAGCTTACATTCTTAAACACGCTCAAACTCGGTAAAACAGACACATACAGGCAGGTGCCCCTATAGACTTCACCCAAAGGCTGAGCCACAAAATGTTCTTGGGCAAATTGCGACGTGTCACATAATGTCTTCTAAAGATCTTATAAAAGAAAGACTTTGCAATTGGTTGGGAACTGTTACTCTTAGATCTGGGACTTGAGCTCAGCCAAAACTTACCCAGACACACCAAAACAGCAACAGGGCAAAGGATTTTGTAAGGGATTAGCGGCAGGCTGCCAGGTCGCTCCGTCATGTGTAGTTGTCAATGTTGATTTTAAAAGTAACTAAGTAAATGAAAAGGGAAATGAATACTTAAGTATGAGTGAAAAATATTGTAGTGAGCGTGCAAGAGGAGTCTGTAGACAGAAATCTTAGTTTCTCGGTCGTTAGCCTGTGCTACTTGCTCTTGATAGCACTGGCTTGACTGCTTTATTAGCATTCGCTAACACTACTGATGAACGCTACACCGGCTGGAAGGTGACTTCACTGCTGCGCTGACGGCGCTTTGAGAAGATCGAGGGCGATGCATTTTTGGTCCCTCCCACTATAAATCAAAATCTGATTGGTTAATTCATCTGTCACGTCCTACATAAACATACACTGCCATGGCCTTCTGTCCCGGCAATGAAGTCCTAACCAATGAGTGAGCAGCTCGAAACTCTTCTCAGCCTAGAGACAACAAACAAAAAGATCTCATTGGATAACTCGATTTTAATGTTTTCAGGACAGTAACCCTTTCATTTCTGAAGCAAATTTGATAGAAAATGAGGCAAAATTAGAATTAGAAGAGAATAATTATCATGGGCGGCACGGTGATGTAGTGGTTAGCGCTGTCGCCTCACAGCAAGAAGGTCCTGGGTTCGAGCCCCGGGGCCGGCGAGGGCCTTTCTGTGCGGAGTTTGCATGTTCTCCCCGTGTCTGCGTGGGTTTCCTCCGGGTGCTCCGGTTTCCCCCACAGTCCAAAGACATGCAGGTTAGGTTAACTGGTGACTCTAAATTGACCGTAGGTGTGAATGTGAATGGTTGTCTGTGTCTATGTGTCAGCCCTGTGATGACCTGGCGACTTGTCCAGGGTGTACCCCGCCTTTTGCCCGTAGTCAGCTGGGATAGGCTCCAGCTTGCCTGCGACCCTGTAGAAGGATAAAGCGGCTAGAGATAATGAGATGAGATAATTATCATGAAAGAATGAAAGCAATTGAAGAATGAAAGAAATTAAAAATAGCATCCGAAATGCTGACATGTTTGGGTCTTCTCTGAAGGCGTAGAAGGTCCTGATGGTCCCCCTCTGTTTGGGAAGATCAAGGAGCTTCATAATGTTCTCACTTGAACCCTTGAATGGAAAAGCTACAAAGACCTTCAACATCCCTGGCATTACAACTGGTTTGATAACACGTACAGTACCAGTCAAAAGTTTGGAAACACCTTCAAATTCAATGTTTTTTATTTTAATTAACTAAAAGACACTTTGTGTCTTAAAGTAATGACTGACAGTTATTTCGCTTTACTTAGTTGAGTGGTTCTTGACATAATATGGATCACTACAGTTGTCGAACAGGGCTATTTACTGTATTTTTATTATTTACTCTTTACTGGTTGATGGTGTCAAATGCATTAAGAAGGCACGAAATTCCATTTTTGACAAGATACACCTGTTAATTGAGAAGCATTCCAGGTGACGACCTCATGACGCTGGTTCACATAATGCCAATAGTGTGCAAAGCTGTTATCAAGGTAAATAGTGACGACTTTGAAGAATCTAAAAGATGAAACGTTGTTTTTTTTTAACACTTTTTTGTTTACTATATCATTCCATATGTTCTTTCATAGTTTTGATGAGTTCAGTATTGTTCTACAATGTAGGAAATAAAAATAAATAAATAAAAACATCGAATTTGAAGGTGTTTCCAAACTTTTGACTGGTACTGTAGGTGGAAAGTTCATACATCCGCAGCTAATCATCCCTGGACAGGTGCACCATGCAAGATTTCACAACACATTCTCAGACAAATGATAAGGAAGATGAGAAATAAGCCATCAGTCACTTGAAAAGAGTTGCAGGACGACCTGAAAGCAGCAGGAACAACTCCTCTGCTAATAAGTAGTGGAAGTTCATTATGTCTAACTATTAAAGCTATTTTAAGTTCGTTTCTTAAGACAAGGATTTTTTAAGATGTTACCTTGTTGACAGTTTCAGCGTGAATCTTCCTCCTTCTTCAAAACAGTCACCAGATGTCGAGTGGTGACGTGCCTTATCAGCTGATGTTACGCTACGGGAAAAAAAATCTTAAAAAATCCTTGACTTAAGAAACGTCCTCTGCTAATAATCACAGAGATCCACGTCTTAATTTTACAAACAAGTATTGAGATAAAACTGGAACATTTTTGGAACAAAAGACTCAAAAATAATTTTTGGCAACAATTCGGCTTGCCAGATTTGGAGAAAGTGAAATACGGAGACGGGAGCATCATGAAATAGGGCTGCTTGTCTGCAAAAGGTACCGAGGCATGACACGTCATCGAAGGAAACGTGAATGGGGCGATGTACTGGGACGTATTAGGAGAGAATTTAATATCATCAGAGAAGAACCTGAGTCTGTGGGAGAAGATGAAGGCTTCAGAAAGACAACGACCCCAAATACAGCCAACATAACTCAAAACAGGTTTTAAAAATAAATGAAATAGGTGCTTGCATAGCCTAGCCAATCTCCTGGCTTTATTTATAGAGGATTTTAAAAAATGTGAGTCTATTAGTGGGATCCTTTGAGGAACTGAATTATTTACAAAGAAGAATGGACCAACACTGAACCACAAGGCTGATAAAGTTAATTATTTCTCAGCACAGATGTCTCAAAGCTCTAATTATCATCAGCAGCTTTGCAACTAAGAGATGTTGTTAATTTGTACTATCGAAACACTTCCTCTCACCATAAAGTGTCTTGCAAAAGTATTCATCCCCCCTGGTGTTTGTCCTGTTTTGTCGCATTACAAGCTGGAATTTAAATGGATTTGGGGGGTTAGCACCATTTGATTTGCACAACATGCCTACCACTTTAAACGTGCAGATTTTTTTCTTTTTTAATTATGACACAAGCAACAATTAAGATGAAAAAACAGAAATCTGGAGCGTGATTAAGTATTCACACACACCCCAAAGTCAATCCTTTGTAAAGCCACCTTCTGCTGCAATTACAACTGCAAGTGTCTTGGAGTATGTCTCTATTAGCTTAGCACATCTAGCCACTGGGATTTTTGCCCATTCCTCAAAGCAGAACTGCTCCAACTCTTCAAGTTAGATGGGTTGCGTTGGTGTACAGAAATTTTCAAGTTATGACACAGATTCTCAATTGGATTGAGGTCTGGGCTTTGATTAGGCCATTCCAAGACATTTAAATGTTTCCAATTAAACCACTCCAGTGTAGCTTTAGCAGTATGTTTAGGGTCATTGTCCTGCTGGAACCTTCGTCCCAGTCTCAAACCTCTGGCCGACTCAAACAGGTTTTCCTCCAGAATTGCCCTGTATTTAGTGCCATCCATCTTTCCTTCAGTCCTGACCAGCTTTCCTGTCCCTGCAGATGAAAAACATCCCCACAGCATGAGGCTGCCATCACCATGTTTCACTGTAGGAATGGTGTTCTCAGGGTGTTGGGTTTGTGCCACAAATGGCGTTTCCCATGATGGCCAAAAAGATCGAATTAGTCTCATTTGACCCGAGAATCTTCTTCCATGTGTTTAGGGAATCTGCCACATGCTCTTGGGCAAACTCCAAATGTGTTTTTTTTTTTTTTTTTTTAAGAAATGGCTTTTTTCTGGCCACTCTTCCATCAAGCCCCACTCTGTGGAGTGTACGGCTTAAAGTGGTCCTATGGACAGATACTCCCATCTCCGCTGTGGATCTTTGCAGCTGTATTTGCTTTGGTGTCTTTGTTGCATCTCTGATTAATGCCCTCCTTGCCCGGTCTGTGAGTTTTGGTGGGCAGCCTTCTCTTGTCAGGTTTGTAGTGGTGCCATATTCTTTCCATGTTGCTATAATGGATTTAATGGCGCTCCCTGGGATGTTCAAAGTTTGGTATTTTTTTTTTTTAACCCAACCCTGATCTATACTTCTCCACAACTTTGTCTCTGACCTGTTTGGAGGCTCCTTGGTTTTCATGCTGCTTGCTTAGTAGTGTTACAGAGTCAGGGTCCTTCCAGAACAGGCTCATTGATACAGATATCACGAAAGGGGGTAAATACCTATGCACACTCCAGATTTCTGTTTTTTCATCTTAATTGTTGTTTGTGTCACAATAATTAAAAAATGCACCTTTAAAGTGGTAGGCATGTTGTTTAAATCAAATGGCGCCAACCCCTCAAAAATCCATTTTAATTCCAGCTTGTAATGCGACAAAACAGGACAAGCACCAAGGGGGATGAATACTTTTGCAAGACACTGTAAACTTAAATCATTGTGTGTGTGCAAAAATGAAGGGGATTCAAATATTCTGTTTCCAGGTAACCAGACCATGACATAGGGCAATACATTTTTTCTTTTACAAGCTCATTGGGCTAGCTAATAAATTTCTGATTCATAACCCTCTGCGAAATGAAACGCTCACACACATTTATAGGCGGTATACTCAGAGAAATGTTTGTGCATTAACAATCGGTTTTTAATTACCCATAAATCCATAATAACAAAGATTTGCTGACAGCTGGGAGAAAAGGCCTTGCTCAAGTTTCCCACAGCCGAACAAAGAGGTGCATTGAACGTGTCTCGAATTCCATTCAAAGCTTAATCTGCAAGGTCACTGCAACCTGACTGATATTAACGGACAGAAGCACAAAGCTGCATCAGACCAGGTGGATATTTCAAGGCGAAAAGAACGAAATACAAAGTGGAGATGAATGTGGCCTCAAGGCATAACGCTGACCCAGTGATTCATTAACTCTGCGAACCTGTTGCAGCATTCCTCTACGACATAATTACACGCTTATCATTATTAAACAAAACGTAATCAAGCTGTTAATTCAGCGTGCCATACCAGTCAGGTTATTTATAACACCTCAGCTACACATGCAAGAAGATGTGTCTCAATGATGGCAACCAAACAGGACGGAAGATGCTGAAAGTTATTCACGAACACCATTTCCTGATTAGCGTGCGTATAGATTCGGCGTTGGTTGCTGGGCTGCCTTATTCAGAAAAGCCTGAAATACCTATTTGATTCAATCTCAAAATGAAAATGTCAGATTCATTGTGTTCATTTCAATGGGCGCCTTACAACATTTGCATAGTTCGAAGTGAGAAATGGCATTCCTGGGCAGAGTGATATTTCCATATTTGGCGACTGGAACTTCAGAGGTTTCGCTGTGATATGAGGAAGAAACCAAGACCAGAGCTTAAGGCCAAGTTTACATTAGACCGTATCTGTCTCGTTTTCTTCGCGGATGCACTGTCCGTTTACATTAAAACGCCTGGAAACGCCGGGAAACGGGAATCCGCCAGCGTCCACGTATTCAATCCAGATCGTGTCTGGTCCGGTGCTGTGTAAACATTGAGAAGACGCGGATACGCTGTGCTGAGCTCTAGCTGGGGTCGTCATTGGACAACGTCACTGTGACATCCACCTTCCTGATTCGCTGGCGTTGGTCATGTGACGCGACTGCTGAAAAACGGCGCGGACTTCCGCCTTGTATCACCTTTCATTAAAGAGTATAAAAGTATGAAAATACTGCAAATACTGATGCAAATACTGCCCATTGTGTAGTTATGATTGTCTTTAGGCTTGCCATCCTTCCACTTGCAAGTGGTAAGTGACGCGCATGCCCGATATGCACTGAGATCACACACACAGCGGCTCAGTCCCGAATCACTGCTCGTGCGCTTCACTCGCGCGCTCTGTGAGCTGTGCAGGGCCGGAGTGCGCACCCTCCAGAGGGCACTCGCTGTTCAGGGCGGAGTGATTTGGAGCGCAGGATGCCTGCGGAGCCGAGCATATCCGTGTATTGGAGTTGCTGTGTGCACGCGAATCGTGTATTGGCATTGCTGTGTGCACGCTAATCGTTTAAAAACGTTAATCTGATGATCCGCTGATATGGTCTAATGTAAACCCCACCTAAGGGCAACGTTTACAAACCACAGCCCACTCCTGAGACGCACATGCAAATACGAGGACTGAAGAAAGGCTATGAGGCAAACTGAGAAAAAAAAAGCGCCTTTAAGTTATGGCATTATGGTACAGGGGTGGACAAATCATAAATTCATTAACTAGCCTATGGACAGGTTAAAGCACTGATGTACTGCCCTGTCTGATGTTTCGGTCCCTGGATACTAGGCTTGTAATGATACAACCCCAAATCAAAAAAAAAAAAAAAGTTGGGAAGATATGGAAAATGAACCCATGTTTTGTCTGGTCAACTTCATTTCACTCGTTAATACACATCCATTCCTGCGCTTCAGACCTGCACCACAATCCAAAAAAAGTTGGGACGGGGCAAATTCGGGCTAGTAACGAGATAAAACCATGAAATCATTTCAGTTCTATTTTCGGACTAGTTGGTACAATCCCTTGTAGAGTGCGTCTACCTGAGCTAACACTGGTGGGGACGGGCGTGCAAACTGAGGGTCTCCAGGTGGGTGCCCTAATGGTATTTGGGTGGAGTGTGGAGGAATAAAGCTTCATTGGGGTCATCAGGTGGGCACCCTCCTTTTGAGGTGTTTTGATGATAGGCCCACAACACCTCCAGAGGGCTCATTGGCAACATCTGGCGTCCTAGGTGTGCCCCTCCCTCTGCTTTAACTCTCACTATTCATGCTAATGGAGCGGTTGTTATTTGGGGGCCCAGGTGATGTCTCTCCTCTTAATCCAGAGCCACCGACTGGCCTGTTCGGCGGCACTGGAAAGGGCTTTGACGTGATTTGAAACAGGTGATGTCAACAGGTGATTGTGATCATGATTTGGTACACAATCAGTATCCAGGAAAGGCCTAGTCTTTGAGGAGCAAAGATGGGTTGAGGACCTAGTCTGGCTAACGCGACAAAGCTCTACGAGCTATTGGTCTGGCCAAGATATTAAGCCCAACCGTTTCCCAGAGCCCGTGGTTGACCCGCCTCCCTGAAATGCCTCAGTTTGCTACTGGTCGAAGCCAGAAAAGGCTGTGACGAAGCTTAAACCAATCACATCACTCTTTCCTCTGACGTATGCGACGCGACGGGGCTAACTGGTAGATTAAACTCTTACCGAAGCCGGTCGGGAGCAAGGCGAAAACGTCCTTCCTTTCAATAAATACCTCCAGGGCTGCTCTTTGCTCTGTTTTCAATGAGAACTTCCCGTTGAATGCTTTCAATACAGCATCTATGCGTAATAGATGCGGAAGCGTGAATGAAGCGCTTCCGGCATAGATTCTGTAAACAATCTATGGCTTCCGGTCGCAGTTCTACTACGTCAGTGCCTTGAACACGCCTCTACCCAGGGCCGTTGGAGATGCTCAAAGTTGATTGGTTCCCGATTTTTCGGGAGCTTTGAAGAGCTGTAGATAGCTTGCCTGGCCAGACAAAGCTCGCAACAGGCCCTCGTGTTGCGTCACGCTTAGGATGGGCGGGCCCAGGCTATTGAGGACCTCCAGTTGGTCAACAGATGCGTGAGAAGATAATTGAAATGTTTAAAAAAAAATTTTTCATGTTCCTCAAAGAAAGCTATCGAAAGGGATTTGGATATTTTGCCCTTTACGGGACATAATATTAAACCATTCAAGGAATCTGGAGGAATTCCGGGGCGTAAAGGGAAAGGGCGCAAGCCTAATCTGAACACCCGTGATCTCTGATCCCTGAGACAGCACTGCATCAAGAATGATCATTAATCTATAGCTTTTGCTTGCTTGTAAAATTAAGACACGGATCTCTGTGTGATTATTAGGCAGCTGGGCCATAGAAGGTTCACGCTGCACGCTACACGCGTGTAAAGAAAAGTGGACAAACGTAGCATGACTTGCTCTGGGCCATAGAACGGCGTTCACGTTGCACGCTGCACACTTCACGCGTGAAGCGAGAAATAAACATGCACACTTTTTTCTAGGCGTGAAGATGGAAATTCCAGTCAATGCATGCACGACCCCAAGGTCACCGCCGCGCCAGCCAATCAGAACGGGTCTAGGGAGATAAAATGGACGACTACCGAGAAAAGTTGAAGTTTAATGGCCCAGGGTCCGGTTCTTCACGTGAACGTGTAGCGTGTAGCATGCAGCATGCAGCGTGCAGCGTGAACCTTCTATGGCCCAGCTGCCTTAGCAGATATAATTTAAAAAATATAAATAAAAAATAAGCTAAAATAAAAAAAAACTATATATTTTATACTGATGTGCGTATAGTACTCGAGTAGTTATAGGATTGTGCACTGTGAACAGCATTATGTCTAAACCTTTCTTGTTTTGTAAAAAAAAAAAAGTCATTAAGAAGCAGGTTTTTAGGTTTGTACGATTTTTGGTTGTTGAATCTACTACCACCGCCGGGTTACTACGAATAAACAACCAAGAGCCCAAACGCAATCCGCTCGTCCCATTCCCCAGGCCACTTTGTCCACCCCCGCATTATTCTCGACCGTTGATGTCTCATGTAGACAAAAATAGCGTCTTCCGCATACAAGACAGAAAACAAACATAACGCTTTCTGGTTATTTTAAGATAACGTGCCAGGTTCCGGTTTCATTTCATGCACTTGTTTTGATGGAGTCTCCTAAACCAGACAGTATGTTAGTCACAAGACTTTAATGGTACAGCTGTTGAGGCTCTGTGGCTGGCACGCAGACAGACGCTGCCTCAGTACATCATCAGCCATCGCGGATCACAGCGACGATGTCTAACGAGCAGCAGTGTTTCTCTTGGCAAACTCCCAGATCAAGTAGCAGAGATAAACAGCCAAGACGACTCTCTGCTTCAGAACCAGTTCAGTGACTTATGGAGCACTTCCAAGATCTTTTTTTTTTCTTTTTTCCTCCTCTGTAGCTCATCCAGATCTCAAAGCTGGAGCATTCTTAAGCGTAAACGATCTGATAAAGTGCTTCCTTATTAAGATAGGCTTGCAGTGATATACATCTCCTGACACAAATGCTTGACCACATAATAAAAGCAGCTGTGTTATGGGGTTTGGTTAGAAGAAACACGAGATTTGTTCTGTGTCCATGGCTACCGAGGACGTAATGGTGGATTGTGTTTCCATAGCGACGTGTTGAGTGCTGTCCGACACATCAACCAGAACTAAAGGAGAGAAGAGCAATTTGTCTTCAAGTGATTTCATTTGATTCAATGAAATCCTCCATATGCTCCATCTCTTTGATTTGCATCACACCAAACGTGGAGCACAACTGATACAGTCAGTCTATAAAAGGACAGGCAAACGACTTAATATCACAAGTGTGCGACAATCACACGTTTTCAAGTTGGGTCTGAAGAAAATGTGTCTCGTGGATCGTTTTTTTGTTTTTTTCTCAGCTCATCAAAGTTTTCTACTTGGTTGACCTGAAGTCAGAGATAAAAATGGGTCTTTATTATTCTCCTATAAAATATACAACGTTATAGAAAAGCCCTGTGGTTAGTTTATCTGCAATCCAATTCTAACTTTGAAAGCAGATGCCACACTTGTTTGATTCTCATGATTTATTCATTTCACTTGCACCAGTGGCAAATCACTACATGGAAAGTTCTGCAGTGTTTTAGAAATGCCAGCTTAAGGACGGAAGTGAATGAACAGATCATGTATTCTTCTAAACACATGAAAATGAATCTAACTGTTGAGTTCAAAGCCGGGTAGGGGAGGGGTTATGTGGGAAGCACCTCCAGCTCATAATTTGTACTGTCCAAAATTACGAAATGGGAACAAAGGAAGTCAAGACATGATCTGGAACACGAACACACGCACACTAGGGATGGCAAAAACTAAAAAAAATCTTGACCGACCACCGAGCCTCATTAGCCGGTTAAAGTCGGTTAACCTATGAGTTTAAACAGGGATGCAAACGGCGCGCCTTTTGGCGGATGCCGCCTTTTTCACGGCTGAATCGTGCAGATCCGATTTTTTTTTTTTAGGGGGGGCGTTGGAGTGTCTGAATAATTTCATCAAAGTAAATTCTGTATTAAAGTTACTAAATAAGCAAATGCCGTTACAGTCCATGAAACATAGGAAGTACAAGTGTGAGAAGAAAAAAGTAAATCAGAAAGCTGCACACGTTTTCGCGGAAGCTGCGCAAATGTGCGCAGCTTTCTGATTTACTGTTTTCTTCTCATACTTATACTTCCTATGTTTCATGGACTGTAACGGCATTTGCTTATTTAGTAATTTTAATACAGAATTTACTCTGATGAAATTATTCAGACACTCCAACGCCCCCCCTAAAAAAAAATCGGATCTGCACGATTCAGCCGTGAAAAAGTCGGCATCTGCGCCTTTAGTTTGTGTGGAGAGATATGATCTGCAGTAACATGCATTGTTGGCTACAGACCGAAACATACTTTCAGAATGCACTGGCCAAGGCAGGACTAAACTCCATGTGCCTTCTAATAATAATTAAAAAAAAAAAACAGAATAGTAATTTGTAAGCTAAAAAGCCTGTCTATACTTTTCTTTCGCCGAGTGGCAGCTGTCTTCCACTGGGGTGGGAGGGCGGGACATGACTGAATGGGTGTTTCTGATTTGTCAGCTGTCGTCCTTACACCGCATGGCATGCCCCAAGCGTTTACAACACAGAATTCCAGGTTCTCCGCTCCAAAATCGGCAGCTTCAAAACGATTGATTTTTTTTTTAACCGACAACCAAAAAAAAATTAACCGGTTGACGTTGATTCGGTCAACAAACGGTCAAACAGTCATCGGTTAACATCCCTAACGCACACAAAAAAAAAAACAACTCATATGGAAAAGCAAAGAAAGTGCAAAGCAAAATCCCCAAATGACAGTAAGGACCGGCATGAAGGTTTAGCTGACACAAGAGTGGTAGTAGAGTCATCAGAACGAAACATTACCTGCAACCTCAAGATGTCTAAAAGATGCAGAAAGATTTCTAGATGTGTAAGCCTGAGACAACTGCTGTGGACTGATAAAAGTAATGAGACCGTCAATGACGGCGTAGCTCACTCTGGCCCCGTCTAGTCCAGAAGGAACGATCTAAAGTGGGCCACCTTGCGCAATAAATGTTGCAAGCTACAGTATATACACTATATACAAGCTATACTATATATAGACACTATATCCACCCTAGGAACACCGACCTATTCGCCAGAAAGAATCCAAAACGGTGAGGAATTGACTGCGAAGAAGCGATTTTTGTTGAACTGCTCACTCATTAAGGCTTCATTAGTCCATCTCATCTCATCTCATTATCTGTAGCCGCTTTATCCTGTTCTACAGGGTCGCAGGCGAGCTGGAGCCTATCCCAGCTGACTACGGGCGAAAGGCGGGGTACACCCTGGACAAGTCGCCAGGTCATCACAGGGCTGACACATAGACACCGACAACCATTCACACTCACATTCACACCTACGGTCAATTTAGAGTCACCAGTTAACCTAACCTGCATGTCTTTGGACTGTGGGGGAAACCGGAGCACCCGGAGGAAACCCACGCGGACACGGGGAGAACATGCAAACTCCACACAGAAAGGCCCTCGCCGGCCACGGGGCTCGAACCCGGACCTTCTTGCTGTGAGGCGACAGCGCTAACCACTACACCACCGTGCCACCCCTAATTAGTCCATAACTTCATTAATAATTGTAATTCAGCAAATCTCGGTAGAAGTTATATGCACCCTAAGTAGCCCTACCTTCATGCCAGAAAGAATCAAAATCGGTGAAGGATTCAGGGAGAAGAAGCGATTTATGTGGAAACTGCTCGTTAGGGCTTAATTACTCCCCATCTTCATTATTAATTGCAATTATGCAAATGTGGTTAGAAGCTATATGCGCCCCAGGCAGACCTACCTTCCTGCCAAAAAGAATAAAAATTGGTGGAGAACTGAGAGAGAAGAAGCGATTTTCATGAAATGTGGACGACGGACGATGGACAGATGACGGACAACACATGATGGCATAAGCTCACTGCCTGTCGGACGCATGAGCTAAAAATGAGGGAACTTTCTGGCAACAATCACCAAATGTATGTTTGGCAAAATAAATAAATAAATAAGAACAGCTTTTGATGAAAAGAATATCTTGCCAACTGTTAAACATGGGAGTAGATCTGTTATTCTTTGGGGCTGTGTGACAGCACAAGTGGCACAAGAAGCATCGCACTAGGAGATGGAAAAATGGATTTCAGTAAATATGAGCAAATTCTGGAAGGAAATCTGACAAACAGGAAACCGAAGCTGAAAATAAATCAACTTTTACAAAAGGACAGTGATGATCAGAATCCACCATGAATACATGAAGAAAAGCAAGTTGGAGCTTTTGAAATACCCCTTACAATCCTTCAACCATTAAAAAAAAAAAAAAAAGCTGGGTAGATCTTAAACATGCTGTACATGAAAGATGATCCAAGTATACACTATATGGCCAAAAGTATGTGGACACCTGACCATCACATACCTGTTGAAGGTGTCATTCCAGATCTAGTCTCTCTTTGCTGTTATAATAACCTCCACTCTTTTGGGAAGGCTTTCCATGACATTTTAGGGTGTGGCTGTAGGGATTTGTGATCATTCAGCCACAAGACCATTAGTGAGGGCAGGCACTGATGTTGGGTGAGGAGGTCTGGAATGCACTCGGTGTTCCAGTTCATCCCAGAAGAGTTCAGTGGGGTTGAGTTCAGTCAGGGTTCTGTGCAAGACACTCAAGTTCTTCCTCACCAACCCTGACAAATCAGATCTTCATGAAGCTTGTCGTGTTGGAACATGTTTGGCTCTCTTAGTTCCAGTCAGGCTTGTAGTACTCGAGTCCAGGACTCGAATCTGACTTGTGCCCTAATTTAAAGGACTCGTGACTTGACTTGGACTCGTGCATTAACTGCATTCGGACTCGTAAATTGGAGATGAGGACTCGGATTTTTTCTTTATTTTTTGCCATAATAATCTGGCATGAGATATTTATCTCATCTCATCTCATTATCTCTAGCCGCTTTATCCTTCTACAGGGTCGCAGGCAAGCTGGAGCCTATCCCAGCTGACTACGGGCGAGAGGCGGGGTACACCCTGGACAAGTCGCCAGGTCATCACAGGGCCGACACATAGACACAGACAACCATTCACACTCACATTCACACCTACGGTCAATTTAGAGTCACCAGTTAACCTAACCTGCATGTCTTTGGACTGTGGGGGAAACCGGAGCACCCGGAGGAAACCCATGCGGACACGGGGAGAACATGCAAACTCCGCACAGAAAGGCCCTCGCCGGCCACGGGGCTCGAACCCGGACCTTCTTGCTGTGAGGCAACAGCGCTAACCACTACACCACTGTGCCGCCCCTGAGATATTTATATCTACATTAATTTTTGTACAAATTTTGTATCACACCTGCGTGCCTTGGTGCATGCATCAGATTCTCGGGCACGTTCCGGACAGCGCGCGCTGTAAACGGTTTCAGATAAAGGCAGCGATAGCCACCGTCAAATGGTGCAGTTGGAGTCTTGTTCTCAGACTCGACTCAGATCAATAGTGGACTTGACTTGAAATTTTCTTTCATGACTTGGACTTCACTCCGACTTGAACACCGGGGATTCGAGACTGGACTCGGACTCGAGGTTTAATGACTCGACTACAACACTGGTTCCAGTGAAGGAAAACCTTAATGCTACCATGTACAAAAACGTTATTGTGGCAGCGGGGGTGTGGTCAAGCGTCAGTCTGTGAATGGAGGGCGGGGTCAGGGAAGGTAAGCGCTAGAATCCCTGCACCTGATGGGAATTAACATGCGTCTGTGTGTCTTCCCCAGTGACCGCGCCCTATAAGAGGAGAAGGAGAGCAGAGGAAGAGAGCTCTCCCCAACCCAAACACTGGTGTGCATGCGTGTGGCTGGGAGAGTGAACGTTGAAACGCTGAAAAGCGAGTAAATAAAGAGTTTTGTAAGAACTCAGTTCTGGGGTGCGACCAACGCGTTGGAGGACGGCCCTGCGGAGGTCCGCGTATACCGTTAGCAGGGGGAGGAGGCACGCCGCGTGCTGTTCCACCGGCCAACCCCATGCCTCTGCTGCCTGCTCAAAGAGCGCGAGGAAGGCTTCGGGGTCATCAAGCAGACCCATCTTCGTTAGGGTGAGGAGGGGAGGGTCTGCAGCAGTGGTGGTGGTGGACCCCGCTGACGCGAGCAGGTGCCGGAACACCCGGCGATCTTCCTGCTGCGCCAGCACCAGGGCTTCGAACCGTTGTTCCCGCTCCTTCCAGAGGGCGATCAGCGCCTGGTGCTGGCTCTGCTGGGCCATGGCGAAGGCATGGACCAGGTCCTTGAAGGGGGAGCACTCCATGGGGCTGTTCCCTTCTGCACTCCGATTCTCCCGGGTTTCGGCACCACTGTAAAATCCCCGCAGGTGGGTGGAGCACAGAAGCACGGCAGGCCAGAACTGAGTTCTTGCAAAACTCTTTATTTACTCGTTTTTCAGCGTTTCAACGTTCACTCTCCCAGCCACACGCATGCACACCAGTGTTCGGGTTGGGGAGCGCTCTCTTCCTCTCCTCTTATAGGGCGCGGTCACTGGGGAAGACACACAAACACAGGTTAATTCCCATCAGGTGCAGGGATTCTACCACTTACCTTCTCTGACTCCGCCCTCCATTCACAGACCGACGCTTGACCACGCCCCCGCTGCCACAGTCATATACAATTGTGTTTTTCCAACTTTGTGTCAACAGTTTGGGGAAGAACCTTATATGGGTTTGATGGTCAGGTGTTCACACGTAGTGCATTTCCAAACTAGAAATGTTCTGCAAGGAAGAGTGAGTGAATATCCCTTAAACAAGAATAGAAAGACTCCGAGCTGGCTATGAAAAGTGTCTCCAAGCTGTGATGTGTGTCAAAAGGGGTGTTACAAAGTGCTGACTTGGGCAGGGTGTCCAAACGCACATGCCACGAATACTATTTTTTTCTTCAATCAAATGTTTACAGAAACATGTAATTCTTAAAAACTTCTTTTCGCTATGCCGGGTGCCTAAACTAGTCCATTTGGATTTCTACACCTTACAAGAATACAACCTTTCTGGACTGAAAAAAAAAACCTCAAACAAGCTCGAGTAATTTGTTGACCTGTCTATAAGCCTCTCTCCTCCATCGGAGACATCTTTTCTACATTCAAAGTACTGCTGCTCCTCGCCCGCCTCATAACCTCCACAAGCTCTCATGTGACTCTCCTACAAGACTTTCTGAACACTTGCTTTCACATTCCAGGTCTCAGAGGGATCTGCACCGCTTTATCCAGTTCACAATTGCACACCCACACACCAACCTCAGTACCCCTGGAGAGTACTTTTTTGAGATCTGAGCATTCTGATGAGATGAGATCTTTTTTTTCCTTTCTTTTTGCTTTCGTGTCCCGGCTCTTTCGCGGTGAAATGAGATTCTGCCTTCATTTCTTTTTCGGAAGGTACGGTATAAAGACATAAAGTAGCTGCTGAACGCGCCTTTGTATTTTTCCTGTACTTGCTTTGTTCTCTTAATTGTTCTTTTTTGTTACGGACTCGACTGTCTGTTCAACCAGCACTCACAAAAGCAGCTTTCATCTTTATACTTTCAGCCAAGAAATCCTTACAAACCACCAAAAACGATTTTGTACAGTATAATGGTGTGTATAGTTGTTTGAGCAGTCCAGTCACTCTGGATAAGAGCATCTTCCAAATGACTAAATTTAAATGAAAAATAAAAAGGTATTATTAATGATTAGTTTACATAGTACACTATTTTTTTCCCCATAGTTGCCTTCAAACCTCCTTGTTTCTGAATTCATGTGCTCAGATGATCTCAGAATCAGGAACACTGCTGAAAACTGAGATGACAGATCAGCCCAAACCTGTCATACTGTATAAAGCAGGGGTTTTGCTTTGAGGCCCACCTGTTCATACTTGCAATGAGTTGGGGCCCATTAAAAAAGATCCCAAATTATTTTGGCTCATAATCTATTGTCAGTTGGTCGGATTCAATGCCCAAACTGATAATCGCATCATCAGTTTTTCATTGGCTAATCATGCCCCTTTTCCACCAAAGCAGTTCCAGGGCTGGTTCGGGGCCAGTGCTTAGTTTGGAACCGGGTTTTCTGTTTCCACTGACAAAGAACTGGCTCTGGGGCCAGAAAAAACGGTTCCAGGCTAGAACCAACTCTCTGCTGGGCCAGAGGAAAGAACCGCTTACGTCAGCGGGGGGGCGGAGTTGTTAAGATCAACAACAATAACAAGACCGCAAAAGATCGCCATTTTTAAGCGACGAGAAGCAGCAGCTGTACAAACGCGAAGTCATCCATTATTATTGTTGTTGTTGTTGCTGCTGCTGCTTCCGTGTTGTTTTTGCTTCAATGTTCGTGCCAAGGTTTATGCAAACGTAGCGACGTAACTGACGTATACAGCGACGTAATGACGTGGCTCCCCTTAGCACCGCGAGCTATGGAAAAGCAAACTGGTTCTCAGCTGGCTCGCAAGTTGAACGAGTTGTGAACCAGCCCTGGAACTGATTTGGTGGAAAAGGGGTATCAGACACAAGGTACTCCACGACTCTTGCCAGAGCAGTTGGAAGTTGGGTGCCTTGTTCAAGAGCACTTAAGCCAGTCCTGCTGGTCTAGGGGATCAAACCAGCAACCTTTTGGTTCCAAAACCATTTCACTAACCATTAGGCCATGGCTTCCCCAAAGAAACTATTGAAAAGTGCATTAATGAGATGTAACATCACTCCCTGTTACAGATGGGAGCCCAGGAATTAAATAAATGCAATAAAAACAAAGTGTATTTAATTGTAGGTATTGTATTTAAAACTGTATGGATGTGCCAGAAGCCAAACCATGCATATCAAAAGGGATTAATGATCCAAAAGTGGAGTCTGGTCCATTAACACAAGAACTTATTGCCATGTTTCTGTTCAGCAAACAAGCAAGTTATTAAAACCAAGACATTCACTCAAAAGAAGTGGATATAGAAACCACTCAGTGGGATTAGATCCTTACACGCTAACAAAGAAGGATTTTTCCTATGAAAGAAAAATTTACTCGCTAAATTTGACAAGTAGAATAAATTTAGATCCTATTGTAGCCGTAACTAAATACAAAGGCAACAGTTATGCGTACTATGAATTAACTTAATGTGAAGATAATTAACAGATAATCAACAATTTTAAGTAGCTTTTTTTAAGATTGTGTTTATTTTTAGACATTTGTATTTGTAATTATTTGTATCTGTACATGCACGACTTCACCAGCTTTGCCGATCAACTTATCATGTTTAAATAAAGTTATTCATTTGTTCATTATGAGTTCGAAAATTATCCATCCGTTGAGTTCCCCAACATCTCAGACTACCTGGTGCTGCAGACATTGTTCTACATGGAGAAACAGATGAAAACTTGGAAGAGTATGGTGGAGTACAACTTTTTATATGTGGCTGGGTTAAAGATCTGGGGATCAGGACGCTACAAGATAAATCCTGTATAATTTTTGCCCAGGTAAGGAGGAATTTCTGGGCTTTTTGTTCACGTCTTTGCGATGGTTGCTAGGACGCTAGAAGTTTTAGTATTGGGTGTAAACAAACCACCGCTGTTTGATTCTCAATCCTCCCTGCTCTTCTCTTCCAGCAGGCATCACAGATCCATATAATTTACCCACAAACGTATTTATTTATGCACATTTATTTATGTGCGTGTGTGTGGGGGGGTTCAATGAAAAGGAGGAACATGACAATAATAAAGGCTTGTTCTTCTTAATTTACCCACAAATGTATTTATTCCACTTGAAAGGTGTACATCAAACCAGCTACTGGATTTGGGACATTACGACATCCTGAACTATTTAGTATTTGGCTTCAAACTTGGAAAAAAAAACCCAAAACTTGCAGCCCACTAAATGGCGCTTCGGGCCGCGGCCCAGTGGTTGAGAAACACTGGTATAAACCATTTAAAGTGGTGCTTGAAAGTTTGTGAACCCTTTAGAATTTTCTACATTTCTGCATAAATATGACCTAAAACATCATCAGATTTTCACACAAGTCCTAAAAGTAGGTAAAGAGAACCCAGTTAAACAAATGAGACAAGAATATTATACTTGGTCATTTATTTATTGAGAAAAATGATCCAATATTACATATTTGTGAGTGGCAAAAGTATGTGAACCTCTAGGATTAGCAGTTAATTTGAAGGTGAAATTAGAGTCAGGTGTTTTCAATCAATGGGATGACAATCAGGTGTGAGTGGGCACCCTGTTTAATTTAAAGAACAGGGATCTATCAAAGTCTGATCTTCACAACACATGTTTGTGGAAGTGTATCATGGCACGAACAAAGGAGATTTCTGAGGAGCTCATAAAAAGCATTGTTGATGCTCATCAGGCTGGAAAAGGTTACAAAACCATCTCTAAAGAGTTTGGACTCCACCAATCCACAGTCAGACAGATTGGGTACAAATGGAGGAAATTCAAGACCATTGTTATCCTCCCCAGGAGTGGCTGACCAACAAATATCACTCCAAGAGCAAGGCGTGTAATAGTCGGCGAGGTCACAAAGGACCCCAGGGTAACTTCTAAGCAACTGAAGGCCTCGCTCACATTGGCTAATGTTAATGAGTCCACCATCAGGAGAACACTGAACAACAATGGTGTGCATGGCAGGGTTGCAAGGAGAAAGCCACTGCTGTCCAAAAAGAACATTGCTGTTCGTCTGCAGTTTGCTAAAGATCACGTGGACAAGCCAGAAGGCTATTGGAAAAATGTTTTGTGGATGGATGAGACTAAAATAGAACTTTTTGGTTTAAATGAGAAGCGTTATGTTTGGAGAAAAAAAAAACACTGCATTCCAGCATAAGAACCTTATCCCATCTGTGAAACATGGTGGTGGTAGTATCATGGTTTGGGCCTGTTTTGCTGCATCTGGGCCAGGACGGCTTGCCATCATTGATGGAACAATGAATTCTGAATTATACCAGCGAATTCGAAAGGAAAATGTCAGGACATCTGTCCATGAACTGAATCTCAAGAGAAGGTGGGTCATGCACCAAGACAACGACCCTAAGCACACAAGTCGTTCTACCAAAGAACGGTTAAAGAAGAATAACGTTAATGTTTTGGAATGGCCAAGTCAAAGTCCTGACCTTAATCCAATCAAAATGTTGTGGAAGGACCTGAAGCCAGCAGTTCATGTGAGGAAACCCACCAACATCCCAGAGTTGAAGCTGTTCTGTACGGAGGAATGGGCTAAAATTCCTCCAAGCCGGTGTGCAGGACTGATCAACAGTTACCGCAAACATTTAGTTGCAGTTATTGCTGCACAAGGGGGTCACACCAGATACTGAAAGCAAAGGTTCACATACTTTTGCCACTCACAGATATGTAATATTGGATCATTTTCCTCAATAAATAAATGACCAAGTATAATATTTTGTCTTATTTGTTTAACTGGGTTCTCTTTATCTACTTTTAGGACTTGTGTGAAAACCTGATGGCGTTTTAGGTCATATTTATGCAGAAATATAGAACATTCTAAAGGGTTCACAAACTTTCAAGCACCACTGCATCTTCATTAAGAGCTTTATCCTTATCAGGATCACCATGGATCTGGAATCTATCCCAGGAAAATTGGATAAGAGGTGGGAATACACCCTGAATGGGCACCACACACACACACACACCCAGGGGTGATTTTGTAGTCAGTCCACCTACCAGCTGGGAACCAGAGATCCTGGAGGAAATCCCACATGGACACAATCATAACTTTGTATAACTCTCTTGCTATAAATAACAGTAACTTTGTAGTTAATCCTAAACATATTCAGAGAAAATACAGATGCCAGGCAGATGGCGGACGTGAGTGATATTTACACACAGTACCAGTCAAAAGTTTGGACGCACCTTCTAATTCAATATTTCTTTATGCTTATTAATTAAAAGTCACTTCTTCACGTCTTAAAGTAATGATGATGTCGTTTCTATTTACTTAGTTGTTCAGTTCTTGACATAATATGGATTACTACAGTTGTGCTACTGAATAGGGGTATTTGCTGTTTTTATTTTGATTATTTACTATTTCCTGTTTGATCTCAAACACATTAAGAAGGTAAGAAACTCGTCCACTAATTCCCGTTTGACGAGACACAGCTGTTAATTGAAAAGCATTCCAGAAGATTACTTCATGGAGCTGGTTAAGATAATGCCAGTAGTGTACGAAGCATCATCAAGGTAAATGCTGTCTACTTTGAAGAATCTAAAATACGAAACATAGTTTGATTTTTTAACACTTTTTTTTAACCACATAATTCCTTATGTTCCAGATGTTATTTCATAGTTTTGATGTCTTCAGTGTTGTTCTACAATGTAGAAAATGCAAAACACAGAAAAACCTACAGTATGAATGAGTAGAGTAGGGGTGTACAAACTTTTGGCTGCTACTGTATAAGCCCTTTTCCACTACCCTTTTTCAGCTCACTTCAGCCCGACACGGCTCGCGTTTCGACTACCTCAGAGCAGCACGACTCAGCTCGCTTCAGCCCTGCTTAGCACCCAAAACTCGCACGGTTTTGGAGTGGGGCTGAAGCGAGCCGAGCCAAACCGAGCCGAGTGGGGCTAGGGGCGTGAGCAGACACTCCCCTGTGCACTGATTGGTGAGGAGGAGTGTCCTCACACGCCCACACATGCCCTGCGAGCACGCTGGGATCTGTAAACACCGTAAACCCGGAAGAAGAATAATTACGAATTTCTGAAGCCTTATGCGCCTCGCCTCATCTATACGCTCTTGCCAGTATCTGTTGGCGTTGTCGGTGACAACAAGCCACAGCACCAAGACCAGCAACACTAACGACTCCATGTCCTCCATGTTTATTGTTTACTATCCGGGTCGTGAGACTACCGCTTAAAAGATCACTGATGTCACTGTTTGCGCCGCCTAACGACATCACGTGACGTCCACCCACTTTCGCTAACTCCACCCAATGTGTCCACCCACTTCCAGCCAGCACGGTTCAGCGCGGTTGTAGTCGAAATGCAACTCCAACAGCCCCACTCAGCTCGACTCAGCCCGACTCAGCACGGCACGGCTCAGCCCAACTCAGCTGCGTTGGTAGTGGAAAAGCGGCATATGATATGAGGACAGAGCACCACATCTTGGCCAAATCTTTCGCCAACAACTTGCTGACTTTTTGTCAGCGGCACAAACATGATGTTCATCAGTCGAAGATGAAAAATAGCCTCAATGGGGCTGTAGCTCATACCGACCAAGGCGCCCATAAAATCGTAAATACGGCAGGTGGCGCCACCATCTTGACAACGTGGGGAACACTGTATGCGAGTTTAATCGAAATCCGATCAATCCTGTCAGAGGAGTAGCGATTTTCGTAAATTGTGGACGGACAACGGACGGACGATAGATGGACGACGCGTGATCGCGTAAGCTCATTCGGGCCTGGCCTGCGGCCGGATGAGCTAATGATCATATCGTTTAAATATTAATAGTCTTGATGGTATTAAGTAGCTTTTCTTTTCCATTCCCACACTGGAGATTTTATTTACTCGGTGTTCTGGCTAATATACTTCACATTTGTTCATGCCGGCTGGAGGTATAACTTGGGAGCTTGCTGTGCAAAGTGTAACTTTAATCCGTGTGAAACAGCCGGGAAGTTCATTCTGCATTTACAGAGATGTCCACAAGTGCCGGCGACCAGCGGTTTTCTCCGCCTACGTCAACGGGCTACTCGATCCCAGAAAAAAAACCCCACCAAACCTGCCTTTCAATGTTCAAGCGATTTATATCGTCTCCGCTGCCCATAATTTCCTGCAAATCCAATTATTCCACCACGAAATTGTCTTCGATTCGGATCATGACCGGAAGCGACGCTATATTTGTTGATCGATTCTCGCGCTCTGATTGGCTGAGCTGGACCACGTGACCACACCGTAGCGTATGTAGTTATGTTACAGAGCCAGGCAGCGTACTACAGAGAGGAATTGAGAAAGCCAAGCACACGTTCATCTGGAGGGAAATTTCATACGTATTTTGCAAATATTTTACAGGGAAATGGTTCGTAATTTATTTGCGGAGAATGCACCAGAAGGCATGTACATTTCAAAATCTTCTGGGGGCGGGGCACGACCCCCTAACACTAATGTGCCAAATTCCTGAGCCACCTACTACTTTTTTTTTTTTCCTCAGCCGGCTACTTCAGATTTTCTGGAGAACCTTGCATTTAGCGTCACGTGTTAATTAAATGTCACCCTTCTACATGGTTCTCAGTCAGTCAGTCCTCTTTACACTTCACGGCACAGAGTAACTAACATGCCAGAGATCCTATTTCCCCAGGTTTAGCTTCACTTTCCTGACTCTTTATTCATTTTACAATCCAGAACAAAGCCATATTTGTCGTTAATAGACTGAATGGATGGGGTTCCTTCGATATCAAGGCTGTATACTCTTCAGTCTCTTCAGTACGGCCCTTAAACACCTCGACTTTGTTGCAACAAAGCACAACTGACTATTATTTTATTTCAATGACATTTGCTAAAAGGAAACATGACTGAAAATAAAACAGAAAGGAACTAGAAAGAATAGACTTGCATGATTTTCCCTTTCTTCCTGCCTTTCTTCAGTCCAGTTTCCTTCAGTGGTGTCAGCGTCAGATTGCTTGTTTATTTACTTCGAGTGTGTACGTGGGTGGATGTTTCCTTATCCTTTGCCAGGTTTTTTTTTTTTTTGCCGCTTACAGAAGAATTACTGAGTTTCAAACAAGGAAATGTTCCTTGTGTGAGTGTGTGTGTGAGAAGAACAAGCTCTCGCAAATGGAAAATGTCAATGTATTAAGGGTCAAATGAGTTGCGATTGCAGGGAAAAACCAGCACGGCCTCAATTTTCTACTTTCCACAAATTAAAACAGTTGGCATTTTAAAAAGTACAAGAACCGAAAGTTAATGACAGTGTTCACGTGATCCATTCACTCAGACTCCTTGTAGTGTCTAACCAAATGGAACACAATTAAATTTTTCCACCTTACAACCACGAACTTAAAAGTTTTTTATTGAGATTTGATGTGATCGACCAACACAGAGTAGCACATAATTGTGAAGTGAAACGAAAATGATAAATGGTCTTCAAAATTTTAAACAAATAAAAATCTGAAGAATGTGGTGTGCATTAGTATTCAGCCCCCTGTCCTCTGATACCTCTAAATACAATCCAGTGCAATCAATTGCCTTCAGAAGTCATCTAATTCGTTAATAGAGTCCTACTGTGTGTGATTTACTCTCAGCATAAATACACTTGTTCTGTGAAGGCCTCAGTGGTTTGTTAGAGAACACTGAAGAACAAACAGCATCATGAAGACCAAAGAACTCACCAGACAGGTCAGGGATAAAGTTCTGGAGAAGTTTAAAGCAGGGTTAGGTTATAAAAAAATATCCCAAGCTCTGAACATCTCAAGAAGCACTGTTCAATCCATCATTCAAAAATGGAAAAAGTATGGCACAACTGCAAACCTACCAAGACATGGCCGTCCACCTAAACTGACAGAGCGAGCAAGGAGAGCACTGGTCAGAGAAGCAGCCAAGAGGCCCATGATCACTCTGGAGGAGCTGCAGAAATCCACAGCTCAGGTGGGAGAATCTGTGCACAGGACAACTATAAGTCGTACACTCCACAAATCTGACCTTTTTGGAAGAGTGGCAAGAAGAAAGCCATTGTTGAAAGACAGGCATAAGAAATCCCGTTTGCAGTTTGCCAGAAGCCATGTAGGGGACACAGCAAACATGTGGAAGAAGGTGCTTTGGTCAGATGAGACCAAAGTTGAACATTTTGGCCTAAATGCAAAGTGCTACGTGTGGCAGAAAACTAACACTGCTCATCACCCTGCACACACCATCCCCACTGTGAAACATGGTGGTGGCAGCATCATGCTATGGGGATGCTTTTCTTCAGCAGGGACTGGGAAGCTGGTCAAAGTTGATGGGAAGATGGATAGAGCTAAATACAGGGCAATCCTGGAAGAAAACCTGTTGGAGGCTGCAAAAGACTTGAGACTGGGAAGGAGATTCACCTTCCAGCAAGACAATGACCCTAAACATACAGCCAGAGCTACAATGGAATGGTTTAGATCAAAGAATATTCATGTGTTAGAATGGCCCAGTCAAAGTCCAGACCTAAATCCCATTGAGCATCTGTGGCATGACTTGAAAATTGCTGTTCACAGACGCTCTCCATCCAATCTGGCTGAGCTTGAGCTATTTTGCAAAGAAGAATGGGCAAAAATTTCAGTGTCTAGATGGGCAAAGCTGGTAGAGACATACCACAAAAGACTTGCAGCTGTAATTGCAGCAAAAGGTGGCTCTACAAAGTATTGACGCAGGGGGGCTGAATACTAATGCACACCACATTCTTCAGATTTTTATTTGTTTAAAATTTTGAAGACCATTTATCATTTTCGTTTCACTTCACAATTATGTGCTACTCTGTGTTGGTCTATCACATCAAATCTCAATAAAAAAAACTTTTAAGTTCGTGGTTGTAAGGTGGAAAAATGTGAAAAAGTTCAAGGGGTACGAATACTTTTTCAAGGCACTGTAAAAAGTACACTGCAGCCACACTATTCCTCGGTTTCACTTGGCGTCACATCTGCCTCATCGGTTATTCAGAACTTTAGCTGGTGGTCTACCAAAGCTCAGTTGACAAAGCGTTTGTACGGGGAAGGTGCATTGCTCGCGTGAAAAATGCCTTACACTTGCGTTGTTTTAGGTTGTTCGAATCGATCAAACCGTGAAACTGATAAAAGTTTCTTCAGGGTTCCTCGTGAACTAATAAAAAAGGGTGAACGAACACAGGATTTCACAAAAAGACATTGGGAAAGGTGGCTTTTGAACCTCTCACTGAAATCGAAGGGAGTTGAGTCGAAGCATGCTCGAGTTTCACTTGGTGAAAGGTTTGTATCTCCCTCTCAGCCATGGCCTTAGTGTTTTCCAAGGACTTTTCTTGCTATGTGTCGTTATTTTACAGTACTTTTTTTTAGTCACGAAGCGCTAAAGTCCCCAGCTGTTTCTTTGTTTACGCCTCACAAAGTCCATATGCATGAAGGTCACAACAAAATTCTTCCCCAGCCGTACAGTTACAATGCGCCGTGATCACTTCTCCGTCTTGTTTAACTAAGATCCAGGTCTTTAAAGGGGTTTCTGATGATCTTTGTGAATGATTTACCTGTGAGATAAGAGCCAACACAAGTGAGAATCAAGCCAACTGTTGTTTGTTTACACTTCAACTTGCAGCGCTTCGTTGTAAAGACGTGAACGAAAAGCTTTTAAAAAATACTTACACGGGCAAAAACAATCCAGGGTTCATTCGGCAGTGACTTGATCCCGAGGTTCTTTACCCAGCCACATACAAAAAAGTTGTAAGCCTCCATACTCTTCCACGCTTTCATCTGTTTTGCGGTGTAGAAGGACGTCTGCAACACCAGATAGTTCGAGATGTCGGGGAACTCGACTGAAGGGTAGTTTTTGAGATCGTGTGACAAATCCTTCTTTCCCAGACTGCACATAGCAATCTTCTGAATATATCTAAAGCGAGCAGCGGCTTCTAGATTACGAGCGTACTCTGATAAGTTATCGCTAGTTGTTTGCACTACGGCAGCCGTTTAGACCACCAGCTGGTTCACTTCTGGTAAAACCGCTAAGAAAAGTCACGTGACTGAAACCCAGCAATAACGAACTCCTTGGGGGACGACCAAATAGTTCGTCATACCAAAAAGTTCGTAATACTGAAATGGACCCACTTGTCACACCAAACACTCACGTTCCGTGCAAAATCTTAGGCACATTCTCCTCATCACACATTTCTCCTTCTGAGTCACTATCGCAGTTCACTGACTGAGTTAAAGGATCACAAACAGAGGCGATGATTTCTTCATCTGTTATGGAAATGATGGAGGCTCACTGACTCACTATGTTTTCTAAATCTTCACCATTCAGTTCATTCATGTTGTGCAAATCACCGATGTCATTTATGTTGCGCCGCAGGGTTGGGCGGGGCAAGGGGCATAAAAATGCCGCCGGTATGCTTTAACTAGGTGTCAAGTTTAGCGGAATTAGCAGTCATTTCATCCTTCTATCAATCCTTTGATCACCGTTCTCGATAACTCTTAGTGATCGACACGTAAGCAAGGCATGTTAAGCCTTTGTTTTTTGGTGTTAACACGTTGTGGCAGCGGGGGCGTGGTCGAGCGTCGGCTGTGAACGGCGAGGAGTCGAGTTGAACCAGTAGGTAACGTGATTAAGTGCACCTGTGTGTAATTACTGGCTGTCTATTAACCTGTGTCTCTGTGTGTCTTTCAGACGGCCAGGAACGAGAGAGAGAGAGAGCTAGCTAGCTAGCTAGCTGGGACGCCCCGTCGCACGTATGTGTAGTGTTGTTGTAAGTCACTGAAAAGTGTCAAAATAAAAAGAACACACCTGTTCTGAAGCATACTTCCAGTCCCTCTGTTTCCCACAAGTTAAAGAGTTGTTACACACGTATCGTTAACTTGACTGCGGACTTGATTACTTATTGTTTGGCTCTGGTGGGAAGAGGAGCGCATGGCTCAGTGTGTCATGTAAGCAGAGGAATGACGGATAGAATTGCAGGAAGAGCGTTTATTTACAAACAGGCAGGCAAGCAGTTCAAAAATGTAAGACAAAGGCAGGGTCGTGAAAAAGACGATGGTCGAGCGAGGCACGAACACAATGGCGGAGCCAAAGACGGAAGGTACACAGATACAAAGTCAAAACCACAAAGGCAACACACAGATACAAAGGCTTGGTAATGTGAGACACTAGGAACAGCGCGTATACTTCGCCAAGTCTGTGTTTAGAGAGTCCTTATAAGTGCGCTGTGATTGCGCTCAAATCTGGAACAGGTACATAGTACTGGTATTAGTCCTAATGGTGCTCGGAGCATTCGGCATGCATGCGCGTGCATGTGACACAGTGATGTTGCATCCTAGATATTGTGAGTTCTAGGTTGGCGTTAAGGTTGGCATCCAGCTGGAAAACTCTGCCTCGTTAAACTCATGGTAGTACTGACTCCGACTCTGTTATTAAAGGCAAGGGACATGAACTTAGTACGTTATACATGCAAATTTGTAGTAAAAGAGTTTGTTGCAGTGTAGTTACTTTTTCACAGGAAGGAGTGCAGGCTTGAGTAAGATTCACATAAAATGCGTACTATTTTATGACCAACACTTTCGTATGCAGTTTGATGATTGATATACAGATGTGCAAAATGGAGAGTCTTGTTGAGAATCTTGGTAGTTCTGGGGCTGTTTTTCATGGTGTTTGTTTACAATAGGCCTGTAGCGACGCGTCGATGACGTCGACGAGTCGACATCAAAATATCGTCGACGTCATATTTAGTCGTCGACGTATCGCCACGCACACGTGAGTCAGAAAAACAAAACAAAGTTGGCACTCGGCAAAATGGAGAAGGAAACGGCGACCTCCTCAAAGCAAAAAAGCCCTGAAAAAAGCCCTAAGAAAACTGCTCGGCCGAGGTCATCGAAGGTATGGGAATACTTAAACTCAGTACCAAACGCAAAGGCATCGTCATCTGTAGTCTTTGCCAAATCGAACTGGCATATCACACCAGCACAACGGCGATGTTGGAACATCTAAAGCGGAGACACCCCCTTGTCTTTCGTGGAGGGGACAACAATAAGTAAGTAGCCTACTAACTTTGGTTAGCGTTAAGTTGATTTCACTTTTGTGTAGTGTGTTGTGCAGCTTGAGCTGTGAGCATTTCTGTAGTGCCAGCTAACTATCCATGCGATTGTATTGGCATTTATTGTTGGCTGGAATGGCAGCTAGCTTACGGCTGCAGAACACAGCTCTGCCTGGCCGCTACCGGCACAAACAAACTACGTTTAGACAGAGAGCTCATGTTGTGGTCATTTACAGGTGAAAGGTAACATTAACGTTAGCCAGCTTATTGTCATGATTCACTATGTTAACGTTAGTTCGCCAGGCCCAGTGTCAAACGGAGCCAAACAATGTCCAGGCAAGGGCCGTGCGCAGTGGTCATGAATGAATCAGTTTTATGAGCATTGAAAACATTAAAATTAACATTACATCCAAGTTTGATGTCGACTCGTCGACGTCATCGACGCATCGCTACAGGCCTAAATTTTGTACAAGAGAGATTTTTGTTGAACTTTAAGAGAAACAGGCTGGCCTTTTTATTTTGTTTATTCCAATTCTATTTTATTCTATATTATTTATTTTACTGTGCAAAACAACAGTGCTGCTTAATAAACTATATTATTAAGATTTTTTTGGTATTTATTTGAGATACGAAATGGCTTTTATTAATCGAACAACGGAAAAATAATCGTTAGACTAATCGTCCAATTAGTCGTTAGATTAGTCGATTAATCGATAAAATAATCGTCCGATTAATCGTTTTAAAAATAATCGGTTAGCCCCAGCCCTAGTTTACAACATGCATTTTTACAATTTGTCTGGATAAACAGTGGTTTTGCATAGTGGTTTTTACTTGATGGTTTTATACAGCAGCTTTTGTTTAATAGTTGGCGTGATGTTTCGACTGAATAAAGCTGTAGATGTAGAACGATATGATAAAAGTACGCTGTAACATTACAGCCATACAATCTAGGGGTTCACGCTTCATAATATTCTGCATAGGGAGAAACAAGAGAATAACTACCGTCCTGGCTACACTGACATTACCAGCCTTCAATTCTCGACTCCCGCTCGTTGACATTGTTCTGTCTTTCTGGTTGATATTGTGTCTGTAAGCGAGCCGTGCCTGGCAGTGTAAACTGACTTCTGCTCCGAAAGGGAACATTTCTGAAATTACTTCCATGCCTGATTCATGCCCGAGAACAAAAGCACATTTTTTTAAGACATTCCACCATCACAGCAGAGATAAAACAAACAAACTGGAAAAATGAGACTTCATCTCAGGAGCTCAGCTCAACTCTCCTGTCTCTGATCCAGATAAGATGGAAGGAAAAGAACAAATGCCATTTTTCCAGCTAGTCCCTGATCTGAATCCTGGATCTGAAGAATCGCTTTGCAAAGAGGTGCTAACAGTGTTCAAAGAAATTAAACTGAATACAAAGTAGATGTTTAAGACCAGAAGTTTAACTGGTCGCTGCATAGTGTTCGGATTATGTGTCATGAAATAATATGATCCAGTGTTTAGAGTTGAAATGAACGCTGTATTACAACCCGATGTTACTGATTTAAGTATTGACTGCACCCAGAAACATTCCATAACCATCTCTGAGAAAGATGAAACATCATGTCCTTCATTCCCTGACAGTACAACTTGATTCAAAACGCAAACGTGAGTGACTAGCCATGTTGCCTCACATCAGGATGGTTCTGGGTTTGAATCTCGTACAGTGGTGCTTGAAAGTTTGTGAACCCTTTAGAATTTTCTATATTTCTGCATGAATATGACCTAAAACATCATCGGATTTTCACACAAGTCCTAAAAGTAGATAAAGAGAACCCAGTTAAACAAATGAGACAAAAATATTATACTTGGTCATTTATTTATTGAGGAAAATGAGCCAATATTACATATCTGTGAGTGGCAAAAGTATGTGAACCTTTGCTTTCAGTATCTGGTGTGACCCCCTTGTGCAGCAATAACTGCAACTAAACGTTTCCGGTAACTGTTGATCAGTCCTGCACACCGGCTTGGAGGAATTTTAGCCCGTTCCTCCGTACAGAACAGGGCTGGGTATCACCAGATACCTCACGATACGATACTATGACGATATTTTGCCCACGATAACGATAATATCACGGTACAGCGATTCTGCGATAATCAATATATTGCAAGAAATTTCAACCACATCACGATATCCGTGTCACTGAAGAAAATCAGAATTTATTGACCACTGTAAAATTACATTTCACATACATAACTACACACTCTTGCCAGACGTATATTTGTCTCTATTCCACTGCTGGCAAAACCAAGAGTTGCTTCACTACAACATACAGAAAATTCCCATTTCTGTGCTAGTATTCTCAACTTTTCTGTAAGCATGGACACATCAGTGCTGCTTAACAAGCAGAATCAAATTGCTTTATGAAAACTTAAAACTTGCACTGCAGACTGCACATACATTTCAGTGCTAACACTAATATCAATTTGTTCTTTGTAAACTTGAGAACATATACCGGAGAACATTTAACTTGTGCTTATTTTGCAGGAACAACACACTGTCTGAAACACATTGAAAAGTGCAGTGGGCATCTTAGTCTCCCTGAGCACAATTATGAAACAAAGTGCAGTGTGGGTCAGTGTCCACACACTGAAACTGAACTGAAACCTCAGTGAATCATGTTTCTTCTGAACTTAGAGTAAATACTCAAAATAAAATGCAGTGTCTCACACACACTAAAATTGAAAATGCAAGATAAAGTGCAGCTTCTTGCCTTTGGCCTTAAATGACAAAATTTAGTTCACAGTTACAGTAAGTCACACATCACTGAAGTAGACGGGAGGACTTTGGCGCTGTCCAGTGTAGTTTGCTTCGGGTCGGGTTTCGGCGGCTCCGGCTGAGTTAATATGTCGGGGTGGTGTCGTGCTAAGTAAGTTTGCAAGTTTGTTGTGTTACCTGAATATCTAATTGGAGCGAAACAGGTTTTGCAGAGTGCATACTCTTTGTCCGGCTCACTGTTTTTTTCTCCTTTCCTTTGGAATCCAAAGTGTCTCCAAACATCTGCCTTAAAGTTCGGCGGCGTCTCTAGGTTTACGTTAACAGCCATGCTTGCTTGTTTTTTTTCCTCACTGCAACCGCCGGGGAAAAAAGAGAAAAGATGAAGAGTGCCTTGCAGTGAGGGAGCGGCACAGCGACATCTCGCGGAGCGGAGGTGCGGAAGTTGTACTGGATTTACAACCCGTCTGAAACATGATTTTATTATTTGAAAAAATATCGATATTCAAATTTTGAGTATCGATATTGAATCGGAAGACAAAGTATCGCGATATATCGCCGTATCGATATTTTTGCACACCCCTAGTACAGAACAGCTTCAACTCTGGGATGTTGGTGGGTTTCCTCACATGAACTGCTCGCTTCAGGTCCTTCCACAGCATTTCGATTGGATTAAGGTCAGGACTTTGACTTGGCCATTCCAAAACATTAACTTTATTCTTCTTTAACTATTCTTTGGTAGAACGACTTGTGTGCTTAGGGTCGTTGTCTTGCTGCATGACCCACCTTCTCTTGAGATTCAGTTCATGGACAGATGTCCTGACATTTTCCTTTAGAATTCGCTGGTATAATTCAGAATTCATTGTTCCATCAATGATGGCAAGCCGTCCTGGCCCAGATGCAGCAAAACAGGCCCAAACCATGATACTACCACCACCATGTTTCACAGATGGGATAAGGTTCTTATGCTGGAATGCAGTGTTTTCCTTTCTCCAAACATAACGCTTCTCATTTAAACCAAAAAGTTCTATTTTAGTCTCATCCATCCACAAAACATTTTTCTAATAGCCTTCTGGCTTGTCTACGTGATCTTCAGCAAACTGCAGACGAACAGCAATGTTCTTTTTGAAGAGCAGTGGCTTTCTCCTTGCAACCCTGCCATGCACACCATTGTTGTTCAGTGTTCTCCTGATGGTGGACTCATGAACATTAACATTAGCCAATGTGAGAGAGGCCTTCAGTTGCTTAGACGTTACCCTGGGGTCCTTTGTGACCTCGCTGACCATTGCACACCTTGCTCTTGGAGTGATCTTTGTTGGTCGACCACTCCTGGGGAGGGTAACAATGGTCTTGAATTTCCTCCATTTGTACACAATGTGTCTGACTGTGGATTGGTGGAGTCCAAACTCTTTAGAGATGGTTTTGTAACCTTTTCCAGCCTGATGAGCATCAACAACACTTTTTCTGAGCTCCTCAGAAATCTCCTTTGTTCGTGCCATGATCCACTTCCACAAACGTGTTGTGAAGATCAGACTTTGATAGATCCCTGTTCTTTAAATAAAACAGGGTGCCCACTCACACCTGATTGTCATCCCATTGATTGAAAACACCTGACTCTAATTTCACTTTCAAATTAAATGCTAATCCTAGAGGTTCACATACTTTGGCCACTCACAGATGTGTAATACTGGATCATTTTCCTCAATAAATAAATGACCAAGTATAACATTTTTGTCTCATTTGTTTAACTGGGTTCTCTTTATCTACTTTTAGGACTTGTGTGAAAATCTGATTTTGTTTTAGGTCATATTTATGCAGAAATATAAAACATTCTAAAGGGTTCAAACTTTCAAGCACCACTGTAGCTGGCAGGGGTTTTTCTATGTAGAGTTTGCATGTTCTCCTAGTGCCTGTGTGGGTTTCCTCCAACAGTCCAAAGACATTGAATTGGTCAACTGGCTACTCTAGATTGCCCATAGGTGTGAACGTGAGTGTGAATCCTTCTTCATCTCTGCGTTAGTCCTGTAATAGACTGGCGAGCTGCCCAGGGTGAAACCAACCTCTCAATGGAAACAGGCCCCAGCTCCCCCACAACCCTGACGGATAAGCAACATAGGGAATGGAACTCCACTTCAGTGGAGTTCAAGATTCTGTAATGAAATTGAGATCTACTTTCACCTTGTTTGAAAGGTTTCCTACATTACTCACAATGCCGTCTGACGACCTGCTTACAGTGGTGCCGGTGGGATTGAGCCATAAAGACAGCGATGTCGCAGAGCTTTAGTGCTTTAAAAGTAGACGGCTTTTTGATTTCATAAAACCAGTGAAATTTAGTTCCTGCTGAAATTTGGTCATTGTGATATACGTTTATTTCTGTAATATCTTTAAAAAAAAACAACAACCCAGGTCGTTCTGTGGCTGGGAAGTTATTTAATTTGAGGGGATTAAAGCAAATAATGTACATGAAATCGCTCTCTTCGTGCAGTCAAGCAGACAGAGCAAGTCCACGTGTGTGTGCGCATGCGCAGGTTTACCTTTGCGCGTGCGCTGACAGTTCCATCATTCTGTCACTAAACGAGCAGCTGATCACACCGAGGTGCTTGCTGAGCGCCGATATTTATTAGTTTGGTCCTGCGTCTCCTTTCCTTCGTATATAACGTAACGTCTTTTCTTCTCGCTTTCTGATACTGTAGTCGGTCTTTCACGTTTCATTCGCACACTCACGCCCTCCGTTTTTCTCTCCTGTTTCACATTTGTATCCCACAATGGGCGGCACGGTGGTGTAGTGGTTAGCACAGTTGCCTCACAGCAAGAAGGTTCTGGGTTCGAACCCAGCGGCCGGCGAGGGCCTTTCTGTGCGGAGTTTGCATGTTCTCCCCGTGTCTGCGTGGGTTTCCTCCGGGTGCTCCGGTTTCCCCCACAGTCCAAAGACATGCAGTTAGGTTGACGTGGGGCGGCCTTGGGCTGAGGTGCCCTTGAGCAAGGTACCGAACCCCTGACTGCTCCCCAGGCGCTCTGGTGTGGCTGCCCACTGCTCTGAGTGAGTGCGTGTGTTCACTGCTTCAGATGGGTTAAATGCAGAGGATGAATTTCATTGTGCTTGAAGTGTGCATGTGACGAATAAAGGTTTCTTCTTCTTCTTCACAATGCCTTGCGTGAATGGGGAAAGCCCACCACGTCATGCATGATGTAATATCTTGAATTGGGTCATGGTGAAGCAGGAAAAAATGGCGGAGAATTCAGGGCCATTCATTACATTTTTTTTTTGCACATTCTACTTTTTGTATTGCAGTTTTTATTCCATTTTAGTCTATTTCTTATTGAGTAATAGAAGTATATTGTATAGATATATATTTAGTCAATACTTTTTTAACCTTCCTCATTGTCTGTTTTGTGATTTATGTGAATTTGCTGCTGCAACAATGCAAGTTCGCTTTGGGGATCAATCTATATACAGATATTTAGTCAGTGCCTAAAAGCGGAGCTCCTGATGACTGTATGAGCAAAATACTTGCAAGGGCACAAAATCAACCTGGATAGAATAATAATATTATAGCACCACGAATGAACCATTGAACTGTGTTGTGTTGTCTATTTCACGTCAATAAATCGCTGCATAGTTTTGAGACAGTGAGACCAATAATGAGACGCATCGCAGTTACGAATCCATATTTATTCCTTTGACACCGCATGCCACGCGCCAGAAACAACACCACGGCATTTATTATGGTGTGACTCTGCTGGGTGCCTGGTGGACAGCAGTGAACCAGCACTTTCACTTTACATCATGACTATAGAGTTACGATCAAATATTATCGGACATAAGAACTAATCAGTGTTGATCTGCGGTGTTTTAGATCATCTACAACTAAAGGAAGGTGCTCATAGTTGCGATTGAACTGTACAATAATTATGTTTACATAAGCGTGCAGATTAAGAAATCATTCAGGAAAAAAGAGCGTACAATGCAAAGATACGTTGCCTGCTATGAAAAAACAGTAGGATAAAAACCTTCAGGGGAAAAAAAAAGCCCTCCTGGAAAGCACACTCCTTGACCGAATGCAGCGTATGAGCTATGAGGGTTCCAGCTGCAATCTTGGAGATTTTAAAGGAGAACTGAAGTCCTTTTTAAACTTGCTTTATTTCTTAATTAACGTGTTATTCAATTACGTTTTCGGTTTGAGTAACCTTACAGTATATCGTGACTCGTATCGGCAACTAATTGCAATTAAATATTATACTTATCGGCCTGTTCGGATTTTAGCCGTGTTGAATTGAGTTCGTTTGGTCCACGGCAGGCGTCGCTTATCCGCGCGATCTTCACGAGACTTGTGCGAGACTTCGAAACGTTAAGCGTCAGCCAGGTGTCAGCGCCGCCATTTTGAAAACTGTTTTCCAAACGAAATATTGCACAAAAACGAGTTTAAATGACGATTACTGCCTACTTTTTTCAAACTTTCCTGATTGTTATCAAAACAAACAAAACTTCCGGCTTGATTACATCAGCATTCGAAAGAGGGCGCGCGCGTCTTTTGATAACGTTGGCAGATGTTGGTCACTTTGATTTCCGCTGTACGTTTTACTTCCGTCCTATGATGTCTTGCACAGGTCTCAACGAATCTCGTTTACAGCCGTTGCTTTGACATATGGACTGATATATTACAGAGCATATTTCAAACACTCAGAACTTGCTATAGCAGCGACAAAATAGCGATCAAAAATGCATTCCGATATTTAATAAAATGAGATAAATAGAATTTTGACAATAAAAAACTTTGCCTTCGGTTCTCCTTTAAATTTGATGTTCAACTGTTGTCTGGTTATAACTGTCAACTGTCCAACAAGCTAGGGGAATAATACAACTGCTTTAATTCGTTTTATATGAAACTGTCGTGAATATTTTCGGTAAAATGTGTTTGTAAATAATCCCATGTTTTTTTGCTTTAAATCCAGTTAAAAATAAAGTCCCTCCCATGCCAGGACCTGGTCTTCCCAGGCAGTCTCCCATCCCAGTACTAACCAGTTTTCAGAGGCACACCGGGTGGCGCTGATGTCCGTTTCTATAGCCCTCATTACATAGCTAGGGTTACAGTGGGGGGTCCTCTGGTAACCGCAAGAGTTTGACTCCCTGCTCACATCTGTATTACAGTGTGCCTTGCCAGAAGGAACCATTTTTATGATGGTCCTTGGTGTGACCTGACTTTGAGTAGAACACACGATCTCCCAGTTGAGAGGTGGACATGCTAGGCCAGCCTGCAGTCAAATGAAAACTAAGCACTAGATAAAAACCCATCTCTCTCATGCAAATAAAGATACAAATTTCGTTCTCCGGTGGTCAAGTGCTTATACGTTGCCTGGTGCTTATGATCGGGTTCCCTGTGGTGGTCCACGTACATCATTTGAACGTATGGTCACAAAGCCATCAAAAATCAGGTTGATTTATGACCATATTCTCTGAAGTATGGAGCTTTGTGTGGGGGGAGCGCCGCCGCTAATGCTAACTAGCTGAGCTGAGCCGAGTGTCTGCAGTGCATTCTGGAGCTCTGAGTCCAGTGTGTGCATCGACGTCTCAACCACTTCGAGGATAGATTACTCATTTATATGATGGTGAACGGGCGGCGCGGTGGTGTAGTGGTTAGCGCTGTCGCCTCACAGCAAGGAAGTCCTGGGTTTGAGCCCAGTGGCCGACAGAGGCCTTTCTGTGTGGAGTTTGTATGTTCTCGCCATGTCTGTGTGGGTTTCCTCCGGTTTCCCCCACAGTCCAAAGACATGCAGGTTAGGTTAACTGGTGGCTCTAAATTGACCGTGAGTGTCTCTATGGCGTCAGCCCTGTGATGACCTGGCGACTTGTCCAGGGCGTACCCCGCCTCTCGCCCATAGTCAGCTGGGATAGGCTCCCGCAACCCTGCGCAGGATAAGTGGTTACGGATAATGGATGGATGATGTTGAACGTTGCTGGAAAATGGTGAGTGAGAAAAGAAACTGTCGCTCTTTTTTTCCAGGAGCTCACAGCAAAACCCTTATCCTTTACACGCATCATCAGAATAGTTTTGATACTTCACTCTAGAACTAAAAGAACATTCTGTGCTGTCTGACAAAGGCGTGTCATTCATATTTTTAGAAGATGCTCAGCGAGTGAAAGTTTTCCAGACTGGTCACTAATTCTCACTTTGTAATATGAAGTCTTTCGTTGTTGTTGTTGTTGTTTGTTTAAATGTGGTCGCTTTTGAAGCTGCAGGCTTTTAACAGAATTCAAAAGGCTGCTTTCCTTTCATTGTAGTTCAGCTTTCAGGCTGTATCCTGTATATCTGCTGAGAAAGAGCTACAGGAAGGCAATATTAACAGTCCTAGCGATGGTAACAGTGATTGGTTGTAAATTTCAGTGTCTCCATTTCTTTCTCTCTCTCTCAGTGAAACACTCTCTGAGCGAAAGCTGGAAAAGAATGTCGGATATGCAGAGGTGAGGGATCAGGTTCAAGAAGGTCACTGTCTGAATCCGAAGCTCTGTAGTAGCTGGTCAGGAACATGAAGGAATGGGAACTGGTTGGACCTTTGACTCTGTTGCTGTGGTGAGATTTACGCGTTTGAGAAGAAACCGTCCTGAAGTGTTGAGCTTTAGTTTGGCTAAAGATCAAAGCTATGATGTGAGATGATCATTCCCTTTTCAAACAAACCGACTGTAATGACTAACTGTTGTACCAACTAACTAGCTGTTTGCATGATTAATATATTTGCATTAGTTGATTAAAAAGTCCAAAAATTACAACCCCAATTCCAAAAAAAAAAAAAAGTTGGGACAGGGGCATGTTTACCACCGTGCTGCATCACGGCCACTTTTAACAACACTCTGTAAATATCTGGGAACTGAGGAGAACAAATCCTGTAGTTTTGAAAGAGAAACGTTGTCCCATTCTTGCCTGATATATAATTTCAGTTGCTCAGCAGTTCAGGGTCTCCTTTGTCATATTTTGCGCTTCATAATGCGCCAAATGTTTTAAATGGGAGACAGGTCCAGAGTGCAGGCAGGCCAGTTTAGCGCCCGGACTCTTTTACTACGGAGCCATGCAGTTTTAAAATGCAGAAAGCAGTATGGCATTGTCTTGTTGAAAGAAGGAAGGCCTTCCCTGAAAAAGATTTTGTCTGGATGGCAGTATATTGCTCTGAAGCGTGTATATATGATTCAGCATTAATGATGCCTTCCCAGATGTACAAGCTACCCATGTCATGTGCAGGCATGCAAACTGGTCAGGGGTGAAAAAGGTGAGAAGGGCGCACGGACACACGGCACGCGCGCAAAAGTACATTTCATAGTCTACGTTACAAAAAAAATTGCAACCAGTATTAAGCAGGCAACATTCAACATCACTCATCACTTCCCTTTCAACTGTTGTGTGTACTAACTAGGTTTTATCTGGACAGGATGTTGTGTAATATACCATACCACATATACCATACGGTCAATTTGAAGATCGAGATGGTGATTTTGAATTAAAGAACAGGCGTGTACAATGGGCATTACAAATTGGATTTTTTTTTTTTAAATAAAAAACTACAAGTTCATCTCAGCCTAAAAAATTTGGGCAGACGCTCCCGCGCGGCACATGCCAGCAATTCCCCCCGTCCCCCTATGAAATGAGCAACAAGTAGGAGAATTATACACGGTATCATACCTAAAATTTTATCAGAAATATAGATACGATACTATGATTCTCCCCAACATACTACATTAGATAAGCTAACCTCATTTATAAAAGATACACACTTGTATATGACATATATGTGATATATATGATGTATATTCATACATTGTTACTTTATGGAAATCTTCAGTAAGTTTGGTCTTTTCATGACAGCCTGTTGTAGACCTAAATATAATGCACATGAAATGACACTCCTCACCTCAACATGTCCTTTACAATCATTTAAGCCACCATGGGCAATGCTGAAACCACTGCTGCAAACAGTACATCGTGCGAAACTGTCATTATTGTTGACCCTTATTAGACAGGGAGATTATTAGACAGGGAGATTATCAGACAGGGAGATTATCAGGCAGGGAGATTATTAGACAGGGAGATTATCAGACAGGGAGATTATCAGACAGGGAGATTATCAGACAGGGAGATTATTAGACGGAGATTATCAGACAGGGAGATTATCAGGCAGGGAGATTATTAGACAGGGAGATTATCAGGCAGGGAGATTATCAGGCAGGGAGATTATTAGGCAGGGAGATTATCAGGCAGGGATATTATCAGACAGGGAGCTTATCAGGCAGGGATATTATTAGACAGGGAGATTATTAGACAGGGAGATTATCAGACAGGGAGATTATCAGACAGGGAGATTATCAGACAGGGAGATTATCAGACAGGGAGATTATTAGACAGGGAGATTATTAGACGGAGATTATTAGGCAGGGAGATTATCAGGCAGGGATATTAGCAGGGGGATTATTAGACAGGGAGATTATTAGGCAGGGATATTATTAGACAGGGAGATTATTAGACAGGGAGATTATCAGACAGGGAGATTATCAGACAGGGAGATTATCAGACAGGGAGATTATCAGACAGGGAGATTATTAGACAGGGAGATTATTAGGCAAGGAGATTATCAGGCAGGGATATTAGCAGGGGGATTATTAGACAGGGAGATTATTAGGCAGGGATATTATTAGACAGGGAGATTATTAGGCAGGGATATTATTAGACAGGGATATTATCAGACAGGGAGATTATCAGGCAGGGATATTATTAGGCAGGGAGATTATCAGGCAGGGAGATTATCAGGCAGGGAGATTATTAGACAGGGAGATTCTTTTGTGTAATCTGAGCTGAAGTGGGTTTTGTATTTTGGTTTTTTGGGGCGCGCGCGCTCTCTCTGCCATGCCGATCCTGTAGGCCGCACTGACTCAGCTGAAAACTTCGGTCCTCGAGAAAAGAGAAGCCCGCCCACACTGAAGGCTGATTGGCTTATTTTGCTGAGTAACCCAATCAGGATGCTCTTTGTCTCGCGCACTCCGTCATATGCGCAAGGCAGACATTAATGTTTCGATTGGGAATTTTTTTTTTTAATCGCGAGTCTGATTGTGTGGCGCTGCGCAACACACTGGTCTGTGTATGGGAAACCCTGCATTGCTTGCGCTCTACAGCCAGAGGAAGCTAGAACAAGCGGTTGTCATGGGGATTTGAAAAGACGCTTGGTGCTTATTTTTAGGAGAAAAACACCCTGTCGGCTTTCTAGCTCTCGAAAAAAAAACTATTTGAAAACAATCCATTGTGAAGAGGGAATTTCTCTATACCACGCCACTGAGCTGATCATGTGTTCATTTTCATATCTCTCATATCTGGCGACAGTAAGCTATAGCAGCTGGTATTTACATCTGTAGCCGTCTTATGGAGCAAGCTAACGTTATGTCTTAAACTTGATTTCAGCACGTATGTTAAAACATATTAGACATAGTTACATTTATGTACACATTTCTGGCACTGTAAAAGACTTGCCTCAACACGTAACAGCAACAAAATCCAACGACTTTTCCAGTTATTCACCCCTGAGCGCGCTGGAAACTCTTCCATTGGTATGTTCAGATCCAGTCGCGAGATGAGGTTGCCAGTTCTCTCTATAAAAAGGTGACTTTGCGGTCTGAATCTGTGGAATATTCGTAAGCGAGGACTGGCAACCAGCAGTGGGTCGCGCACCAGCTTGATCAGAACTCCAACGGAAAAGAAGCGCGTGTTACTGTTTATCTCGATTGGCTGTAACCTTGTAAGTGAAATGTTTGGCAACAATAACGTTGTAGCCTGCCTACCCCCCCCCCCAAAAAAAATCTCTTCGGATCTACACGATTCACACAAGTGACCTATTTTGGGACCAAAACGGCGAATTTCGCCGAAAGGTGAGGAGTTTGCATGTGTGCATGTGCACTAATTGCACCCTCATACAATCAGATCCTGGCTTTTGAACTGTGCACTGATGATAAGCCGGATGGTCCCTCTCCTCTTTAGCCTGGAGGACGTGGTGTCCATGATTTCTAAAAATAATTACTTTTGATTCGTCAGACCTCGGGACAGTTTCCACTTCGCCTCAGTCCATCGTAAAAGAGCTCGGGCCCAGAGAAGGTGGCGTTGTTTCTGGATATTGTTTATATCTGGTTTGAACTTGCATTTGTGGATGCAGTAATGAACTGTTTTCACAGATGATGGTTTTCTGAAGTGTTCTTGAGCCCATACACTGATTTCCACTACAGACACGTGTCTGCTTTTAATGCAGTGTCGCCTGAGGTCCTGAAGATCACAAGCATCCACTGTCAGTTTTCAGCCTTGTCTCTTGCATACAGAGATTTCTCCAGATTCTCTGAATCTTTTAATGATATTATGTACCATAGACGATGTGATCCACAAATTCTTTGCAATTTTACATTGAGGAACGTCATTCTTAAATTGTTGCACTGTTTTCCTACAGTCTTTCACAGAGCGGTGAACCCCGCCTCATCTTTACTTCTGAGAGACTCCGCCTCTCTGGGATGCTCTTTTTATACCCAATCATGTTAACCATTAGCCAATTAACCTTTTTTTTTTTAAGCATTATGTAACTTTTTGAGTCTTTTGTTGCCCCGTCCCAACTTTTCTGAAATGTATTGCTCACATCAAATTCAAAATGAGCATATATTTTTCAAAAAACAATAAAATTCCTGTTTCAACATTTGATATGTTGTATTTGTACTATTTTCAACGAGTTTCCATGATTTGTAAATCTTCACATTCTGTTTTTATTTACAACCCTGATTCCAAAAAAGTTCCCAGACGTTTACAGACTGTTGTAAAGAGAAAAGGGGATGTCTCACAGTGGTAAACATGGCCTTGTCCCAACTTTTTTGAGATGTGTTGTTGTCATGAAATTTAAAATCACCTCATTTTTCTCTTTAAATGATACATTTTCTCAGTTTAAACATTTGATATGTCATCTATGTTGTACTCTGAATAAAATATGGAATTTTGAAACTTCCACATCATTGCATTCTGTTTTTATTTACAATTTGTACCTTGTCCCAACTTTTTTGGAATCGGGGTTGTATGTTTTACACAGTGTCCCAATTTTTTTTGGACTGGGGGTTGTCGTAGACTTGTCAACTTTTCCATTGTTGAAGTGTTGCAGGACATCACTCCATTTAGTCTGTTTTAACTGTGCAGCTAAGAACACGTCAAACTTCGCTTCAGTTACAGCCAAACACAGGCTACTAATGACGTTTATCGCTACAATACCTTTTAATCTACATCATTCACAATGAAAGTAAATAAATCAGTTCAATAAATGTGCAAAATAACAAACTCTTTATCATATTGCACTATTTAATGCTGTATCGGTTCATACAACGGAGGATGAGACTCAGCTGAAATCACTGATTGTGATTACAGCTTCAAGATAAATGGTCAGTAAACAATGTCCACAGTATTGCCTGGGAGGTTCTTCTGCCATGTCTAACTCCAGCCTCAACACCATACCAAACCAAGTCTAGATCGTCCTGTTTGAGACGGCATGTGCTGCTGATCTGACTCTAAATTAGCTGAATGCGACTGGCCGGTGACGTGCAACCTGCGGCTCTGAAAGAGGACGGGTTTCCTTTCGAGTCTGGTTCCTCCTCATGTCATCTCCGAGTTTTTCCTTGCCCCTCTCACATCTGGCTCTCTCATTCTGGATCTCCATCTGGATTTCCAACTGATCTCAAACAAAGCTTGCTATTTAGCTTTCAAGTGAATGTAATGTCCCTAAACCCCACTTTTTCCATGTACAAAGCAACAATCATTATGTTGATTGATTGACCACGTGTTTTTGAACCATAGCTGATCCAAAAGGCCATAAAGAGATGGAAAATCAATAAGATCAGCCAATTTGCACGGAATCTGCCGAGACTAAACCAGAAGATCCCGAAGGGGTGCGTGACATCATACAGTACATGTAACAAGGATCCAGGTATCAGTTTCGTTCGCATGCGTCGCAGTGATTAGACCAGTCTTGATACGGAATCACGTTTTGGAGAGAATTCTGAGAGTGATTGGGATTCTTATATGTCGGATGAAGGGGCAGAAGATCTCATCTCATAATCTCTAGCCACTTTATCCTGTTCTACAAGGTCGCAGGCAAGCTGGAGCCTATCCCCGCTGACTACGGGCGAAAGGCGGGGTACACCCTGGAAAAGTCGCCAGGTCATCACAGGGCTGACACATAGACACAGACAACCATTCACACTCACATTCACACCTACGGTCAATTTAGAGTCACCAGTTAACCTAACCTGCATGTCTTTGGACTGTGGGGGAAACCGGAGCACCTGGAGGAAACCCACGCGGACAACATGCAAACTCCACACAGAAAGGCCCTCGCCGGCCACGGGGCTCGAACCCGGACCTTCTTGCTGTGAGGCGACAGCGCTAACCACTACGCCACCGTGCCGCCCCGGGGCAGAAGATTATCAAGGATATTCCGGAGTAAATGGTTATCTCTTTGAGCCTCCAAGACGAGAAACAGATGCCAGTTCACGACAGTCCCGCTCACTGCCGATAGCGCACCACCAGCCAGAAAGAACTGGAAACACAGATTGGTTTGTGGATTTTTATTCTAAGCTGGCCGCTGCAAAATATATTGAAAGTATTTAGCTCAATCAGTGCATGAATATAATCTTTAAAACATACACTTATTCAGTGTAATTACTGAAAGAACATATTCAGTGGGCGATAATAGGGGAATCGACAAATTGTTCAAATGTCAGATCAAATGTCATTTATTAAATAAATGGGTTTGTTTTTTGCTCCAGTAATTCCCGTATGGTCGTTCTGGTGGTGATGAACACTGGATGAATCAGATTTATTATTAGTAGGTGACATGAAATCTGCCTGCTTCGTTTGCACAAACCTCACCCACTGTCGCTTTAGTGTCATTTCTCGTAAATTCGTCAACTGAACGTCCTGTTGTATGGATTTGAACATCCAAACACAACGCAGCGCTTTCACGTCGTTATTTTTGTAAGATTCCAACAACAATATCCAATTTCAGCGAGTAAACAAGTACGGAGTCAGATAAACCGAAATGACCCAGATAACCGGGGTTCCACGTGTGCCGTCATGTGAGATTAGCCCTCAGGCAAGGCTGCCTTTTTCCAGGATCTGGAAGCCGCGATTTATTGATAGTTTTGTGCTTGATAATAAAATGACAAATAATATCATCCCCCCCACTTTTTTAATTCATTTTGGTCGTTATTAATGATATATATTCATTTTAAAGCATTACATTCACTTTAACAGACAACAAATCATGGAACTCCAACTATCAGGACTTACTACAGACAGCCAAGTACATTACACCGTTCTAAAAATATTCAAACACTGGAAAAAAAAAACATTAAGGAAGCACTTCTGATGGAGTCTAAACATGACTTCCTCTTCCTCTCTCAGCCTGTTTTATCAACACTGATCTGAGCGCGATCACAAACTCACTAAGCGTTTATAAGCGTTTCAGGCTTCAGAACAAACACTGGTTTTGTGTGCAATGTTTCACTGCTAAAAGCTAAACACCACCTGTATCATTCAGATCACACAACTTTTTACAACCCCGATTCCAAAAAAGTTGGGACAAAGTACAAATTGTAAATAAAAACGGAATGCAATAATTTACAAATCTCAAAAACTGATATTGTATTCACAATAGAACATAGACAACATATCAAATGTCGAAAGTGAGACATTTTGACATTTCATGCCAAATATTGGCTCATTTGAAATTTCATGACAGCAACACATCTCAAAAAAGTTGGGACAGGGGCAATAAGAGGCTGGAAAAGTTAAAGGTACAAAAAAAGGAACAGCTGGAGGAGCAAATTGCAACTCATTAGGTCAATTGGCAATAGGTCATTAACATGACTGGGTATAAAAAGAGCATCTTGGAGTGGCAGCGGCTCTCAGAAGTAAAGATGGGAAGAGGATCACCAATCCCCCTAATTCTGCGCCGACAAATAGTGGAGCAATATCAGAAAGGAGTTCGACAGTGTAAAATTGCAAAGAGTTTGAACATATCATCATCTACAGTGCATAATATCATCAAAAGATTCAGAGAATCTGGAAGAACCTCTGTGCGTAAGGGTCAAGGCTGGAAAACCATACTGGGTGCCCGTGATCTTCGGGCCCTTAGACAGCACTGCATCACATACAGGCATGCTTCTGTATTGGAAACCACAAAATGGGCTCAGGAATATTTCCAGAGAACATTATCTGTGAACACAATTCACCGTGCCATCCGCCGTTGCCAGCTAAAACTCTATAGTTCAAAGAAGAAGCCGTATCTAAACATGATCCAGAAGCGCAGACGTCTTCTCTGGGCCAAGGCTCATTTAAAATGGACTGTGGCAAAGTGGAAAACTGTTCTGTGGTCAGACGAATCAAAATTTGAAGTTCTTTATGGAAATCAGGGACGCCGTGTCATTCGGACTAAAGAGAAGGACGACCCAAGTTGTTATCAGCGCTCAGTTCAGAAGCCTGCATCTCTGATGGTATGGGGTTGCATTAGTGCGTGTGGCATGGGCAGCTTACACATCTGGAAAGACACCATCGATGCTGAAAGGTATATCCAGGTTCTAGAGCAACATATGCTCCCATCCAGACGACGTCTCTTTCAGGGAAGACCTTGCATTTTCCAACATGACAATGCCAAACCACATACTGCATCAATTACAGCATCATGGCTGCGTAGAAGAAGGGTCCGGGTACTGAACTGGCCAGCCTGCAGTCCAGAGCTTTCACCCATAGAAAACATTTGGCGCATCATAAAACGGAAGATACGACAAAAAAGACCTAAGACAGTTGAGCAACTAGAATCCTACATTAGACAAGAATGGGTTAACATTCCTATCCCTAAACTTGAGCAACTTGTCTCCTCAGTCCCCAGACGTTTACAGACTGTTGTAAAGAGAAAAGGGGATGTCTCACAGTGGGAAACATGGCCTTGTCCCAACTTTTTTGAGATGTGTTGTTGTCATGAAATTTAAAATCACCTAATTTTTCTCTTTAAATGATACATTTTCTCAGTTTAAACATTTGATATGTCATCTATGTTCTATTCTGAATAAAATATGGAATTTTGAAACTTCCACATCATTGCATTCCATTTTTATTTACAATTTGTACTTTGTCCCAACTTTTTTGGAATCGGGGTTGTATTTTCGCAGCTGTAAGTGGCATGTTGTTATTACAGAAAAACGGCGTACGCAGCAGAGACGCCTCTCAGCTCTCTGCTTCTCAGCGGGAAGAGTGGGAAGATCAACATTCCGGTGTCAGGACAGCAAATACACAACATGGAGACATGGAGACAGGAGCTTGATTCACATTAGCCACACACACCACCACCACCCTCAATCGTGGAAAACACAGAGGAATAGCAAATAACGCGCACTACAGAACATTATTATACATATAGGACACTTTTTCGATGGAATAAAAACATGTGTTCTGTTCCCTTCTACTGTAGCAGGTTTCATTCATTTGGTTTGATAGCATGCAATATCGTTATCATATCACTTATCCTACGTGTATTACGTCACTATGCAACGGAGAATGAGCGTTGAATATGGTTTACGATATTGCATGGTTGGCAAGACAACATGACGTCACACGTCGGAGACGTAAAACTTTTTGATTTTGAGAGAATTTTGAAAGAGAAAGGAACAACTGAAAGGAATGTGCATGTATAATAATAATAATAGCATTTTTTTTCTTAGCATATCAGATATACTCCATTCAGCTAGTATGATATTGAACTCGTCTTCGTCTCGACCCGTTCAATATCATGTTAGCTGAATGGAATATATCTGATAGACCACTCAACGGCAGCTAATATTATTTAAATATGATAAAAAGGAATGTTGTGTTACAAAAACACACTTAAGCATGAACACAAATGGATATCGAAGTAATATTTACCCAATAATTTTTTACAGACGGATGCTAGACCAGAACGTCAAGGACGTAGTTGCTCATCTGGCTTGCCATCATTTAATCAAAACCACCACCACGACCAAAACATCGAACAGAACTGAAATGTGACGATGTGAGAGAGGACCGACCTCCACGACAAACTGTTTACAACAGGAAAATCAACAAAGGACTAACTTTTGTTCCCCGAGGCAAGATCGACCCAAAACATCCATCAGAACTAAATTTGGGTGAGAACTGCGAGAGGAGATCCAATTCCAGTGAAAAGTCCAAAAACGTGTGAAGTTGACCTAATTAGCAATTCGTTAGCAAAAGAATTGACAATACAACGACCAAGTGTTGTGCAGAAGGTCTAGTTCTTTCAAACAAAACGATCAGAACTGAAATCCATTGAGAACTCAAGGAGGAGATACGATTGAACTGAAAATAGACAAAGTTATAAACAAATTGCTAACAACAGGAAAATCAACCAAACAAACGACCAAGTTTTGTTCCTCAGGGGAAGATCGACCCAAAACCTCGGTCAGAACTGGAATTGGATGAGACCTGCGAGAGGAGATACATTTCCAGTGAAAAGTCCAAAAACTTGTAAAGTTGACCTCATTACCAGTTTGTTAGCAAAACAATACAACGACCAAGCGTTATACAGGATGAGTAGTTTTTTCAAACGAAACAATCAGAACTGAAATCCATTGAGAATAGAAGAAGGAGATACGATTTAACTGAAAATAAAGTCGTGAACAAACTGTTTACAACAAGAAAATCAACAAACATACGACTAAGTTTTGTTCCCCGACGGAAGATCTACCCAAAATATTGATCAGAACTGGAATCGGGTGACAAATGAGAGATACAATTCTAGCGAGAGGCCTGGAAAATGTGTTAATTTGGCCTAATTATTAACTAATTGACAGAGGAGATACGATTTAACTGACCTGTCGATGACGGATGCCACACCATGGCAATAGGTCATCGGCTTGATGGTCAGATGAGGCAATTGTGACAAAAAGAAATACATACAAATGGAGATCTAATTAATAGTTACACAATATATATATATATATTTTTTTTTTACAGCGAACAGCGGCATGGTGGTGTAGTGGTTAGCGCTGTCGCCTCACAGCAAGAAGGTCCGGGTTCGAGCCCCGCGGCCGGCGAGGGCCCTTCTGTGCAGAGTTTGCATGTTCTCCCCGTGTCCGCGTGGGTTTCCTCCGGGTGCTCCGGTTTCCCCCACAGTCCAAAGACATGCAGGTTAGGTTAACTGGTGACTCTAAATTGACCGTAGGTGTGAATGTGAGTGTGAATGGTTGTCTGTCTCGATGTATCATTCCTGTGATGACCTGGCGACTTGTCCAGGGTGTACCCCGCCTTTCGCCCGTAGTCAGCTGGGATAGGCTCCAGCTTGCCTGCAACCCTGCACAGGATAAGTGGCTATGGATAACGGATGGAGGTTAAGAACATCAATTTTGCATGTTAAGAGAAAATTCTGGGATGTTATTTTATTTTTTTCCCAACCTGGACCCTATTTTCCCATATTTTAGGATCCAAATTTTTTACCAAGGACAACAACTGAAATCGGTCCAGTACTGAGTTAGAACACTTTAACCAGTAACCACACCATGGCTATACAATGTACAACCCCGATTCCAAAAAAGTTGGGACAAAGTACAAATTGTAAATAAAAACGGAATGCAATGATGTGGAAGTTTCAAAATTCCATATTTTATTCAGAATAGAACATAGATGACATATCAAATGTTTAAACTGAGAAAATGTATCATTTAAAGAGAAAAATTAGGTGATTTTAAATTTCATGACAACAACACATCTCAAAAAAGTTGGGACAAGGCCATGTTTACCACTGTGAGACATCCCCTTTTCTCTTTACAACAGTCTGTAAACGTCTGGGGACTGAGGAGACAAGTTGCTCAAGTTTAGTGATAGGAATGTTAACCCATTCTTGTCTAATGTAGGATTCTAGTTGCTCAACTGTCTTAGGTCTTTTTTGTCGTATCTTCCGTTTTATGATGCGCCAAATGTTTTCTATGGGTGAAAGATCTGGACTGCAGGCTGGCCAGTTCAGTACCCGGACCCTTCTTCTACGCAGCCATGATGCTGTAATTGATGCAGTATGTGGTTTGGCATTGTCATGTTGGAAAATGCAAGGTCTTCCCTGAAAGAGACGTCGTCTGGATGGGAGCATATGTTGCTCTAGAACCTGGATATACCTTTCAGCATCGATGGTGTCTTTCCAGATGTGTAAGCTGCCCATGCCACACGCACTAATGCAACCCCATACCATCAGAGATGCAGGCTTCTGAACTGAGCGCTGATAACAATTCTCCTGATAACAATTCTCCTCTTTAGTCCGAATGACACGGCGTCCCTGATTTCCATAAAGAACTTCAAATTTTGATTCGTCTGACCACAGAACAGTTTTCCACTTTACCACAGTCCATTTTAAATGAGCCTTGGCCCAGAGAAGATGTCTGCGCTTCTGGATCGTGTTTAGATACGGCTTCTTCTTTGAACTATAGAGTTTTAGCTGGCAACGGCAGATGGCACGGTGAATTGTGTTCACAGATAATGTTCTCTGGAAATATTCCTGAGCCCATTTTGTGATTTCCAATACAGAAGCATGCCTGTATGTGATGCAGTGCCGTCTAAGGGCCCGAAGATCACGGGCACCCAGTATGGTTTTCTGGCCTTGACCCTTACGCACAGAGATTCTTCCAGATTCTCTGAATCTTTTGATGATATTATGCACTGTAGATGATGATATGTTCAAACTCTTTGCAATTTTACACTGTCGAACTCCTTTCTGATATTGCTCCACTATTTGTCGGCGCAGAATTAGGGGGATTGGTGATCCTCTTCCCATCTTTACTTCTGAGAGCCGCTGCCACTCCAAGATGCTCTTTTTATACCCAGTCATGTTAATGACCTATTGCCAATTGACCTAATGAGTTGCAATTTGGTCCTCCAGCTGTTCCTTTTTTGTACCTTTAACTTTTCCAGCCTCTTATTGCCCCTGTCCCAACTTTTTTGAGATGTGTTGCTGTCATGAAATTTCAAATGAGCCAATATTTGGCATGAAATTTCAAAATGTCTCACTTTCGACATTTGATATGTTGTCTATGTTCTATTGTGAATACAATATCAGTTTTTGAGATTTGTAAATTATTGCATTCTGTTTTTATTTACAATTTGTACTTTGTCCCAACTTTTTTGGAATCAGGGTTGTAATTCTATGGAGCAAACATCTGGGCATTACTTTGGAAATTGGCTTCTTCACAAAATCTGCACAACTTCTTTTGTTTGGTCTCACAAAACCAATCCAAGGTAGAGGAATTATAAAACACCTTTCACTTTTTTTGTGTGTGGACAGAAAAACCGAACATTATTGCAAACCCTGATGCTCCGGTGTCAAGCTGCGTGGTCCGACTGTGTCTTTGTGTGTGTTGTGAATGTGTTAGGACTCCGTTTATCACGGCTGATCAGCAGGGTGTTACTCTGCGGTCTGTATTTCTTATTTTATAAGATATTTGCAATTGAATCTTGTTTTGTTTCATGATTACACCACTGCGCTGCGGTGCGTGAATATGACAGGTGCTGTATGAGCCCTGAATCTGTCGCTCAGGTGGTATAACCCACAAGGCCAACAGAGAGTTTGGTATTCGTGTGGAACATTAAGTAGGGCTTCCACCTCACAGTGAGTCCACACAGTCTCTTGGGTTTTGTTTGGGCTATGTTGGGTTTTTTCTGTATCTCACCTTCTCTACATCTCTACTGTTTAGAACTCATACTCTTTCAAGTGTTCATTCTTAAGCATGTAATAATATATCGTGCGATGATAAACCGTGATACACATTTTTGACAATTCGAATCAAAGAAATAAAAAACGAATCACAGTTCTCATCAGGCTGCATAATATTTTTTTCCGAGCTGTAATTGTGCTGTTTAGACAGTAGATTGTGTATCATAACATACAATAGTAGGAATGCACATGACTTCACAGTAGGCGGAAGTAACACAGCTCTAATGGCATGAAAACGCACAAAAAAACAGATTGAAATCGGGAACGAGCTGTTGGGTGATTGCCTACAAATAGATTAAACAAGAAATCAGAGCTCTCTTTTTACAGTCTGCTGAAAGCTAAAGAAAAGAGAAGAAAAATGAAGGCAGTACAAATGTTTTTTTAAGAAAAATAATATTTGTTACTACTCGATCCACATTCACTGGATATGAGCTAATTGTGTGCTCTGATTGGCTACTCTACTGCTAGGATATCAGCTCATATACCATGAGTAGAAAAAAACAAAATGGCGGCGTGTGTTGCTGAACCAACCGAGGACGAAATAAAAACTCTACTCAAAAACAAAACCCTCCAAAATTACAAAAAAAAAAAAACTTTATTTTTCAAGAATTATCATCACCACATTTTTCACCAATTGCTCCTGTCATTTCGCCGGTCTGTTTACATTCTAAGTGGAAATGATTTTGTCAGATGTTTTGTATGAAGTTTTCATTTATCGAATTTACAAAAAAATAACAATAAATAATGCTGTTTCTCAAAATCCAGTGAACATGGATAGAATAAAACAGTTATTCCACTCAATCTCGTCACACACGGCTTATAGCCGACTCGGTGCTACACGTCTCATCAGCTCTCAGTTCATGTACGACTCGATTTCATGGAATAACTGTTAAATAGCGGGAATGCATGTGACTTCACAGTAGGCAGAAGTAACACAGCTCTAATGCCACGAAAACACACAAAAACCCAGATCTCAATAGGGAAAGAGCTGTTGTGCGATTAACTGTACAAAGAGATTTAACAAGAAATCAGAGCCTTTGCTTTACAGACTGCAGAAAAATAAAGAAAAGAGAAGAAAATTGAAGGCAGTACAAAATGTTCATAAAAGTTTAAGAAAAGGCCTATTTGTTTTTATTTCTTTCATTTTTAAGAAAAGGAATATTTGAGTTCCTATGCTATTACATTTTACTCCAACTTTTACAAATGTGGATAAATAATTATTGTTGGTTGTTAAGAAGGTGAAAGGGTTTTTTTTTCTTTAATTAAATTTAACAAAAATAATATTTAAGTTGATAAAGATTAGGAGAACAAAATGTTGCAAATTTTTTTGGTAATAAACTTTTCTTCATTAATTGTTCTGACCGGCGGCACGGTGGTGTAGTGGTTAGCGCTGTCGCCTCACAGCAAGAAGGTCCTGGGTTCGAGCCCCGGGGCCGGCGAGGGCCTTTCTGTGTGGAGTTTGCATGTTCTCCCCGTGTCCGCGTGGGTTTCCTCCGGGTGCTCCGGTTTCCCCCACAGTCCAAAGACATGCAGGTTAGGTTAACTGGTGACTCTAAATTGACCGTAGGTGTGAATGTGAGTGTGAATGGTTGTCTGTGTCTATGTGTCAGCCCTGTGATGACCTGGCGACTTGTCCAGGGTGTACCCCGCCTTTCGCCCATAGTCAGCTGGGATAGGCTCCAGCTTGCCTGCGACCCTGTAGAAGGATAAAGCGGCTAGAGATAATGAGATGAGATTGTTCTGACCAAAAATATAATGAGAAAATCGAATCATGAACCCAATATCACGAATCGAATCGAATCATGAATCAGGTGAATCATTACATGCCGATTCATTTGACGCAATGGTTGATAACGGGTTATCATCATGCACTCGGCTACGTCCTCATATGAGTGTTTTCAAATCATTTTTTTCATGGATGGAGGCATTTTTCACAAACACTGTAGGAACAGGAATTATTTTGAAAAACTATGTTTCAAAAAGAAAGTTGTAGGTGAGTGAGCAAGGCTTAAAGAATGCAAACTTTCTAAAGCTAGATATCAGCATGCTCATGACCGAGACTCCTTATTCATTTCTGTTTTCTCCACTGGTTTTTCATGATTTATGTGATGCGACCACCTTAGAATATCACTGATTTAAATATTCACTTGTTCTGCTGCAGTGTAAGTATTCATATTCAATCATGTTCGAATACTACAGTACATCTGATTGCTTTTTTTTTTACGGAATTTGATAGCTATGGTGATTCATATTAGGGTCTGTCTCAGAAACTGGGTACTGTGGGGGTACCCACTAAACATACGGTCAATAAACTATACGGTTTTGAATGGTGATGTTGGTTTTAATTTGAAATAAAATGATGAAAGAAATAATACAGATAAAACTAAATCTTTGATGTGAATACTCTATTCAGAATTTGGCGAAAATTCTGCAAATTTGTGGAAAAATGGCGGCTTGATCTGGGACATGATAAACGGTTGACTACATCGCATTCCCTTAAAAAGGTTGGAGTCCACTGAAAAGTCTACAGTTATCACTAATTGTATTTTAAGTTGTAACTTTATACGCCTAAGGATTGGTGCGCTCGCAGAATAATCATAACCGTAATAAAACATCATGCAAAATATTTGATCACCGTTGTAACTCCATTTTCCGCAGACCCAAAACCAATCCGATCGTGTGTTTTGATCTAAACGGAAAGCCTCAGGGTCAAGGTCACTACCTCACCAAAAACAGGAACTTAAAATCACTACGCCATATAAAAATTTAGTTATAAATCTGCGATTTTGTTTTTTAAAACGAAAGCTGAAAGTTAGGTATAGAGTATGTTTCTTACAGAATATGTTACGATGGTAGCTGGTCTTGTATGAATCTCTGAGCTGTAAAATGAGTTGTGGTCTATTTTTTACCGTAGCGTGTTATTTGTGTGCGGGGAAGGACACACATTAACAATTTGCATGTGTAGAATGGAATTTTCCACTCCAACAGTTAGAAGTTGATCATGTGTCCATTTGCGGTCTTTCTGTTACGCGAGTGATCTGTTCGGGCGTTATCACTGAAAAGGTGAGTTGTGACAGTTTTATTTTGTTTTAGTCTTGCAGTATAAGGCAATAGAATGTTTCTTTTTCATCTTACTTTCATATTTCATAGTGTTTGCATATTTTTGGCCAATATTTTGCAACCATGGTCAATTTAGATTAAACTTTTGATAGAATCTACGGCCAGTCATTTTGCCCCGCCCCCGCCTCGCGCTCCGTCCGGTGCGGTAGTGATGTCCCGTTGCTCGCACGCCGCAGCAGAGACCTGCGCGACCTTCAGCCGCTACAGTCGCTGTTCTTTTACCACCGCCGTTATTCTCATCTTTCCGGTGTGTTCTTGATTTTTCCATTGTGTCCTATTTCACCATATCAAATACCCAAAATGTATCATATTATTCATATTTAAGTGAATAATCAATTCAGTCATCATAACTTGGCATTTTTAACCCAAGCAATCAAAAAGAGGAAATTTATTCAATATTTTCACTCATCTATGAAGGAGGGGCTTTAATTCTTCATGATGGAGTTATTTTATATGGAAATCAATTTTACAAAAGCATTTGAATTGTAATAAAAAAAATGCTCCACAGTGGAGGCCAGATAAAGCAAGATACGATCTTTATTCTTATTAAACATGACAAAAGAAACATTGAGTGTTTGGTAAATGCAAAAAAAATAGTAAAATTTGAAAATTTATTTTTTGACCATAACGTCCCAAATGAGAGAGCAGTTTCTGAGACGGACCCATTAACTTACACACAGATAAGTGCAGGTATAGACAGGAAATTTCGGCTACAGCTAAATATTCAATCCAAAAGTCAAATTCATAAAAATGTTAATCTCATCTCATCTAATCTCATCATCTGTAGCCGCTTTATCCTGTTCTACAGGGTCGCAGGCAAGCTGAAGCCTATCCCAGCTGACTACGGGCGAAAGGCGGGGTACACCCTGGACAAGTCGCCAGGTCATCACAGGGCTGACACATAGACACAGACAACCATTCACACTCACATTCACACCTACGGTCAATTTAGAGTCACCAGTTAACCTAACCTGCATGTCTTTGGACTGTGGGGGAAACCGGAGCACCCGGAGGAAACCCACGCGGACACGGGGAGAACATGCAAACTCCGCACAGAAAGGCCCTCGCCGGCCACGGGGCTCGAACCTGGACCTTCTTGCTGTGAAACTACACCACCGTGCCGCCCCCCCCAAAAAAAATCTCATCTCATTATCTCTAGCCGCTTTATCCTTCTACAGGGTCGCAGGCAAGCTGGAGCCTATCCCAGCTGACTACGGGTGAAAGGCGGGGTACACCCTGGACAAGTCGCCAGGTCATCACAGGGCTGACACATAGACACAGACAACCATTCACACTCACATTCACACCTACGGTCAATTTAGAGTCACCAGTTAACCTAACCTGCATGTCTTTGGACTGTGGGGGAAACCGGAGCACCCGGAGGAAACCCACGCGGACACGGGGAGAACATGCAAACTCCACACAGAAAGGCCCTCGCCGGCCCCGGGGCTCGAACCCAGGACCTTCTTGCTGTGAGGCGACAGCGCTAACCACTACACCACCGTGCCGCCCCCCCAAAAAAATATTAATCGAAATCCCAAATGAAAAAGGGGGAAAAAAAAAAGACAATTGCATCAGTTCCAAACCCGCATCTCATGGCTAAATAAGCGAGTGGCGTACACAGCAGAGCTTAAACTGCAATCAGGTCTCTGCTCTAATGACTACTCTTCGCAGCCCCAAGCATATTTTATGCCATGATCCGCACGTCAAGCTCACGTCAGCGTGCTAATTAGAGATATAAGTGAGAGGTACATGACATGTTAAGTGTAATAAGCTGTGAGTTCCTCGAAAACGTTGACAGAAGCATCTCCAACTGTGCTTATAGTGCCATTCATCTGTTCTCACATTCCCCGAACAAAGCAGACGACGTTCCTCTGATCAGCGTCGAAGCCGCATAGGCAACTCGACAAAAGAAAACTGAAGCATTGCTGAGTGTGTGTGTGTGTGTGTGTGTGTGTGTGTGTGTCATGTCCCAAAACAGTCAGCATGTCGGGTTTCTGAACTCCTGAAGTGTGCAGAAACTCAATATGGTGATTAAAAGTCAAGAAAAAAGATGAGAATAGGCACACAGGCTCATTCAGGAGGACAACACTGTTGCCTAGTATTGTCTACTGTGGGAAAGTCTTCAGGAGTTTGTGCTTTAATTAATAATAATAATAATAATAATAATAATAATAATAAACAACGCCTCAAGCCCGATACGGACATCATACAATAAATACGGATAAAAGAAAATAAGCCGATTCATCAATTAGTTTCATCTCTCTCTTCCTCTCTTCGCGTGTCGTCTTTCCCTTTTCTCCTTACTAGACAGCTTTCTGTCCTCATCTATTTTGTGGCTAACCCACGCAATTAGCCCCCGCCACGCTGGTCTGTCAACCACTGCATCACTCCACGAATCTAATACACCACCATGCTTTATGGTGTCCTTCAAAGTGTCTTTGTATCTCAGAAGAGGGCGACCGACTCTCCTGGAGCCCTCTTCCAGAACGCCATTCGATATCCTGGCTGCTGTAACCTTATCATATGGACTTCGCCTATTTTCCACCACTGCCATAGATCGTGGAGCGTCGGGTTCCTTGAACGCATCAGCATTATCTCTTGAAGCTCTTGGTAAACTCATCTCATCAAAAATCGTGAGGCTGTGCCTAAGAATGTCGACACTAACGGCACTTTGGCGAGTGCTGCCTGGAATTCGACGGGACAGCAGTGCTGACACGGTCGCAGGAAATACCCGTTACGTTTGCCAGAGCAGTCGCCGAGTTGACAAACAGCACTGCTTACTACCAGAGCTGCAGCCGAGTTGACTTGCAGGACTGCGAGTTGCTGGAAAAGTCGCCGAGTTGACGTAACAGATCCGCCGGGGCCGTACTCCTGGCCAAGGGAGGCATGGGTGTGCTAACACTTGCCCAAGGTGTCCACCCAGTCTACTGGAGGGAAGGAGTCGCCTGACTTCTCCATTCTAGACAGGCTGCCAAGCTAGGTCTAGCCACTGCCCATAATAATCTCATCTCATTATCTCTAGCCGCTTTATCCTTCTACAGGGTCGCAGGCAAGCTGGAGCCTATCCCAGCTGACTATGGGCGAAAGGCGGGGTACACCCTGGACAAGTCGCCAGGTCATCACAGGGCTGACACATAGACACAGACAACCATTCACACTCACATTCACACCTACGGTCAATTTGAGTCACCAGTTAACCTAACCTGCATGTCTTTGGACTGTGGGGGAAACCGGAGCACCCGGAGGAAACCCACGCGGACACGGGGAGAACATGCAAGCTCCGCACAGAAAGGCCCTCGCCGGCCACGGGGCTCGAACCCGGACCTTCTTGCTGTGAGGCGACAGCGCTAACCACTACACCACCGCGCAGCCCGCCCATAATAATAATAACTAGAACTGTGAGTAAACTCACTATAGAATACACCCCCCCACCCCCACTTATGAGCCTGTCATCATATCCAGCCATATGTAAGGGAATAAGTTGAATTATTTTTTTCACGGTCCAAATCCTGCGCTCTGATTGGCTGGCGAGTGGGTCTGTATCCTACGGTACGGACCCCGGTTACGGAGCCCGGTTATGGACCTCTGGCGACTCGCTCGTTCACAACAACAACAAACATAGTAGCAATTTTTGTCAACATTTAACTTCGCATTTCTCGGGAGAATAGCATTGATTTTACAGCATGGATAGCGATAACGACAGTGTTCACAGTGAGTTTTACTACCCTGAGGAAGAAGAAATAAAATAAAACATTTCAGGAGAAAGCTAAAAACCTCTAACTGTTGCTAACGTCGAGCAAAACCATGGCTGAATCCTGAATGACTCAATTTTGTATAAATAGGGGACTACATAGGCGGCAAAATGTAGTTTTTTTCCTGCCATAGAAGTGCACTTGTATATCGAGGAGGAAGCCATTTGCATTACAGACGTGAATGAGGATTCAAAATGGCGGCTCGGCTCAGTTTTCCCTTTCGGGCGCTCTCGTTTTCTGTTACAATTTGGTAAAGAAAAAAATAAATATATTATTTACCAGCTTAAAGGAACAGTCCACCGTACTTCCATAATGAAATATGCTCTTATCTGAATTGAGACGAGCTGCTCCGTACCTCTCCGAGCTTTGCGCGACCTCCCAGTCAGTCAGACGCAGTCAGACGCGCTGTCACTCCTGTTAGCAATGTAGCTAGGCTCAGCATGGCCAATGGTATTTTTTGGGGCTGTAGTTAGATGCGACCAAACTCTTCCGCGTTTTTCCTGTTTACATAGGTTTATATGACCAGTGACATGAAACAAGTTCAGTTACACAAATTGAAACGTGGCGATTTTCTATGCTATGGAAAGTCCGCACTATAATGACAGGCGTACTAACACCTTCTGCGCGCTTCGACAGCGCATTGATATCTGAGCTCCGTATCAAAGGGGATATATATATATATCCCCTTTGAAGCATCGGACCAGAATTATTTTCCTTCGTGCACATCTTCATGTAAAGTTTCATCAAACCGTTCAGGAGGAGTTGCGCTCACAAGACACGGACAGACGGACAGGGTGATTCCTACCGTATATTACACCCCTCTCAAAAAAAAAACTTTCTTTGTGGGGGGTATAATAATAAAGCAAACCCTCCAGAGGCTTGCTTTGACACCATACAAGCACCAACGTTATTTTACAGTCAGAAGAGCCTGATACAAACAAAACATTATCTGCTCTCCTCTCATCATCATCATCTCTCTCTCTCTCTCTCTCTCTCTCGCGAATCAAAAGAGGCTCCATCGCCGAGATCTCCTTCACGCCTACTGTTACCGCTCATTCATTTGGAGTTACCATGGTTACAGTGCAAAACGCCCATTCTAAATCACTGAATTTTTTTCTCCGCTTCCCATGAAGCTATATTTGCATATCGCTGTGCAAAGAGACAAGATGAATGAGGTGCCTTTAGGCCCCAGTCAGGAAATCCAGCACGTCTGCCACCTCCAGAGAGTTTACATTAGACCTGAGTGGAGAACTGGACATGAAGAAGCAGCTACTCGCTGTAAATGATCTCCAAATCATGTTCATGCCAGATGGGTGAGAGTTTAACTTCCAAAATTGAATGAGCCACGGTGGTGTAGTGGTTAGCACGGTCTCCTCACAGCAAGAAGGTTCTGGGTTTGAACCCAGTGGCCAGCGAGGGCCTTTCTGTGCGGAGTTTGCATGTTCTCCCCGTGTCTGCATGGGTTTCCTCCGGGTGCTCCGGTTTCCCCCACAGTCCAAAAACATGCAGTTAGGTTGACGTGGGGTGGCCTTGGGCTGAGGTGCCCTTGAGCAAGGTACCTGACCCCTGACTGCTCCCCGGGCGCTGTAGTGTGGCTGCCCACTGCTCTGGGTGTGGGTGCGTGTGTTCACTGCTTCAGATGGGTTAAATGCAGAGGATGAATTTCACTGTGCTTGAAGTGTGCATGTGGCAAATAAAGGTTTCTTCTTCTTCTTCTTAAACACCTGATCTGACAACAGTCTAGACATTCAGTCAAATCACAGGTTTATTATATGAATGCACTCATTCTAATACACTATATTCGGGAGTTCAGACAGAAATTTGAAGCATGGCCAATAGATGTAAAACTGATCAATTATTAATCTTTGAAATATGCTGGTTAATTTTGTTTTGTTTCGTTTTTTAAATCAGGCACATCGGTCCCGTGGTTCAGTTTTGATGGACATTTTTAGGTCTCGGATATTGCTCTTTTCACAGAAATGGGCCTGGATAAAACAACAGGCAATTAGCAAGGAACAATGGCGGTTTATTTATTTATTTATTTATTTTAAGTGCTAATCCTGGGACTAAAACTGTATTGCTGTGACTAAATTGCCAAATTTGATGAAATTTTCTGTGCTACATTTGTTTTTCCCCACAGCAACCAGGTGTTTCGTTTTTTATTTTTTTACTTCTTTGCATAATTAATGAGGTAAATTAGCATAAAAGTATATCATTTACATGTCAATCATGAGGATAAATTGTAATACTGATATGTTTTCTTTCTATTTTATTGCTTGAATAATATCTGGGAGTTTCTGTGGGAGATGAATATCTTTAAAGTGTCTCAACCAGAAAATTTGCAGATATCATAGTTTGCATATGCATGATAATTTGCATGCATTCATTAATTAGGCTGAAATTTTATATACACTACCGTTCAAAAGTTTGGGGCCACTTTGAAATGTCCTTATTTTTGAAAGAAAAGCACTGTTCTTTTGAATGAAGATCACTTTAAACTAATCAGAAATCCACTCTATACATTGCTAATGTGGTAAATGACTATTCTAGCTGCAAATGTCTGGTTTTTGGTGCAATATCTCCATAGGTGTATAGAGGCCCATTTCCAGCAACTCTCACTCCAGTGTTCTAATGGTACAATGTGTTTGCTCATTGCCTCAGAAGGCTAATGGATGATTAGAAAACCCTTGTACAATCATGTTAGCACAGCTGAAAACAGTTGAGCTCTTTAGAGAAGCTATAAAACTGACCTTCCTTTGAGCAGATTGAGTTTCTGGAGCATCACATTTGTGGGGTCGATTAAATGCTCAAAATGGCCAGAAAAATGTCTTGACTATATTTTCTATTCATTTTACAACTTATGGTGGTAAATAAAAGTGTGGCTTTTCATGGAAAACACAAAATTGTCTGGGTGACCCCAAACTTTTGAACGGTAGTGTATGGCGGCACGGTGGTGTAGTGGTTAGCGCTGTCGCCTCACAGCAAGAAGGTCCTGGGTTCGAGCCCCGGGGCCGGCGAGGGCCTTTCTGTGCGGAGTTTGCATGTTCTCCCCGTGTCCGCGTGGTTTCCTCCGGGTGCTCCGGTTTCCCCCACAGTCCAAAGACATGCAGGTTAGGTTAACTGGTGACTCTAAATTGACCGTAGGTGTGAATGTGAGTGTGAATGGTTGTGTGTCTATGTGTCAGCCCTGCGATGATCTGGCGACTTGTCCAGGGTGTACCCCGCCTTTCGCCCGTAGTCAGCTGGGATAGGCTCCAGCTTGCCCATGACCCTGCACAGGATAAGCGGCTACAGATATTCTGCCAGTAAATTCTGAAAGATTCTGAAACGAAGCGTGCTGGTGTTCCTCAGCTTAAATAATCAAAATGAAAGTACCATGTTGGGCGCAAGAGATCAATCTCTCTCTGCAGATCGCGCAACTTATCTGGAAATTTTGTGACAAATTCACGAGAATCGCTGACGGTTCTGAACAAGCTGGAGTAAATATGGTTTGAAATCTGCATGCGCGCTCATCCCACAATGCACTAGGGTATCCCCAATCACGTACCGACATTTCTTTTTCCTAGCCAGTGAGAAACCAGGGTTTTTGGGGGAAGCCCTTGAGCTATGGAAACAAAAGCACGCTACAGACACAGTGTCTGCATTCAGAAAGTGTTTCGCACACACGGGTGTAATGTGATCAGATGAAGCTGCTCTGCCTTTTTAGCTCGGTATATTTTGCACATCAGTCTTAATTTATTGAGTAATTTAGCAAGCTAGAGTCCATTTACATGTAATTCAACCCAGCATAGAGTACAAAATGTCCTCCGACCCCAAATCAGAAAAAGGTGGGACGGTATACTGAAACTGAAACTAAAAACAACGACTTGTAAATCATTTTTGACTTGGGTTGTACTCAAAACAATACAACACATTATTTGATGTTTCACCTCGTGAATATTTTTTTTTTCGAAAACAAACAAACACTTATTTCAATTGTGATTCTTGCAACGCATTAAAAAAAATTTAAGTTGGGACGGTAAAGCATTTACCACTTTATAAATGCTGCCGTTCTTTCTCACGACACTTAAAAGATGTTTAGGGACTGAAGACATCAAGTGATGAAGCTTTTCGGGTGTTATTTTGCCCCGTTCTTCAGGTGTGCAACGGTACAGGGTCGTCGTTGTCGTATTTTTCATTTGAAAATTCATCACACATTCTCTATTGGGGACAGAGGGGACAGGCACCCTCTTCTTCCACAACCCTGCCTTTTGCCCCTTTTCCACCAAAGCAGTTCCAGGGCTGGTTCGGGGCCAGTGCTTAGTTTGGAACTGGGTTTTCTGTTTCCACTGACAAAGAACTGGCTCTGGGGCCAGAAAAACCGGTTCCAGGCTAGCACCAACTCTCTGCTGGGCCAGAGGAAAGAACCGCTTACGTCAGCAGGGGGGCGGAGTTGTTAAGACCAACAACAATAACAAGACCGCGAAAGATCGCCATTTTTAAGCGACGAGAAGCAGCAGCTGTACAAACGCGAAGTCATCCATTATTATTATTGTTGTTGTTGTTGCTGCTTCCGTGCTGTTTTTGCTTCGATATTCGCGCCAAGGTTTATGCAAACGTAGCGACGTAACTGACGTATACAACGACGTAACTGACGTATACAGCGACATAATGACGTGTCTTCCCTTAGCACCGTGAGCTATGGAAAAGCAAACTGGTTCTCAGCTGGCTCGCAAGTTGAATGAGCTGTGAACCAGCACCAGCACTGGCCCCGAACCAGCCCTGGAACTGATTTGGTTGAAAAAGGGTAGAATGTGGTTTGCATTGTCTTGTTGAAATCTCCCTGGAGAAGACAAGATGTCGTCTTGAAGGCAGCATGTGTTGCTCCAAAATCTCAATGTACTTTTTTGCCTTCATGCTCCGTCACAGAAGTGTAAGTTAGCTTTGCTAAGGGCACTGACACAACCCCGTACCATGACACACCCTGGCTTTTGGACTTGTTCCTGGTAACAGTCTGGATGGTCCTTTTCGTCTTTGATCCGGAGCACACGGTGTCCATTTCTCACAAAAAAGACCTGGAATTCTGACTCATCTGACCACAATACACATTTCCACTGTGTGATGGCCCGTCCCAGACGCCTCCGAGCCCAGAGGAGTCGACAGCACTTCTGGACGCAATTAACACAAGGCTTCCTTTTTGCACAGGAAAGTTTTAACTGGACGTGTGGATGTAATTCTGTATTGTCGAGCTTGCCAAAGGTTTGCCAAAGTAATCCCGAGCCCATGTGGTTATATCAGCTATAGATGAATGACGGTTCTTGATGCAGCGCCATCTCAGGGATCGGAGATCACAGGTGTTCAGCGTTGGCTTGTGCCCTTTCCCTTTATTCACTCAAATTCCTCCAGATTCCTTGAATCATTTCATGACATTATGTACCATAGAGGGTGACATATCCAAATCTCTTCGTATCTTTCTTTGAGAAACACTGTTTTTAAACATTTCAATACTTCGCGATAATCAGGCATTTATTGACAAACTGGAGATCCTTGGCCCAGCTTTCTCCTCAAAGAATAGGCCTTTCCTGAATACTGATTTTGCACCAAATCATGATTACAAATCACCTGGTGACATCATCTGTTTCAAATCACATCGTTATTTAATTTTTTACCTCGTTACTAGCCGTTCCAACTTTTTTGGAATGTGTTACAGGACTGAAATGCAGGAATGGATGTATATTAACAAATGAAATGAAGCTGATCAAACAGAACATGGCATATCTTGGTTTCGTGCCGTCTGTTATGAAATAGAAGTCAAAGTAAATTTAGAAATCACTCTTTTTTTTTTTGTATTTTCCACACTGTCCCAACTTTTTCTGATTTGGAGTTGTGATAAGATTTTAAGTAAGATCCCTGAAGAATGTACACTCAATCCAAATATTTTATCTTAATATAAAATCATAAAGCAGTTATTTTTCTTGGGCTTAAAAAAAAAAAGCCAGCTATGCCATTAGGGTGTCAGTGAAATTTTATTTTATACCCATCGAACGCTCCATTGTGATTGGTCAGAAGGCATTGATTAATTTTCTAACAACTTATATATTAAGGTTTATATTAAGTCCATAAACAATCACATATTCATTAATAAAAATGTAATCGTTGGCGAATTATGGTGGTAGAAGAAGCATAAAACGCTTCACCTGGCTGCATCGCACCACCCTGTTGTTGATTCATTTCCGACAACCGCACACACCCAAGTGTTTTATTTCAGACTAGCATCTGTGCGTCGTATTTTTCCGCCATAACCGAATTAAAAGTAGGAACGTTTTATTAAAAGTTCTGCATTGCCACCGATAAACGAATTTCTTCAGCACCATGACGTTCATTTAAATGAAATTCTGCGACTTGATTGTCAGATGTGGCTCTATATCATAATTACTATCTGTGAAAGCGCTGCTGAGGAAATATTCGAAGCTTGTGGAGGGTGAGTAACCATCACAGGTTCAACGTTTCATAAATTACATCCTGCCACTTCTTCAGTAATTGTTCAAATTACTCCATGAGCTGGTTTCAGTTTCGCAGATACAGTTTGTAGAACGTAGGTGAGAGGTTAAATACAGTGAGATGGGAGCTAATCAGCTTAGCATTGCACCTGATTCATGATACTCCTAATAATGTGGGCTGAAAGTGAAGGCTGGGTGCAGGAGGACGACACTGTAACTCTATAGCAGGGAGTCCAACCTCCAAGCACACCATCACGGTCCTTGTCACTGGAATGTACCACTAAGGAAAGTTTTCTTCCTTTACTATGTGTATCCATAGTATATAGTATATTATTTCCCTCATCAAAAAATTCCTGGACGGGGATTGGCCAAGGATGGCTCGCGTGACATAAAATAGTTCCACCATTGATTAAGCAATGTATCTCGTAACATCAAAAAAAAAAAAAAAAAGGATATGGTGTGAGTCAGTCATGGTATATCCTGGATATACCATGAACCGACATCACAATTTCAAGCTATACAGCCGACTCGAGTCTTTTTTTTAATATAGATATATAATAAAGACGGCAGCACGGTGGTGTAGTGGTTAGCGCTGTCGCCTCACAGCAAGAAGGTCCTAGGTTCGAGCCCCGTGGCCGGCGAGGGCCTTTCTGTGCGGAGTTTGCATGTTCTCCCCATGTCCGCGTGGGTTTCCTCCGGGTGCTCCGGTTTCCCCCACAGTCCAAAGACATGCAGGTTAGGTTAACTGGTGACTCTAAATTGACCGTAGGTGTGAATGTGAGTGTGAATGGTTGTCTGTGTCTATGTGTCAGCCCTGTGATGACCTGGCGACTTGTCCAGGGTGTACCCCGCCTTTCGCCCGTAGCCAGCTGGGATAGGCTCCAGCTTGCCTGTGACCCTGTAGAAGGATAAAGCGGCTAGAGATAATGAGATGAGATGAGATATAATAAAGACCGACAAAAACAGAAGTCATTAAGACAATCGAAACAAAAACGTTAACATTTCAGCCAGGGGGATTTTCAACTGAACACATTAAAATAACCACAAATCAATAGTTTTAACAGCTTCCTGATTTTGTGAGTCAGTTATTATTATTTTTTTTTTTTTATCTTCTGCTTGGTGTCTTTTTCCAATACCAAAAATAACGCTTTAGTAACCGACTCGAGTCACAGCTGTGGCTCCATGAGCATTTCTGTGTGTGTAGATCTACAGATCATGATCATGCCTGGTGAGGCAGGTGATAGCATGGTTAAACAAGAGCGCTCTGAGAGCACAATATCCCCCGCTGGCAATGAGGCCGTAACTCTGGTAAAATGCGACTGAAATGAATGAAATTGCAATATGCGTATTACCGACATATAACAAAGAATTCTGTCAAGTTTCGTGAAATTCCTCCAAAAATTGTGAGAGGAGATGATTTCAGAAGGTGAGGACCCTTCCTGGGACGGACGGACTGACGGACATCGCCACGACATAATCCCCCTTCGGGCCTTTCAGCCAGCAGGGGATAATAAAAATTGTGAGGGAAGTTGATTTCAGAAAGCAAGCACACCTTAAGAAAATTGCCGAAGTACAAGTTTGTTAATAATCAAGGGTATAACTCTGGTCAAATTTGCCCAAATTAAACGAAATTTCAATCTGCGTATAACTGTCATATAACAAAGCCTTTTGCCAAGTTTGGTGAAATTCCTCCACAACTTGTAAGAGGAGTTGATTTCAGAAGAACGTACACCCGCATGAAATTGTCAAAGTTCAAGTTATTTAATCAAGGGTCAAAACTCTGGCAAAATTTTCACAAACGAAATTAAACCGCAATATGCGTATTACCGTCATATAACGAGGCCTTTTGCCAAGCTTCGAGAAATTCGTCCCAAAATTGTGAGAGGAGTTGATGTCAGAAGGCGAGCACACCTTCATGAAATTGTCAAAGTACAAGGTTGTTAATCAAGGACCATAACTCTGGTAAAATGCGACCGAATTGAACAAAATTACAATGTGTGTCCTACCGACATTTAACAATGAGCAATTCCAGCGTTATGGACGTGACACTTGAACTCAAAATGGCAACAAATGACCCAGTGCATGTTTTATTGTCTCCCAGTATTTAAACAGGTGTTGCATATTTTAAGGCTGTACCATACTGGAGAAGTGATAGAACAAGAACAATTCCCATAGTACATCTAGGGCATGCCAGAAAATGCCAATAAAAGATGCGTTATGGATGTGACAGAAAAAGTATCACTTTTCTTGGGTGACTGTACATTTTTATTAAACTCTGTGAAATCGTAAACCTAATGTCGAAATGGAGATATCCATTTGATAGAGGGGTCCAAGGTGAATATTAAAAAAATCTTTGTTTAAAATATTTTGTATTTCATGCAGAGTTTCGGAAGGAAAAGTCAGCGTTATGGATGTGACGAAATTCCGTTATGGATGTGACGCGTCTGAAATAGACATGGCATATGTTTAGAAAATCAGCAATTTAACCACCATAACCCTTTGAAAAACTCTCTAAATATCAGCTAAAACTATCAAAGTTCTTAAATAATATTTAGGATTGCTATTGTTTTGCTGTTTTGTGGATTTTAGCATACATTTCTGTGGCTTGTGGCAATAATATAGAATTGTACATGATCAAAGTTGATTTTAGCTTGGGGTTTACATTATAAGAAAGAAAGACTGACAGTGACATATTAGGTTGGTTACAAATTGGTTCAACTTATTCACATCTGTAAAATACAGGCCTAGGTGAGATCTCTGGGAGTGGTTTTGATGTATTACATGTTGCTTTATTTTTGCATGGTGAGGTTGACATTTACATGGAATTGCCCAATGCGTTTTGCCAAGTTTCGTGAAATTCCTCCAAAAAATTGTGAGAGGAGTTGATTTCAGAAGGGAAACACACTCATGAAATGCTGTTAATCAAGGGCTGTAACTCCGGTAAAACATGACGCAATTTAACGAAATTACAATATGCATATAACAAAGAATCCTGCCAAGTTTTGTGAAATTCCTCCAAAAATTGTGAGAGGAGTTGATTTGAGAAGGTGAGCACCCTTCCTGGAATGGACGGACAGACGGACAGACATTGCCACGACATAATCCCCCTTTGGGCCTTTAGGCCAGCCGGGGTATTTAAAAAAAAATGATATTTTAAAAAAAAAACTTTTTACAAGTGATAGCATTAGGGGTCGACCGATAATCGGCCTGGCCAATATATCGGGCCGATATTCTGCATTTTTAGGGTTATCGGTATCGGCCATAATTTCCACCGATATGCTGATAACATGCCTTTTTGCAGCCATTTCGTTCCTAACGCGACTGTCACTGCACGTCCTTTCCTGCACTCGCCTCTCTGAGTTCAAGAACAAGGTCCCGCCCACCGCAACATCTGATTTGTTTGGCACAAGAGATATAGCCAATCGAGACGTGTAGCTAAACGCTGTGAACTGTTTCAAGGCGGCCGTACGGGCACTTGGGCAGAAGCGGCACAAGCGATACAGCCAATCAGCACGCGTAGCTAAACGCTGTGAACTGTTTCAAGGCGGCCGTATGGGCACTCAGGCAGAAGCAGATCCCACTTCAAGGTAAGGACACGCTGCTTTTGCCACAATAAGTCACACACACACAAGTTGCAAAAGCACAACATCATTATATGTTTACATTCTTCATCTACGACTCGTTAAAATTGTCCATTTGCATCTGTGTAGCCAGGCAAACTTAGCTTACGGAAGGAAGCACTTGAATTAGCCTACAACCAACTAGTCTCGCTGAAACTACATGTAATGCTTCCTTCACTACAATATAATCCTCCTAAATTGGGAATATTAGGCTTGGGCATTAAAAGCATTAGAATGTAGATGGTTACTTGTTAAGTTGTTACATAATAGGGAGTGATAGCTGACTTTATGTTTGATTTGACTTTTTAAAAAATGCTGCAGGCAGCTCCCTACACTTGATTTGTTATTTAAAAACTACTTGAAGTTGGTAAGTCTTACTTAGTTCTTAGTGTAAAAGAATCCAGAGTGTATTTTCATTTATTTTCCACTGAAAATGGTGAGCTGTAATATAGTAGGGAGTGATTTATTTTTTTTATTGGTGAATATTTATTTTATTATTATTTTATTTCTCATTTTATTCTAACTAACGTTTGACTTTATTGTACAAATGCTGCTGGCATCTCCCTGCACAAAATTTCATGTTCAATTTTACAATTAAACATACATTTCATGGATATGAAGGTCTGTGTCAGTGTGTGCTATGTTTAATTTCATGTGGATTATAATGTTTACATTTATCGGTTGCACAAATCGGTATCAGTATCGGCCCTGAAAAAAACATATCGGTCGATCCCTAGATAGCATGGTACCTTGCGCAGGTCGAAGGCTGCTCCGACGTAAGCAACAAACATGGCTGCCTCCAGTGAGTTTATACCAAGATTCAATCTCATCGATGAAAGTTTTAGTTTGGAATTTTCTGATGAGGGACATAAATCATACCATGCACTTATGGATTCTCTTCAGTGACTGGCAGAGTACTACAGGTAGTCGTCGACTTACGACCTATGCGACTTACGACCGATCGACTTTACGACCGTCTGGTTATGACTGGCAAGTGTTTCCCAGCTGAGCGTACGACAGTTTCCGCCCCAGCTCCCGGCAGCGCCCAGCATCCAGCCAGTGTTTCCAGATACTGCTGATGGTTTCCAGCCCAAAACATGTTCAAAACCCGCCAAAATGCACTAAAAACCGCCCAATCTGGCAACACTGCATCCAGCCTCTTCTATTGTGTGTGCAGTGTTTCGCTGGACAAACAACGAGCGAGCTACAGCGCGCGTACGGCTTAACCAGATCTTGTGCTATACGGTAATGTGCGCAGCTGGTAATCAAAGTAACTTTCACTTTCCTGTTCCGTTACACTGTTCTGTGTCCAAAATGAAAAGTTAGTTTTCAACTGTTCAGCTAAAAAAAATGTAATTAAAACGATTGTGTTGTTGAAATGATGTGTTTGCAATTTATTGATAATCAAAAACTGATACAGGTGGATGAAAGAGTGATAGTGTGATTAAAAAAGTACTATACTAGTACGACTGAGTGATAAGTAGTCCTAGTGAATGCTTGATAAGTAGACAATAAGAAATAATTAGGTGTATTTTCTCAAAATAATATACCGGCAAGAAATAAAAGTTACTTTCACCCCTGAGTATGCAGTGTTTGACTTAAAGCAAATAATGAGCCAAGGTAATGAAATAAGAAAATGTTGATAAAATAAGACTTTAAGATGATTACAATATCGTTACACATCACAATATACTTACGTTCATTTAACATAGGCCGACTTACGACCAGATCGGTTTACGGCCGGTCAGTCGTAACCAAACGCAGTCGTAAGTCGACGACTACCTGTATATACTTCAGGGCTGCGTTCCTCACCTCAGAGAATCCATCATTTCAACCGGAGTCTCTCAGTGCACGGGATATATGATTACTGTACTATATAGTATATCTTTTAGCTGAAAACATGAATATGGGGTACCTTTAAAAATTATTTGAGGGACATAAATTACACTTTAAGAACTACTGATGTACACCATATGCAGTTCTTCAGAAAAACATACACACTAAAAGTAGAAAAGCTGTTCCCTTGATGGTACGCCCCAGCAGCAAGGAAAAGGACAGTTCAGTACTTTTATTTCACAGACTGCATCCCAGACACATCTCTACGGCTTTGCCAGTCTGCCAACCTCTCCTCATTTCACACTGGACTTGGCTCCGGATTCCTTTACATATTTATTGTGTCATTAAAGTGGAAATTGGTGGAATCCATATCCACCAATGAAGCGGTTATGAATTAAACTCCATGGAAACTTTCTATCAGGAAATGTTCTGCTGCCAATAAGAAAAATACAACTCCAGCAAATATTGTTTAGCGCGATCGAAATAATTGCTTTTCACAAAAACTGCTGAATATACAGACAGAAGAGGTCAGCTTTAACTGGATTACTCGACACTGTTAGTGACCTGCTCCCAGTCTATTCTTTGCCAACAAAAGACAGAAATTATGTCCAGGATTTTTTTAAATCATTTTTTAACTTGCCTGAAACAAAAATCTGGTCATTATATAAATTCCAGCTATGAAAGCTTTTCTGAACAATACCTCGATGAACACCTGCAGACTGACACTGCTGGGAAAAGCTTTTTACATTTAAAGGAGAACTGAAGTCATTTTTAAACTTGCTTTATTTCTTAATTAACCTTATATCGTGACTTGTATCGGCAACTAATTGCTGTGGTCTCAAAAGCAGCCGGTCACCGGCGGCAAATCGCCGTCTGTGGCTTGTTATGCCGCCGGCTATTGTCAGTCGAGTCACAAAATTTAATATTAAATATTTCTGACGGCGGCAGCACGGTGGTGTAGTGGTTAGCGCTGTCGCCTCACAGCAAGAAGGTCCTGGGTTCGAGCCCCGTGGCCGGCGAGGGCCTTTCTGTGCGGAGTTTGCATGTTCTCCCCGTGTCCGCGTGGGTTTCCTCCGGGTGCTCCGGTTTCCCCCACAGTCCAAAGACATGCAGGTTAGGTTAACTGGTGACTCTAAATTGAGCGTAGGTGTGAATGTGAGTGTGAATGGTTGTCTGTGTCTATGTGTCAGCCCTGTGATGACCTGGCGACTTGTCCAGGGTGTACCCCGCCTTTCGCCCGTAGTCAGCTGGGATAGGCTCCAGCTTGCCTGCGACCCTGTAGAACAGGATAAAGCGGCTGGAGATAATGAGATGAGATGAGATATTTCTGACGGCAAAAAAAAGTTGTGAACATAAATTACATCCACTATGTCATATATGTCCGTTGCCGCGTCAACTTTGTTTACATCCTCGACATGAGTGCAGCCATTACTGCCCCTTGTGCCATACGTAAGCCGTACTCTGATTGGCTTAGAGCAGGGGTGGGCAATTATTTTTTCCATGAGGCCACATGCGAAACAGAAAATTTTGTGGAGGGCCGGACCAAAAGGCTGAACTAAATTCTGCATAATATTAATTGTATTTCTTTATATAAAGCAGTAAATAACAGTTTTTACAAGCTGCTAAGACTGGTAAGAGTATGGAAAAAACGAGGTTGCCTTACAAAAAATGTCATTTATTCAATCAAATTTCCCAAAACGATGGTTAACAAAATGTGAACGTTTGTACCATTTTTTTTCAGTCACATTCACCCCAAAACACAATAAAGACATCACAGTATTGTCTTTCTACTCCAAATATCAAACAAGATACGTCATATTATAATAATGATGCCCACATTTGTAGTTTAATCACCTCATTTGGTGTTTTTCGCCGGAGATCAGCTCCGGCGCCTGCTGGTGACGTCACACGATGTGATTGGCTGGACCGTTTGAAGGATGACGTACAAGTTTGTGGTTGGTCTGGACAAATTACGGAAGTAGTTATCGCGGGATTAGGTTTCGTGGGATTTCATGTCATGTTCATGTCGCGCGCATTGCGTTTTTGTTGAACACAACTTCAAAATAAAAGCAATGCACATTCAGTCCATGCATGAGGTAAAATTAGAAAATAAGTTTATTTTGTAATTTCTAATTAACCTTACGCGGGCCGGTCAGAATGAACCAAAGAGCCGGATGCGGCCCGCGGGCCGGAAAATGCCCAGGTCTGGCTTAGAGTGTTCCATGGACTGTGAATGGTTCATACCATCATGTGACTCACAAATGGCGACGAAGAGAGTTGCAAGCGGCTCCATGCTGGATGCGTGGCTAAAAAGGTCTAGAGGGAAAGGTAAGTACGTTTTGAACGCAAATTTTTTCTGTCATTGTGTTGACATAGAAAAATAAATATGTCTTAGTCCACCGTTTCTCAGCCTTGCTTAAGACATTATAATCGCAGATCGTAAAGTTGACTCTGCGTTTGACAGCTGAACGAAAAAACAAACTGCGTGCGTAACAACGCTAATCAAGCTTAAGCTAGACGACCCGCCTCAAATACCCGTCCCGGGTAAATGTTATCCCAATTTTAGATGACCTGTTCCAAACCATCCCGCCCCATGAAAAATTCGTACTTGCATCTCTCTCTCTCTCTCTCTCTATATATATATATATATATATATATATATATATATATATATATATATATCATATAATATTTATTGTGCCTAACCCGCACTAAATAACTAGATTTATATAATTTCTATTCAGTAGGCCTCTACATGATTAGGTTGATGAGATTTGGATAAAAGTTATTTTCAATAGAAATGCTGAGACTGTCAGTGAGTGCTGCTAGCTGCTGTTTTTTAATAACGATGAAGTCAGCTGATGAAGTACATGTAGCTGCATTTTATGTAACAGTTTATTCATCTCATCTCATTATCTGTAGCCGCTTTATCCTTCTACAGGGTCGCAGGCAAGCTGGAGCCTATCCCAGCTGACTACGGGTGAAAGGCGGGGTACACCCTGGACAAGTCACCAGGTCATCACAGGGCTGACACATAGACACAGACAACCATTCACACTCACATTCACACCTACGCTCAATTTAGAGTCACCAGTTAACCTAACCTGCATGTCTTTGGACTGTGGGGGAAACCGGAGCACCCGGAGGAAACCCACGCGGACACGGGGAGAACATGCAAACTCCGCACAGAAAGGCCCTCGCCGGCCACGGGGCTCGAACCCGGACCTTCTTGCTGTGAGGCGACAGCGCTAACCACTACACCACCGTGCCGCCATGTAACAGTTTATTGACTGCCAAAAAATAAACACTTTGATTATAATTGAAGTTGTTTTGTTCTTCATCTGTATTCATGATTTCACCATATTCTTCAACAGTATTCGAGAATCTGGAGAAACTTGACACCTTAGCTTAGTCAAAGTGCACATCAGACTTAAAATTATTATATCATCCATATGTGGATTTCAATCGGACTACTTTTGATGTGTTTGTTTGCAAATATTTCTGAAATTTGATTAAATGACTGAGGTATGGTTTCATATTTCAAGTTTCCAAATAGCATTGATTACCCTTTATTTTCACTGTTAAAAGTTACCAGAGGCCACCATTTCTCAGTGCATTTCATAAAATTTTCTGTGCCGAAAGGGAGGCGCACCCCCCTTTGAAACCCCCCCTGCACCCTTTGCGTGCATTATGTCTGCCGCTGGCGGACATTTTACCATTTTGCACCCTGCTGTAAATTATTTGTACCCTGCTATTCGCCCCTGCAATTGCAATTAAATATTATACTTATTGGCCTATTCGGTTTTTAGCCGTGTTGAATTTAGTTCGTTTGGTCCACGGCAGGCGTCACTTATCCGCGCGATCTTCATGAGACTTGTGCGAGACTTCGAAACGTGAAGCGTCAGCCAGGTGTCAGTGCCGCCATTTTGAAAACTGTTTTCCAAACGAAATATTGCACAAAAACGAGTTTAAATGACGATTACTGCCAACTTTTTTCAAACTTTCCTGATTGCTATCAAAACAAACAAACCTTCCGGCTTGATTACATCAGCATTCGAAAGAGGGCGCGCGCGTCTTTTGACTATCCCTGCGTCCAAATCGGTCCCTACTCACTATATAGAGCACTATATAGTGAGGACGCCATTTTGTAGTGCTGTCCGAAACCTTACTGAGGCTTATTACACCCTATGTAGTGCACTCAAAGTATCCCACAATGCATCATGAAAAGCAGTGTATAACCGATGGTCACTAACCAAAGCGATATATCCCATCATGCATTGCGGTCGCACTGAAAGAAATCAAATTAAAAGTCTCAGATTTGATTTAATAAAAGGCAGCGGCAAAGAAGAAAGTATTCAGCCTTGATTTAAAAAAAAGAACTGAAAGATGCAGCTACTTTGTATTGATTAATGTGGGAAATGCGCTCAGTATAATATGGATTTATCACAAAAATACATGCATGTGTTTATTATTTTGAAAACCCACCAGCCGACTGATCTGGCACGTTTTAATCGTGCGACAGTAATGACGTAAATACCAGCGCGACGGACTAGTGTCCGAAAGTGTTTTTTTCATTTTACCAATGAGATCTCTATATAGTCCTCTATCTAGTAATTCCCTATATAGGGAGTAGGGAGGAGTGAACGATTTCGGACACAGGGAACATTGGCAGATGTTGGTCACTTTGATTTCTGCTGTACGTTTTACTTCCGTCCTATGATGTCTCGCACAGGTCTCAGCGAATCTTGTTTACAGCCGTTGCTTTGACATATGGACTGATATATTACAGAGCGTATTTCAAACACTCATAACTTGCTATAGCAGCGACAAAATAGCGATCAAAAATGCATTCCGATATTTAATAAAATGAGATGAGATGAGAATTTTGATAATAGCAAATTTGCCTTCAGTTCTCCTTTAAAGGTATCTATTTGACAGATGCTTTTATCCAATGCAAATTACAAGTGAAGCATTAAAGAAAGCCATATTTGTAGAAAGGGACCACGACTTGAGCTCACTGTTCTACAATCTTCACTTGTTATAAAGCAGATGTCCGAGACGGCCTGTGTGGGCACAAGGACAATAACACCTTTTATATATGAAAACAATGTCACACCAGACTGTTACATTATCTTCAATTATATTTTTCGCCTACAGCGCTGATGAGTTCACGACTCTGATTGATTAATTTTCTATAACAGGACCTCTGACAATAGTTATGGTGACAAGGTGCATATTATTGCATATCGTTTCTAGAGTAACAGCTTACCCATGGACTTGTACGGTGGACGATCAACATGATCAGATTTTAAAATGTGTGTGTAATTGAGAAGTTTTCTGGGAGAAGATTTTGGTCTCCAGTGTCAGGATTTTGTTGACCGTTTTCTTATACTGTTGTGTGTCTTTTTATTGTCTTACTTGATATACACTGCCCGGCTTAAAAAAAACAAAAAAAAAAACAAGGGGATGTGGGCAATTCCATGTAAATGTCAACCTCACCATGCAAAAATAAAGCAACATGTAATACATTAAAACCACTCCCAGAAATATCACCTAGGCCTGTACTTTACAGATGTGAATAAGTTGAACCAATTTGTCACAAGAATTGTTCCCTTCGCCTTAATATGTCAGTCTTTCTTTCTTATAAAGTAAAACCCAAGCTAAAATCAACTTTGATCATGTACAATTCTATATTATTGCCACAAGCCACAGAAATGTATGCTAAAATCCACAAAACAGCAAAACAATAGCCATCCTAAATATTATTTAAGAACTTTGATAGTTTTAGCTGATATTTAGAGAGTTTTTCAAAGGGTTATGGTGGTTATATTGCTGATTTTCTAAACATATGCCATGTCTATTTCAGACACGTCACATCCATAACGGAATTTCATCACATCCATAACGCCGACTTTTCCTTCCGAAACTCTGCATGAAATACAAAATATTTTAAACAAAGATTTTTTAATATTCACCTTGGACCCCTCTATCAAATGGATATCTCCATTTCGACATTAGGTTTACAATTTCACAGAGTTTGATAAAAATGTACAGTCACCCAAGAAAAGTGATACTTTTTCTGTCACATCCATAACGCATCTTTTAGGCTACGTTCACACTGCAGGCTGAAGTGACTCAAATCCGATCTTTTCGCCCATATGTGACCTGTATCCGATCTTTTATTGACAATATGAACGACACAGATCCGATTTTTTCAAATCCGACCCAGGCCGTTTGGATATGTGGTCCTAATTCCGATTCCTATCCGCTCTTTTCATATGCGACTTCAGTCTGAACCGCCAGGTCGCATTCATCCGACTTACACGTCATCAACAAGCCACAAACATCACTATTCTGCGCTGAAGTAGGCGGCGGGTCTCTCAAAAAAGTTACAACAACATGGCGCATAATCACGGGCGCAGATAGAGGGTGGGACGAGTCATATTTAAATTCACCTCGTTCGGTCCCCCCTACTTATAGGGAGGAAAAAACGTCTATGCTGTCTTTCTTTGCATAAGGCAAACCTCACGGAAAAATCAAAAGTCTAATTACCATTCGGTTTATTGAGGTGCACAGCAGTGTATACATAGTTGCAACAACTCACATAAAACAAAACAAAGACTGATATTCGGTGGGTTGAGCTGCGCAGACTGCACAGGTTGCGAGCTCGAGCTTGGTTGCTATGGTTACTAACAACAAGTTTGACAGGCATATCGGGGTTGGGGTTGGTTTGCTGGCAGCTTTGTCCCCCCCCCCCCCCCAGTTCAAAAAACGTATCTGCGCCCCTGCGCATGACATCAATGCGAGGGACGCTTCGGGCTGTGAAGGTTCTGAATCTTCTCAATGGAAGGACGCAGAGGTTAGGGAGCTGATTTCCATTTGGGGGGATGCAGCTATTCAAGCTAGATTGGATGGGTCATACCGCAACCGGGCGGTTTTACTTCCGTAAACACTGGCCATGCTCACTGCGTGTGACGTCGTCGTATCCTGCAGTGCGCATGCGGAACACTTTTAGGTCGCTTTTCGTTCATACTGAGGATCACATACAAGTCGCATATATTTGTTAATGTGAACGACCTCACAAAAAAATCGGATTTCACAAAAAAATCGGATTTCACAAAAAAATCGGAATTGAGCATTAAGCCTTGCAGTGTGAACGTAGCGTTATTGGCATTTTCTGGCATGCCCTAGATGTACTATGGGAATTGTTCTTGTTCTATCACTTCTCCAGTATGGTACAGCCTTAAAATATGCAACACCTGTTTAAATACTGGGGGACAATAAAACATGCACTGGGTCATTTGTTGCCATTTTGAGTTCAAGTGTCACGTCCATAATGCTGGAATTGCTCATTTCTTTTTAATAAAAAAAATAAAAAATAAAAACATTTGGATTTAAATAAGCAAATACATAAGATCCTTTGATTGGATAATTACTGCAGTGATTAATGTTTCAGCTGGCAACAATGCTTTTAACCCTAACTGATGCAGTGAGTAGCTTCTCAATTCTTAAACAGCCATGTCAGAAGACGTATCCCGTGCTCATGGAAACCATATTACCGTGTTTCAGAAGGTCAAATTATTGGCATCCAGCAAAGAAAATAACTCAGGAGATTGCTGAAGTGACTGGAATTGGGTTAAGAACTGTCCAACGCATTATGAAAACCTGGAAAGGATAGACGTGAAGCGTCAACTTCATGGAAGAAACGTGATCAGAAAACAGCTTGACTGAGCATGATCAGAGATCACTCACACTTGGCGAAGTCAAATCAGAAAAAAAGTGATCGCACAGCTCACAACTATGCTTAATAGTGTAAGCAAGAGCATTTCGACACGGACAATGTGATGAGAACTCACAGGATTGGGACTAAACAACTGCGTGGCCATAGGAAAACCACTTGTTAGTGAGACTAACCAGGAGAAAAGGCTTCAGTTTGCTAGGGAGCATAAAGATTGGACCACGGGATGGCCTAGTGGTTAATGTGTCCACTTCTCAACCAGGAGATTGTGAGTTCTACTCGCGGTTGGGTCATACCAAAAACCATCATAAAAATGGTACCTATTGCCATCTGGCAAGGCACGCTGCAGTACAGATGCAAGTAGGGAGTCAAACTCTCGCGGTTACCAGAGGACCACATGGTTTTTGGCGAAATATCTACATAGGTGTATAGAGGCCCATTTCCAGCAACTCTCACTCCAGTGTTCTAATGGTACAATGTGTTTGCTCATTGCCTCAGAAGGCTAATGGATGATTAGAAAACCCTTGTACAATCATGTTAGCACAGCTGAAAACAGTTGAGCTCTTTAGAGAAGCTATAAAACTGACCTTCCTTTGAGCAGATTGAGTTTCTGGAGCATCACATTTGTGGGGTCGATTAAATGCTCAAAATGGCCAGAAAAATGTCTTGACTAGATTTTCTATTCATTTTACAACTTATGGTGGTAAATAAAAGTGTGACTTTTCATGGAAAACACAAAATTGTCTGGGTGACCCCAAACTTTTGAACGGTAGTGTAGGTGCCGCACCCATATGTCTCAAAGAACTGGTTAGTACTGGGGCAGGAGCTTGCCTGGGAAGACCAGATCCTGGCCTGGAAGGGACTTTGATATAAAAATTGGACTCTGAAGAAATGGAAAAGGTCATGCGGTCTGATGAGTCCAGATTTACTCTCTTCCTGAGTAATGGGTGTGTCAGGGTAAGAACGGAAGCTCATGAAGCAATGAACCCATCATTCATCATGGCCACTGTCCAAGCCTCTGGAGGCAGTGTTATGATCTGCTGTTACTTCAGTTGGTCAGGTCGAGGCTCAGCAACGTTATGGGGCAATAAAATGCAAACCACTGTATCGGTCTGGAAAATATGGAATCTTTCGACACGACAGACCATGAAAGCAGTCTTGTGTATTGGGCGCCATCACCACTGCAGATCGCTACTCTAGTCTCACTGTAGTAGGGAAACCCCTGTGTAATGTTTATGCTGAATGGTTGAGAAGTCGGATTCCCCGGGATTTCCTACGACGTAATTTACATAAGCACAATGTTATTTTGTGTTACTTAGGGTTACGCATCTTTCTTTTGGTAAATATTAGTGAATAAAACACGATGAAATGATGTCTAATGCACACACGTTATTATGGTTGGTTTTTAGCAATGTTTAAGCCAGATGATGTTATTTTATAGACAATCAATAAGAAATGTACCTGCAATTTACATTTGCACACCTTTCTATTTACCTGCGTTCAGTGTATCATAAGTGTTACATACTCTCGAAGCAGAATTCCTCTCGTTTCCAACTGTACCAAATATGTCACACACACTAGTTCACTATAGGGGTGTTCACACAGCACATATTTGCATTGATGCTGCACCGATGTATTTTGTTGCGATATATCTTACACCGGTGTAAATTTTGTGGAGCGTTCACACGTCACAAACCTGCTTACTAGAGAGAAGCGTGTTAGCACCGGTGCAGCCCCACTTGCGTTCACACGGCAGTTTTTGCGACCATGCTATACGATGGTAATAATGCGGAAATGAAATATGTGCATGCGTGAAAATGTACTTCCTTTTCCCGGTTGTCATGGCATCACCAAGCGCCGGGAAAACAACGTGGATGAAGACACCAGTGTTGCCAGATACTGCTGACGTTTTCCAGCCCAAAATATGTTCAAATCCGCCAAAATGCACTTAAAACCGCCCAATCTGGCAACACTGGAAGACACGCAGTTCTGTTGTTGTTGATATTCGCCATTTTGAAAGCGCAAAATACCAGGATGCAAATTATGCAATGCCCGTATGTAATCGACTCTCCTCACGCGTAGCGAGTCTACCCCTGTAGCGTTCAGACGTCCCATTTTATATCGGTGCTGCCCCGCAAACTAGCATTTACTCCGGAGTAAATTTCTTAAACCACCTCCCGAGCAGGGTTAGATTTGCACCGGTTTAAGCAGCTTTCAGGGGCTACACCGCTATAACTTTGTACCGTGTGAACGCTCTACCGGGGCAGCCCCGGTGCTACACCGGAGTAAAAGTTGCCATGTGAACACCTCTTATGTTTGCTTTTTAAAAGTGTGTACTGGTTTATATCACAAAGTTACTTAGCATTAATGGTATTTTTATATGCCAGTTATACAGTGTATACAGCAGTGTGTATACGAAGTTACGCAGTCGTGAAAGGCAAATGTGCACTTGGTCTTTTTGTCTACTTCAGCTATTCATATAAAGAGGTGCAATTTCTCCATAGGCTGTGTTAAATTTTGTGGCACTTGTAGTGCTTATTATCTGCTTTCGGCTCTAATCTTTTGCTGACAGTGTGGTTAATTGGTTTATGTTGTATTACTCTCAGGAGTAATGGGATTGTGTTTTGCAAAGGCTGCATTATCCAGTTAAAGCCTCTGGGACTGCAAACCCTGCTACGAATTGGACAGGGACTCAGAGAAGGCTGTCAAATGGCTTCAGAGTAACTTTGCTCGCTTTTGAATGTGGAAATGTCACAGTCCGGTCCAGTCCATCCATGCCTTAGATTGTGGGACTTCCAGGCCGGCTCCAGGCCGGATGCGGGACAGGAATTGAGTCCTGCCTTGCTGAAGGCCATTTCCTGAAGCGGCACTCCCACACCTGCTACCACGCCTCTCCCATCGCCAGGGCTTTTTAAGAACTGTTTGGAGCTACTCCATTTGCCAGACTGTCTCTTGTAGACTTTCCTCGCCTCGCCTCGCCACAGCTCGTTGGTATTGGTGTCTTCTTGATTCCCCCTTGCCTGAATTTCTCCTTGTTTTCTGTCCCTGTTTTCGCCTGCCTGTTCTTTTGAATTGTGTCTTTTGCTCCCTCTGCCTGGATTCCCCTTGTCCCTGTGTTCATCAGTTTTTGTGAAGATTTTTCTGTCCTGTTTTTTGTCCCTGATCGTGTCTACCTGCTCCTGTGTTTCGATTACTGATTTTTGCCTGAGCCCTACTGTACCTTTTTGCCTTTCTGCTATCTACTTCATTAACCCTCATCCTACCATGCTATTTTACACCTTAATCTTACCATGTGGGGTCCGTTTGGACCCCAATACTTTTCTTTAAAATTAAAGCTTATAAAGACAAAATCACCAGATAAGTTTTGTTCAGAACATCTTGTATTAATAACAGCAATACACTAAAGGGCCCAAGGCATAAAGAACACACTTAACCTTCATCCTACCAGCCAATTTTACATACACAAACTACCAGGCGGGGTCCGTATGGACCCCAGGAGGGAATACCTTGAAATCAATGCAGTAAGAACCAATTCAATGCAGCAAACAGACATAACTTTATTGAAGAACAAAATCCACTATGGCTGAATATCAATGATGTATTATAAATGCAATAACATTGCAATAATATTGCAATAACTAGCATACATGTAGCAAATTATAGCGCCACAAAAAAATTGGCATTATATACATGATTTTTGCAACTCATGCAGCTGTAAAACATTCTGGATTACAACTTAGGTCTTTTCTTACAGAATTTAAAACAAAAAAGTAATTGTAAAATAATTTAGGGCTTTTGTTTTGCAGCCTGTGCTTATTGCAGCAGGGGGGTCCACACGGACCCCAAGAAGGAATGCCTTGGTAGTTTCATTATGGAACATAAAAGAAATAAAAGAAGTTAACTTTCAGTGTGCTATTCAATTATAAAATGAAAGACAGATAAACTTTACTCTGGGGTCTGGTTGGACCCCAGTAACAAATTAATTATACCTTCACAATGCAAAAAGCTGATCTTCCGGTGCTTTAGTGTTTTAATTAAGACATAAATTCCGACAAATTCATAAAACGGTGAGGCAGTATGTCACATATTTTTAAAATGGCAAACAAACATATAGGTGCGGGGTCCAGATGGACCCCACTTGGTAGGATGAAGGTTAAAGAAGTTTTCTCTTTACACTGCCTGTTTTCTGAGTCTGCTCTTGGGTCCTCACTTCACCTCAACTCGCCACCCATGACAATAAATATACTAGAAAGCAACAGAAACAGTACCGTAGTACAGCAGTAAAAACTGTGCACCCTCACACCTTATAGCTTCACTTAAGCCTGGTGCACACGGGCGATTTTCCGTCACTTGGTCGCGCGACTTTCTGACGCAACCGAGAAACTGCTTCGTGTGCGGATATTTGTGACGGTGATTTTTTGTTGTTGTTGTTTGCGACAGATCGCAGGTATCAAACATGCTTGATATTCTGTGTGCGTGTCTTTAGCCTAGGTCACAACCGGCCGTGTGTGCTCCTACGGCCGGTCTACGTGCAAAAAACGCAAGAAACGCACGGAGGGCGCGCGTGTGACGTGCTGATTTTCGAGCCATAGACTGGCCGCAGAGGTTCTTTGTCATGTCAAACAAACTCTACGGGCGCTTACGTTTTTTTCAGGTTGCAAGACAAACTTACGGCCAACGTGCGTCTTTCTCCACGAACAAAAAAAAAAAAAAAAAAACGCAGCGATTTGGGAAACGCCAAAAATCGCACGGCCAAAAAATCGTACGTCCGGTTGTGACCTAGGCTTTTGCGATGACGAAGCGATCACCTCCAAAGGCTAAGCTAATCCCTGCCTGCGAAGTAGTCATGTAATTTCCACGTGACTTGCATCCCCCTTCCCAAATTGTCCACTGGTCGCAGATAACATGCACACGCATTTTTGGACGCATTTTTTGCGTCAAAAAAAAAAATCACGATACGCTTGCGACGAGAAGTCGCTCGTGTGCGCTGGGCTTTAGAATGTGTATAAAGATCCTAACAAATGTCAGAATTTTTTTAGTTTTTTTTTTTGGAGGGGGGAGACAAAGTTGAGATAAAATGGCAGGAAGTCATTGTTTAGGCCCAATACTGTGTAGAACAATTCATACAAATTTTCCCAAGAGAATTATATTTAAAAAAAAAAACACTATTTTTGGGTGCACGCTCTTCAGCATTGGGGGTTTAGCATATCTTTTGCTAGACAGCCATCAATCAAACAAGAGGAAGTACATCGGGATCAAATGTCTGAAAATTGCTTTTCATATACTGCGTTCATTATTTATATCAGCACTTTTTCCTGGTCAAGGTCATGATGGATCCGGAGGAGGATCTTGGATGAGAATGTTTTTTTCTTTTCCCATGCTAATCTTGTACGGCTTCTGTGACTGACTTAATTTTTATATATCTTATATTTATTCATCAACACGTACATTATTTCATGAGCATTCATTTTTTATTGTTTATCATTATCCTTGACTTGCAAGTGACGTCAAAGCAAAATAGAAACCCGGGTGTCGGCCGTGTTGGTGGAGATACAAACGCGGGGTCAAGTGACATTCCATACAAAACCCAGTCATGCGTGCACAACTCTCTTCGTGTTTCCACCGCTTTAAGCGTTCTTTTAGCTACGCCATATCTTTGTGCTGTATATGGTTGTGGTCACAACAGTACTCGAGACCGTGGCATGTTCCGATTTTTTAGAATTCCGTCCGTGATTCGGAAAGTGGCCGAGGAAACTCTGAGGCTTCGTACGGCTGGACAACATCGGCAGGGCTGATCTAACAGAGGCTAAAACCAAAACAGCTCGTGTTTACGGTGATCATTTGTGGCAGATCACAGAATCCAGGGACACATGTCGGCCCGGGGGCATTTTGAGTTATTGACAGATTCAGAAAGTACAGTTTCTAATGCTTTCCAATGATGCCTTCCATGTGGAGATCTGACAATATTTGAAGAATGTGTGGCCTTTTGAAAGTGTATACTTCTTAAAACAGAAAAGGGAGAAAATCGCCCTCAAAGTTTTCCATCTCAGCTACTCTGGGTGCAGGGCGGGCACATAATGCTGCTCATTTGCATGATATTAAGGAAAGCCCTACCCCCTACGAGCTAGCACGATGCTACTTTCATGTAAACAAAGATCACCACGTCAATTTTCCTTCCATGCAAAGTATGCCCAACACAATTATGAAGTACAAAAATAAGTCCTAAAGTATACTTTAACACTTTGTGGTTGAAAAATTACTCACACCGTAAGAAAGAAAGATAGCACGATGATGACACAACTAACACAACACTAGTTTCATGTAAAGCCTCGGTCACAACCGGCCGTACAGTACGCGCTCCTACAGCCGGTCTACACGCAAAAAACGCAAGAAACACACGGAGAGCGCGCATGAAATGCACGAGAGCGCGTGTGTGATGTGCTGATTTTCGAGCCGCAGACCGGCCGCAGAGTTTCTTTGTCATGTCAAACAAACTCTACAGGCGCTTACGTTTTTTTCAGGTTGCAAGACAAACTTACGGCCAACGCGCGTCTTTCTCCATGAACAAAAAAAAACCGCAGCGATTTGGGAAACGCCAAAAATCACACGGCCAAAAAATCGTACGTCCGGTTGTGACCTAGGCTTAACCAAACCACAACACTCTCCGTTACATGCAAAAATAACCACACAGCCTTAGATTAATAAACTTACCCCATCAGAGCAATTCCAGCGTTATGGACGTGACACTTGAACTCAAAATGGCAACAAATGACCCAGTGCATGTTTTATTGTCTCCCAGTATTTAAACAGGTGTTGCATATTTTAAGGCTGTACCATACTGGAGAAGTGATAGAACAAGAACAATTCCCATAATACATCTAGGGCATGCCAGAAAATGCCAATAAAAGATGCGTTATGGATGTGACAGAAAAAGTATCACTTTTCTTGGGTGACTGTACATTTTTATCAAACTCTGTGAAATTGTAAACCTAATGTCGAAATGGAGATATCCATTTGATAGAGGGGTCCAAGGTGAATATTAAAAAACCTTTGTTTAAAATATTTTGTATTTCATGCAGAGTTTCGGAAGGAAAAGTCAGCGTTATGGATGTGACGAAATTCCGTTATGGATGTGACGCGTCTGAAATAGACATGGCATATGTTTAGAAAATCAGCAATTTAACCACCATAACCCTTTGAAAAACTCTCTAAATATCAGCTAAAACTATCAAAGTTCTTAAATAATATTTAGGATGGCTATTGTTTTGCTGTTTTGTGGATTTTAGCATACATTTCTGTGGCTTGTGGCAATAATATAGAATTGTACATGATCAAAGTTGATTTTAGCTTGGGTTTTACATTATAAGAAAGAAAGACTGACATATTAAGGCGAAGGGAACAATTCTTGTGACAAATTGGTTCAACTTATTCACATCTGTAAAGTACAGGCCTAGGTGATATCTCTGGGAGTGGTTTTGATGTATTGCATGTTGCTTTATTTTTGCATGGTGAGGTTGACATTTACATGGAATTGCCCATCAGAAAGAGAAACGGCGCCTTGCACACACCAATGCCTCCGATGGAATGTAGTCCTAGAACGGTCCGTGTATCATCCGATCATTCAAGTATTCCATTCAATCTGGAAAACGAGGTTGCGGTTTTTTTTGCTAGAAATGGTTATCTCCAATGTAAATACCGAGTGTCTGTTTGCTTCGCGGTGTTTCAGCTCCTCTGCGCTCTGTTTAGTAACTCATTCCATAGTGAAATCACACGCCTGTATGCAGGCGTGTGAAAATCACACGCCTGTGAAATCAGTGAAATCACACGCCTGTAGCCATGCGCTCAACTCGGATCATACAGCTGATTCACGGAAAAAAAAACAAAAGACTTAAATCATCATGTGAATGGCCCATATGGTAATTTACCCACACCCCCCAGCAGGCTACAGTCCTGACAAAAACGAGACAATTTGCAACAAAAAATGTATGCTTTTCCAACAAAACAATCTATTATCTGAAATACTGATTGCATTCTTCAAGATCTCAACTTGCACATGATGGAAAAAAACAAAAATCACAAATTTAAAAAAAAAATGCTTCTTTTGCGATTATCTCGGATTCGTTTCGGCCGACATGTGTCCCTGGATTCGGTGAGGGGTCACATTTTATTTCAGGTGAGATTCAAAAGCTTTCTCGATAATATCGTGGAAGAATTTTATTTCGTGTTGCTAGAATTTTGCTATAAAATGAGCGTTCTCTTGTCGTGCTTCACTCGGTCGTTGTCATTTTATCATTATAAAAATTATTAAATTATGTTAGAATTTTAGAGCGGTTGACCTGAAAACAATTCTATGTGTAAACAACTTCGTCTGTTGTTTACACATAGAAATAAACGAAATGCAAAAGAAGCCCTAACTTACCCTTGCAAGTACAACTGCTTGGTCATCGTTGACTGGTTTAATTAATAAGGTATTTATTTACCCCTCCAGAGACAAAGAAGTTATAGGCTTCCATGGACTTACTGTATAAGCCTTCATTTGAGATTTGTTGACCTACGAAGTCTGCCAAACCAGATAGATCGCAATATCTGGGTACTCGATGGTCGGTAGAAGCGTCTTATCTTCAGAACGGTCTGACTTTTTAAAATAATATGGGTCAAAACGACACACATCTATCTCCTCTTTGTGTCGAATCTTCGCTCGACTGTTCAAATCGTGGTAATACTGAGAAAATTCAGCATTGTTTACAGACACACTTTCAGCAGCTGCCGTCCTAGTTGCTTTGTATATTCATCATCATGGCGGACGCTCATGACGTAGCACATTTTGATAGTATAATCTTTGTATTACCATGTAGGTGTTCGGTGGCGGAGGCACGGTGGTGTAGTGGTTAGCGCTGTCGCCTCACAGCAAGAAGGTTCTGGGTTGGAGCCCAGTAGCTGACGGGGGCCTTCCTGTGTGGAGTTTGCATGTTCTCCCCGTGCCTCCGTGAGTTTCCTCCGGGTGCTCCGGTTTCCCCCACAGTCCAAAGACATGCAGGTTAGGTTAACTGGCGACCCTAAATTGACCGTAGGTGTGAATGTGAGTGTGAATGGTTGTCTGTGTCTATGTGTCAGCCCTGTGATGACCTGGCGACTTGTCCAGGGTGTACCCCGCCTCTCGCCCGTAGTCAGCTGGGATAGGCTCCAGCTTGCCCGCGACCCTGCACAGGATAAGCGCCTATGGATAACGGATGGGTTCAGTGGCAACTGGGACACAAGTCTTGTTCCTTTCCCCTGCCACAGTTCATTTGTTTGTAATTAGTTATCTTCATATTATTATTACCGTATTTTCCGGACTATACGTCGCTCCGGAGTTTAAGTCGCATCAGCCAAAAAATGCATTATGAAGATGAAAAAAACATATATACGTCGCACCGGACTATAAGTCGCACTTTTTTGAAGGGTTATTCTATCCATAGAATCTGTGATTGTATCTGATAAGCGGCGCGTGGTTACTGCGCGACTGCATTGTTTATTTAATAAACGAACAGCTGAGCAGTGATAACGCGCCCTTTGCCCTGTAAGTAGCCTAGTCTGATTATTTTAAATATCTACTACTATCTTTAATGCTGTCACTATCGTTATCACTAATAGCCTATATTATTATTATTATAACTAATATTAGTAGCCTATTACTGATGCATTAATCAGTTTGCTTTTAGAATATTTTTACCGGTAGGGCTTATTATCGCCCCATGGCTCTTTCATCTTTGTTATTAAAGCTGTAGTCGTCATCGAGGAGTGTCATTCTTCATTTTTGTCGAATTTTATTTCATCAAATCAGAGGTATATCATCTCCAAAGACAGGTACGGTAGTAAAAACAACCGTCTAGTGAAAAAAAAAAAAACCGCTTTTAAATCCCCTACTTAAATCCTTAAAATGAGTCGTTTAACTCATGTCTTGTGTGATCTGATCTCCAATGGTGAAATAAACCAGTTGTGATATGAGTAGTCTGTTATTTTAGAAGATAAATTTAATATATAATTTAATATATAGCCTAATAAAAATAATATTTTATAACATAATATCACGACATATTACTGTCTGTAACTGTTCGTCACTAAAGCGTTTTCTAAGATCATAATGTCTGATATTATTTTTTTTTTTTTTACACACACAATAAGCGGGCGGCACGGTGGTGTAGTGGTTATCGCTGTCGCCTCACAGCAAGAAGGTCCTGGGTTCGAGCCCCGGGGCCAGCGAGGGCCTTTCTGTGTGGAGTTTGCATGTTCTCCCCGTGTCCGCGTGGGTTTCCTCCGGGTGCTCCGGTTTCCCCCACAGTCCAAAGACATGCAGGTTAGGTTAACTGGTGACTCTAAATTGAGCGTAGGTGTGAATGTGAGTGTGAATGGTTGTCTGTGTCTATGTGTCAGCCCTGTGATGACCTGGCGACTTGTCCAGGGTGTACCCCGCCTTTCGCCCGTAGTCAGCTGGGATAGGCTCCAGCTTGCCTGCGACCCTGTAGAACAGGATAAAGCGGCTAGAGATAATGAGATGAGATGAGACACACAATAAGCGCGTGTGCGTAAAGTTATAGTAAACCACCCCCCGCCTTTTTTTTTTTTTTTTTGAGTCGCCGGACCCACCCACCTCCTGCGTTCCGGGACCTCCCACTTCACAAATTAAGCACTGCCTAAAATCATTACATAACTTATTTAAATAACTATAGGCCTATCATTATTAATAAAACACAGGTCAATCAAGTTTATCAAGCTGACGATTTCACTCCAAATCAGCAAATCCATTGAATTCCTCATCCTCGGTGTCGCTTCTGAACAACTCTGCCAACTCCAGCGGCAGACGAAGCGCCGTTTCCTCTTCTGCGTGGCTGTCGTCAGACTCAGCATCAGCTCCAGTTATTCCGCGGTGAAAAAAAAAAAAACATATATACGTCGCACCGGAGTATAAGTCGCATGGCCAGCCGAACCATGAAAAAAAGTGCGACTTATAGTCCGAAAAATACAGTAATTATTTCTTTGTATTCAGTGTAAATGTGGCAAACTCAATAAACTAAACCAAAATAATTGCTAAATATTAAAACGTGGATGAAAGTTTGAGCCACATGTATTGTACAACAAACCAAACAATGTTTCTCGATGACAAATTGAAAAATACACAGCATAAAAGCAATCCAACATCGAAGGTATACTCTTGAAAGCATAGACCATACGCATTTTTTATACTTTTCCCACCTCATACCTCCATTTACTGATTCAAATCCGTGTAAGCCCTCACGTGCGCCTGTCCAAAAGGTGATGAGTTACAAAATAAAGTCAAATCAAAAGTCAGACAGAAAAGTATAAATAACATTTACAAACCAACTGATAATGAAAAATGTCCCGGTGGAATTTGTATTTGTATGCAAACTATGGTCATTACATCATGGAGAGGAGGTGAATCCATTGTTTTCACAATTTCTATGTGGGCTAAGTTCATTGAGCAGAAGCCCCCGAGCCTTCAGACTGTACCTTCCTTCCTTCCTGGCCTGATGTTCAACTCACCGCTCTGATAAGCATCCCCTGGTACTGTAAATTCATGCAAACGGCTTCCTTCAGCACACTTCAGCCTGGCTCATTGTCCTTCCCTTTCCTCTCCTGAGCTGATGTTCCCACTCCTGCCTTTGTTCTTTAACCTTTAAAGAGATGCACACTAATGGCCCTTTTCCACTACCCTTTTTCAGCTCACTTCAGCTCGCTTCAGCTCACTTCAGCCCGACACGGCTCGCGTTTTGACTATCTAAGAACAGCACGACTCAGCTCGCTTCAGCCCTGCTCAGCCCCCAAAACTCGCACGGTTTTGGAGTGAGGCTGAGGCGAGCCAAACCGAGCTGAGTGGGGCTAGGGGCGTGAGGAGACACTCCCCTGTGCACTGATTGGTGAGGAGGAGTGTCCTCACATGCCCACACACGCCCCGCGAGCACGCTGGGATCTGTAAACACCGTAAACCCGGAAGAAGGAGAATTACGAATTACGAGAATTCTGAAGCCTTATGCGCCTCGCCTCATCTATACGCTCTTGCCAGTATCTGTTGGCATTGTCGGTGACAACAAGCCACAGCACCAAGACCAGCAACACTAATGACACCATGTTCTCCATGTTTATTGTTTACTATCCGGGTCGTGAGACTACCGCTTAAAAGCTCACTGATGTCACTGTTTGCGCCGCATAACGACATCACCTGACATCCACCCACTTTCGCTAACTCCACCCAATGTGTCCACCCACTTCCAGCCAGCACGGTTCAGCGCGGTTGTAGTCGAAATGCAACTCCAACAGCCCCACTCAGCTCGACTCAGCACGGCACGGCTCAGCCCGACTCAGCCGAGTTGGTAGTGGAAAAGCGGCATTAAAGAGCGAGATGGTTTCGGGGGGGTTTAGTTAGAACCCAGCCTCTGCTCCACTGTAGCACCAAATCTAATGGCACTTCTACGTGAGCATGGTTAGCCCCCAAAGAGCACTCAGCATGGCTTTCTGGCACAGTTAGCTAACCGTGTACAGTACTACAAAACTGGGTGAGGCAGTGGTCAGCACTGTCGCCTCATAGCAAGAAGGTTCTGGGTTTGAGCCCAATGGCTGACGGAGGCCTTTCTGTGTGGAGTTTGCATGTTCTTGCCGTGTCTATGTGGGTTTCCTCTGGGTGCTCCGGTTTCCCCCACAGTCCAAAGCCATGCAGTTAGGTTAACTGGCTATTTGAAATTGCCCATAGGTGTGAATGTGTGTGTGAGTGCACAGGAAGGAACTGGCCGCCCTACCGCTGCAATTCTGGCCAAGTCAACCAAACACTGGTTCGCCTCAAGCCCGGATCTGGTTCGGCAATGAATACGACTGCAAAACTGTGTGCGTGCGATGACGTGAAGTAGGTATTCACGCTTTGTTTTTGAGCGCCTGGTAAAAACAGAGATACTTACTAATGGTTAAAGAAGCAGCTTTGGGATGAAAAGGTCACCAGTTCGATTTCAGTTCTGTGGGGTCTAATGGTGATCCAATCAAAGCTGATAACTTTAGAAGGTTACAGATAGGGTGGCACGGTGGTGTAGTGGTTAGCACTGTTGCCTCACAGCAAGAAGGTTCTGCGTTCGAGCCCAGCGGCCGACAGTGGCTATTCTGTGTGGGTTTCCTCCTGGTGCTCTGGTTTCCCCCACAGTCCAAAGACAGGCGGTTAGGCTAACATGGGGTAGCCATGGTCTGAAGGTTGGGCTGAAGTGCTCTTGAGCAAGAAACCTAACCCCCAACTGCTCCCCACTGTTCTGGGTATGTGTGTGTATGTGCGCTCATTGCTCACTTGTGTGTTCGCTGCTTCAGATGGGTTAAATGCAGAGGAGACATTTCACTGTGCCCAAGTCTGTGCTTCAGTGTGAGAAATAAAGGCTTCTTCTTGAGAAAACTTTGTGCAGTAACTAATGTGAAAGTACGTTTGACGCGATAGCATGGCAAGGTGCATATATTATTACTAAGCCACCATGAGGGATGCCATGGCCTAATGGTTAGAGAAGCAGCTTTGGGGCCAAAAGGTCACCGGGTCGATTCCCTGGACCAGCAGGAATGGCTGAAGTGCCCTTGAGCAAGGCACCTAACCCCCAAGCTGCTCCCCAAGCTGCTCTGGATACAGTAATAGCATCTGCTGAATGCCTATGATGTCATGTAACATTTGAGCCAATAATAAAACTCAAAAGATGGAAATGAGATGAACCTTTTTTTTTTTTTTGCGAGGCCAGGCAAATTTTCTATTAAGAATGTACCATGAATGATTAGCTTCCGTTAGACTGCAATCATTCACATGAATACTGCTGTAAAACAATGCCTGTATACTGCCGTACTATTATTTACAGTGAATTGAGCTAATCACCTTATGAAAGGCAGGAATATGATGAATGGACAACAACACCCTCCATCAGCTTCATGCCGGTCAGAGAAATGCTTTTTATTTATTCACTCGTTTATCTTCAGCGACAGCTTTATCCTGGTCAGTAGGCTGGGGTGAGATTGGTTTTTCCCTGCTCAGGGTTTCCCAATTTAAAATATCATGCTCAACGATTTAACCATCCAGAACGGTTAGGGTTTTGTTTTTTAAGATATGAAAATGAGCATTTCCACCAGCTTTTGACCATTTTCAACTGAAAATGTTTCAGTAGCATCTCTAATAATGATAGTTACACTGTTAAACTGTGAATAAACTCAAAACGCTTTCTATTTATTTTGACAGGAAGCAAAGTATCACTGGCCTGTGATACCCCTTTTTGACCAACACACTCTCAGAAAATAAAGTATATTATTGTATCTTTAGGGGTACACCGGCTTGTCACTGGTGCAGTACCCTCTAAGGTACTTATTTGTACCCTTTGGAACATGTATGTACCTTTTGTCCCCTAAAAAGGTACACATAGGCTATGTTCACACTGCAGGCTGAAGTGACTCAAATCCGATCTTTTCGCCCATATGTGACCTGTATCCGATCTTTTATTGACAATATGAACGACACAGATCCGATTTTTTCAAATCCGACCCAGGCCGTTTGGATATGTGGTCCTAATTCCGATTCCTATCCGGTCTTTTCATATGCGACTTCAGTCTGAACCGCCAGGTCGCATTCATCCGACTTACACGTCATCAACAAGCCACAAACGTCACTATTCTGCGCTGAAGTAGGCGGCGGGTCTCTCAAAAAAAGTTACAACAACATGGCGCATAATCACGGGCGCAGATAGAGGGGGGGACGGGTGGGATTCGTCCCACCCAGATTTAAATTCACCTCGTTCGGTCCCCCCCACTTATAGGGAGGAAAAACCGTCTATGCTGTCTTTCTTTGCATAAGGCAAACCTCACGGAAAAATCAAAAGACTAATTACCATTCGGTTTATTGAGGTGCACAGCAGTGTATACATAGTTGCAACAACTCACATAAAACAAAACAAAGACTGATATTCGGTTGGTTGAGCTGCGCAGACTGCACAGGTTGCGAGCTCGAGCTTGGTTGCTATGGTAACCCACAACAAGTTTGACAGGCATATCGGGGTTGGGGTTGGTTTGCTGGCAGCTTTGTCCCCCCCCCAGTTTTTTGTCCCCCCCCCCCAGTTCAAAAAACGTATCTGCGCCCCTGCGCATGACATCAATGCGAGGGACGCTTCGGGCTGTGAAGGTTCTGAATCTTCTCAATGGAAGGACGCAGAGGTTAGGGAGCTGATTTCCATTTGGGGGGATACAGCTATTCAAGCTAGACTGGATGGGTCATACCGCAACCGGGCGGTTTTACTTCCGCAAACACTGGCCATGCTCACTGCGTGTGACGTCGTCGTATCCTGCAATGCGCATGCGGAACACTTTTAGGTCGCTTTTCGTTCATACTGAGGATCACATACAAGTCGCATATATTTGTTAATGTGAACGACCTCACAAAAAAATCGGATTTCACAAAAAAATCGGAATTGAGCATTAAGCCTTGCAGTGTGAACGTAGCGATAGTTACTTTGAGGTCCAATAATAAGCCCTAAGGGGTACGTTAGTGGGCGGCATGGTGGTGTAGTGGTTAGCGCTGTCGCCTCACAGCAAGAGGGTCCTGGGTTGGAGCCCAGCGGCTGGCGAGGGCCTTTCTGTGCGGAGTTTGCATGTTCTCCCCGTGTCCGCGTGGGTTTCCTCCGGGTACTCCGGTTTCCCCCACAGTCCAAAGACATGCAGGTTAGGTTAACTGGTGACTCTAAATTGACCGTAGGTGTGAATGTGGTTGTCTGTGTCTATGTGTCAGCCCTGTGATGACCTGGCGACTTGTCCAGGGTGTACCCCGCCTTTCGCCCGTAGTCAGCTGGGATAGGCTCCAGCTCGCCTGCGACCCTGTAGAACAGGATAAAGCGGCTACAGATAATGGATGGATGGAAGGGATGGGTATGTTAGTGTAGACTGTACATAGACTCCTCCTGTACCCCTATTTCTGACACTGCAGGGAATGGGTTCTTGAACTAGTTCCATTCAGGATTCCTTGAACCTTGGTTGCAGCTACCGAACCGGCCCACGTTTTCACTAGTTTTGAGTTGAACCATTATAATAAAGAATGCATCATGAATGGAGGGCGTTGCACAATGCACAGCAGGAGTAAACAGTACTAGCAAGAGGGCGGTGCACATTGATTACCTCCGAGCTTTTGTTCTGTTAGTGCAGATATTTGTTTTCATTCCATTTTTTTTCCATTGTTGTGCTCTGCTTCCTCCTCAAACTAATGACGCACCCACTGATGTTATTATGGTCTATGCTGGAAAAACCAGCTATATTTTGGATCCAGCTGGGTACCAACGTATCGAGACGACAAGAAGAGAAGCCTTTATTTCTCACGTGTACACTCAAGCACAGACTCAAGCACAGTGAAATTCCTCCTCTGCATTTTACACGCACATGCACACACAAATGAGCAATGAGCACACACACACATACCTAGAACAGTGGGCAGCAGTGTTGTGCATGAACGCGTTCAAAAGAACGCGTTCACTGAACACGCTCGTTTTTCCATGAACTTTGAACTGAACGCAACAACTTTGTAATGAAAGAACTTGAACGTGAATTCGTTCAAATTATGCGACATGAACGACAAACATGAAGATGAACGAAACATGAAACCTGATGAATCGAGTGGCACGTCTACTTGCAAGATATTTTACGTTCTACTACTTCACTGTCGGTCTGATGTTGTTGTCACTCACTGCCCTGAGGTGCCGCGTGTGTGGAATGCATCATGGATAACGTAGTGTGAAGCCGGAGATAGTGGATGGCTCTATGATTGGGCTCCATACTACGTTACCCATGATGCAGCAGAGCAGAGTAGGCGTAACCCAGCGTTCCCTAGCTACAGGCAGCAGACAGCGCGCACACCACAGCCGGCGCACGCTCACAGCAACATGGCCAGTGAAAGTTCAAGTAGCGGCACGGAGAACACAGATGAGTACAATGCCAAATGATTTTAGAAATTTGATTGTTGTGTGCATACACAGATGTGTACTGAAGAATGAGGCTATCTGAAGTTTTCCTGTTTTGTATTTTGAGAAATAAAAAGCCCTTGAGCACGCATCCCTCTGTCTGATCAATATGGTTGATATGGTCAATGCTGTTGATATGGATCTTAAAATAGCACTCCTTCAGTGTATATACATATTGGCAGTCATCTTTTTAGAAACACACACATTTATGAGGAAGTCTAGTAGTCGTTTATTAAAAGTTCCTGTTAGTTGAAACTGAAAGCATTTGTTTGAAGTCACGTGTAACGTTTTGGTAGCAGTGGTTGAGTCAGTGAAGAAATCAAAATATTTTGTCCTTTTTTCCATATATAGTATGTACAATAACTTCCATTTTGTCTGACAGAATATTCATTCATTCATTCATTCATTATCTCTAGCCGCTTTATCCTTCTACAGGGTCGCAGGCAAGCTGGAGCCTATCCCAGCTGACTACGGGCGAAAGGCGGGGTACACCCTGGACAAGTCGCCAGGTCATCACAGGGCTGACACATAGACACAGACAACCATTCACACTCACATTCACACCTACGGTCAATTTAGAGTCACCAGTTAACCTAACCTGCATGTCTTTGGACTGTGGGGGAAACCGGAGCACCCGGAGGAAACCCACGCGGACACGGGGAGAACATGCAAACTCCGCACAGAAAGGCCCTCGCCGGCCCCGGGGCTCGAACCCAGGACCTTCTTGCTGTGAGGCGACAGCGCTAACCACTACACCACCGTGCCGCCCTGACAGAATATAATATCTATAATATGTGAGTACGGTAGTTTTGAGCTAGAATGTAGCATATGATTTTAGTCTTTATTTTCATATCCCACCTAAAAGTAAAATGAACTGAACTTTGAACTAGTTCAGAATTAAAACTGTGAACTATGAACGTGAACAGTTCACTTTTAACATGTTTGAACTGAACTTGAACTAGTTCAAAAAAAAAGTGTGAACTTGCACAACACTGGTGGGCAGCTATGCTACAGCACCCGGGGAGCGGTTGGGGGTTAGATGCCTTGCTCAAGGGCACTTCAGCCCAACCTTCAGGCCACGGCTACCCCATGTTAACCTAATTGCGTGTCTTTGAACTGGACTGTAGGGGAAACTAGAGCACCCATGCAAACTCCACATAGAAAGGCCCCCCGTCAGCCACTGCGCTCGAAACCAGAACCTTCTTGCTGTGCTAACCACTACACCACCGTGCCACCTGGTGTTCATGGTCCAAACCAATTTATTTCTGGACAAAATGCTCTGAAAGGTTCAACATTTGGTGTACAAACCAAAACAGAACCCATTCCCTGTTGGCCGAAAAGGAGTCTCAGATAAGGGGAATGGGGTGGAACTTTCAGGAAGTGTCAATTAATTGCTGGGTTTCAGTCACGTGACTTTTCTTAGCGGTTTTACCGGAAGTGAAATGGCTGGTGGTCTAAACGGCTGCCGTAGTGCAAACAACTAGCGATAACTTATCAGAGTACGCTCGTAATCTAGAAGCCGCTGCTCGCTTTAGATATATTCAGAAGATTGCTATGTGCAGTCTGGGAAAGAAGGATTTGTCACACGATCTCAAAAACTACCCTTCAGTCGAGTTCCCCGACATCTCGAACTATCTGGTGTTGCAGACGTCCTTCTACACCGCAAAACAGATGAAAGCGTGGAAGAGTATGGAGGCTTACAACTTTTTTGTATGTGGCTGGGTAAAGGACCTCGGGATCAAGTCGCTGCCGAATGAACCCTGGATTGTTTTTGCCCGTGTAAGAATGTTTAAGCTTTGCGTTCACGTCTTTACAACGAAGCGCTGCAACTTGAAGTGCAAACAAACAACTTGTGTTGGCTCTTATCTCTCAGGTAAATCATTCACAAAGATCATCAGAAACCCCTTTAAAGACCTGGGTCTTAGTTAAACAAGACGGAGAAGTGATCACGGCGCATTGTAACTGTACGGCTGGGGAAGAATTTTGTCGCGACCTTCATGCAGGAGTAAACAAAGAAACAGCTGGGGACTTTAGCGCTTCATGACTAAAAAAAGTCCCGTAAAATAACGACACATAGCAAGAAAAGTCCTTGGAAAGCACTAAGGCCATGGCTGAGAGGGAGATCCAAACCTTTCACCAAGTGAAACTCGAGCATGCTTCGACTCGACTCCCTTCGATTTCAGTGGGAGGTTCAAAAGCCACCTTTCCCGACGTCTTTTTGTGAAATCCTGTGTTCGTTCACCCTTTTTTATTAGTTCACGAGGAACCCTGAAGAAACTTTTATCAGTTTCACGGTTTGATCGATTCGAACAACCTAAAACAACGCAAGCGTAAAGCATTTTTCATGCGAGCAATGCACCTTCACCGTACAAACGCTTTGTCAACATAGCTTTGGTAGACCACCAGGTAAAGTTTTGAATAACTAATGAGGCGGATGTGACGTCACGTGAAACCCAGCGATATCAAAACACTTGTGCAGATCATTGTCTATTAGCTCAACTCCTGTTTTATTGTGGAAAACAGGACGCCTCTTTTGGCATTATTTAAAAAAAAGTATTTAAAAAAAAAAAAACGGAGGGGGGACAGGGACAGGGAGAACATCCACAACTTTACCCAGAGAGTCACCCAGCTGCCTGCTTCCAGCTCCATTTCAGGTAAATTACAGCAATCATGATAAAATTAAACAGCAATCAGATGTCGACTTCCACCTGCGTAAATGTGACCTGCTGTATTTCCAGCTGAAGTGTAAAATTAACCGAGACGTCGTTGCCTAATGAAATGTTATTAAACTGAGGGGTGCTCGAGGTGCTCGTAAGAATGATCACCTGCAGAGCAGACAGCATTGCAATTTAGTGCGGCATGAAGACAGAACGAGTCTGTCCGTCACTTCGGAACAATGACACGATGGAACAGTTTTTAATTGAAAGAGAGCTTTATAAATCTATAATCTACTGTAATTCTCTACCAAAGGAGGCAGAACGTCGTCTCTTAAAAAAAAGACGTCATCGAAGATCTAATTACACAAGCCAGACAGAAACGTGGAACTAAATAATCACCTCTCAAGAAACATCTCATCTCATCTCATTATCTCTAGCCGCTTTATCCTGTTCTACAGGGTCGCAGGCAAGCTGGAGCCTATCCCAGCTGACTACGGGCGAAAGGCGGGGTACACCCTGGACAAGTCACCAGGTCATCACAGGGCTGACACATAGACACAGACAACCATTCACACTCACATTCACACCTACGGTCAATTTAGAGTCACCAGTTAACCTAACCTGCATGTCTTTGGACTGTGGGGGAAACCGGAGCACCCGGAGGAAACCCACGCGGACACGGGGAGAACATGCAAACTCCACACAGAAAGGCCCTCGCCGGCCACGGGGCTCGAACCCGGACTTTCTTGCTGTGAGGCGACAGTGCTAACCACTACACCACCGTGCCGCCCTCTCTCAAGAAACATGACATTTTGAATTTAGATGCAAAGATATGCTGAATATATACAGAAAGCGATCTGTGGGAAATACAAACCCGAGTGAAATATGCACTGTGGACGTCAAGTCCCTAACTCGTTGTGATTAGTGCAAGTGTGCGACGCTTTCAGAGTTCTGAGATAATTCAATCCCACGCACTGATCTGCAATGAACCTGATCATTAAAAGCACAAGCGTCATCTCGCTGTTTGCTCGAACGTTCCCACGGCAACAGGCTTTTAGCATCAAAGTCAAACAAAAGTCCTGTCAGTGTAAAGATGGTCGAAATATATTAATAACAAAGGCAGATTTTCTGCAGTGGAGTTCATGCTTTGTGGTTCAAAAAAAAAAACACTCCTATACACCTAGAACAGTTCCACGCTCATTTCAGGAGATTATTAATTCATCAGAGGAGTGCTTGAGGACTTGAACATACAGTAGGGCTAGTGTGCTTTAGTAATGCCATTCAGCACTTAAATAACATTTCACTGAAGCGAGATCACACGAGACGGTGTTTCGGTCGTAGCTAATCGCGGCTGTGCTGATGTTCAGTACGACAGCAGGACCTTGACTGCGAGACTGATTTGATACAACAGTTCTCTCGATGAGAAATTCGTATCGAGTGACATTTTCGACACGATATGGTCAAATGTTCTATTAATTTCTGCTGTGCTAGTGGAAATAGATCCTGTAGAAGCCACGCTCACTTTTCAGCCCGGAGGCTAACTGGCTCGCGAGCTCGTATTGATTTGTACATTTCTGTTAAAGGTGCCGCGGGGAACGCTGGTGTCCCTTCGGCCTTTTCGTTTTCATCTGACGAGCCATCATATTTTAAGTCAAAAGTTATTTTCCTGAAAAGTGCTTTTTGTCATGTTCGCTGATGTACCTGGTTAGAACTAGGAAGTGGAGTTTTATGTAACGAGCAGAGCGAGTCACACAGTGAAAACGTCCCAGTGTTGTTATCACGCAGTCTCAACACTGTCGGAACGCCACTCGGCCAATCAAATTAGTGGACTGGAACCAACTGTTGTATAATAAGGAATATCATACAGTGGTGTAGTGGTTAGCGCTGTCGCCTCACAGCAAGAAGGTCCTGGGTTCGAGCCCCGTGGCCGGCGAGGGCCTTTCTGTGCGGAGTTTGCATGTTCTCCCCGTGTCCGCGTGGGTTTCCTCCGGGTGCTCCGGTTTCCCCCACAGTCCAAAGACATGCAGGTTAGGTTAACTGGTGACTCTAAATTGACCGTAGGTGTGAATGTGAGTGTGAATGGTTGTCTGTGTCTATGTGTCAGCCCTGCGATGACCTGGCGACTTGTCCAGGGTGTACCCCGCCTTTCGCCCGTAGTCAGCTGGGATAGGCTCCAGCTCGCCTGCGACCCTGTAGAACAGGATAAAGCGGCTAGAGATAACGAGATGAGATGGATCACCATGATATACACAGATACGCAGTCAAGCCGGAAAGTCTGCACACCCCTTTCACCTTCTCCAGGTTTTATGTTACAGACTTATTCTACAAGAGATTGAGTTCATTTTTTGTCACAAAATTCTACACAAAATAGCCCATAATGACAAAGTGAAAGCAGGTTTTTTGAAAACATGCAATTTTATTGGACTGACGAAAATAGGTTATTTAGGGGTTACATATCTCTACACACCCTTAGCCTAATACTTGGTTGATGCACCTTTGGCAGCAATTACAGCTTCAAGGCGTCTTGGGAAAGAAGCTATGAGCTTGGCACACTTGTTTCTGGACATTTTTGCCCATTCCTCTTGGCATATCCTTACAAGCTCTGTCAGGTTGGATGGGGGGCATCGGTACACAGCCATTTTCAGCTCCTTCCATAGATGTTCAACTGGATTCAGGTCTGGGCTCTGGCTGGGCCACTCAAGGACATTCACAGACTTTCTCCGAAGCCACTCCTTTGTTCTTTTGGCTGTGTGCTTCGGGTCGTTGTCACGTTGGAAGGTAAACCTTCGCCCCAGTCTGAGGTCCAGAGTGCTCTCGAGCAGGTTTTCTTCATGGATCTCGGTGTACTTAGCTGCATTCATCTTTCCCTCTATCAGGACTAGTCACCCCATTCCTGCTACTGAAAAACATCCCCACATCATGATGCTGCCACCGCCATGCTTCACAAGTAGGGATGGTATTAGCCAGGTGATGAGCGGTGCCTGGTTTCCTCCAGATGTGACACTTGGTGTTCAGGCCAAAATGTTAAATTTTGGTTTCATCAGATCAGAGAATCTTGTTTCTCATGGTTTGAGAGTCCTCTAGGTGCCTTTTGGCAAACTCCAAGCAGGCTGTCATGTGCCTTTTACTATGGAGTGGCTTCCGTCTGGCCACTCTACCATAAAGGCCTGATTTGTGGAGTGCTGCCTGGATGGTTGATCTTCTGAAAAGGTTCTCCCATCTCCACAAGGATACGCTGGAGCTATGTCAGAGTGACCCTCGGGTTCCTGCTCACCTCCCTGGCCAAGGCCTGTCTTCCCCGATCACTCAGTTTGGCCAGACAGCCAGGTCTAGGAAGATTCTTGGTGGTTCCAAACTTCTCACATTTACGAATGATGGTGGCCACTGTGCTCTTTAGGACCTGTAAAGCTGCAGCAATTTTTCTGTACCCTTCTCCAGATCTATGCCTTGACACAATCCTGTTTCTGAGGTCTGCAAATAACTCCTTTGACCCCATGGCTTGGAGTTTGCTCTGACATGCACTGTCAACTGTGGGACTATGGGCACGTGTTGGCAATCCCCAATCATATCCAATCAACTGAATGTACCACAGGTGGACTCCAGTTAAGCTGTAGAAACATCTCAAGCAGTATCAGTGGAAAGAAAATGCACCTCAGCTCACTTTTGTCTGTCATATCAAAGGGTGTGCATGCTTGTGTACATATGATATTTTACATTTTGATTTTTAATAAATCAGCACAAATGTTTAAAAACCTGCTTTCACTTTGTCATTATGGGCTATTTTTGTGTAAAATTTTGTGACAAAAAATGAACTCAATCTATTGTAGAATAAAGGCCTCTGCATGCCCTTGCGACAAGGCTTTCGCAAATAGCTTTTCGCAGACAGTTGTAATTTATCGTTGAGCGGGGAGTAATAGGCGTGCGCGATGTTATTCACTGCCACAACGCAAGGGGACGCGAAGTCGTGAAATCGCTAGGAGTAGTTGGTGGGTGTGGTTAGTGGAGTGTTTATCCTCCGGTTACTTATAATGACTAGAACTGGAGTCGTATAGATGTCCGTACTTCCTCACTTCCTCGATCAACCACTCTTCGTGCTGCTCCATCTTCGCTCGTGTTTTTAAAAATGGCGGTCGTGAAAACAAACCAAACCGGGAAAGTAGGGAAGCGGAAGTGCGTGTACAGCGGATGTAGAGTGGACCAATCAGAGCCCTCTTGGCTGTCTGCGGTGGTCACAATTTTTGGGAGGTGCGCGCAGAGTGTCTGCGAAGGTGGGGGGGCTATGCAGACGCTGTCTGCAATGCCATCTGTGAGGACTGGGTTGTCAGCATAAATTGGCCTTAAGTCTGTAACGTAATAAAACGTGGAGAAGGTGAAAGGGGTGTGCAGACTTTCCGGTTTGACACTGTACTATGCAAAAGTCTTACCTCCCTATTTTTTTTTCATACAAACTTTGTTACAGATTTCTATTTTATGACTTCTACATTGTTGAGTTAGTACAAAAACATTTTACAGTTCCAAACGTTCATTTCCCAGCACAAAATTAAATGTTACAGAAAAAAAAAATGTTTGTATCGGAGCAGCATGTTACATAAGCGAGCACTTTTCAAATTAAGAACAACAACAACAACTTTATTCATCACACGAACACTTGTGAAATTCCTCTCTGCATTTAACCCATCTGAAGTAGTGAACACACAGGTGAGCAATGAGCACACACACACACACACACACACCCAGAGCAGTGGGCGGCCATGCTAACAGCACCCAGGGAGCAGTTAGGGGTTAGGTGCCTCGCTCAAGGGCACCTCAGCCCAAGGCCACCCCATGTTAACCTACCTGCATGTCTTTGGATTGTGGGGGAAACCGGAAGAAACCCACGCAGACACGGGGAGACACGGGAAGACACAGAAAGGCCTAGTCTGGTTAACACCAGACCATATCACAAGTGAAATATGGTCTGGAATCCGCCTATTGAATTTCTCGTGGGGAGGTGTGGTTTACGATTGTCAACGGCCGTTTATTGGACGTTGCGAATGTCTATCATTTGGCGTATACGTAGCCCATGGCCAATCATGGCAGTTGTACTATTCAGAACAGTGTCTAAAGCTTGATCGAAAGTTTGGTTCGTATCGCTCGCCGCCATGTTAAATGTGATCCGTAAACAGTCCCAAATAAACTACAAGCTTCCGTTTGTCGAGTAGTACGCGTCACCGTCTTTCCACCCCTCCCCACTCTCTGATTGGCTCCCTAACTCAGGCGAGCCTTTAGACCACAGTTTCCATGCTGTCTTTTCAGATCGGAACGATTGTACAAAGCAGCATGGGATTTCCCAGGCTAAGAAAGGCCCCCGTCGGCCCCTGGACTCGAACCCAGAACCTTGTTGCTGTGGGGCGACAGTGCTAACCACTCTATCATGAAGGCTGTTGGGTTTTGGTGCAAAATGAAGCGAGTATGACGGTCAAAGTGTCCAGAAGAACTGTGGCTGGTTCTGTAAGATGCTCAGTAAAACCTACAGCTCATTTCCGCATAAAACTGCACTCACTGTACCTGAGACGACTTTTTTTTTTCCTTAAAGCAAAGGGTCGTCTCACACCAAATATTGACTTTGTTTCATTTATTATGGCTTACTGCTTACTGTTTATAGTATTTTAATGCTTTATTTCATTATTTTTAAGCCATTTTTGGTTGACAGCATTTCTTTACATGTAAAAAATGAGTCAGTGCAGGTGTATCATATTTTACTGCATATGTTTCTACAGCTGCAGTTGAGGTATGCATTATTTATTTATTTATTTATTTTTAAATTCCACTCTTGCTGCTTGGGGTAAAAGAAAACAGATGAACATGCCGTTCACTTTAGAAAGCTAAGGATTCATTCGATGTTCTGTTACTATCTTCTGCATGCATATGTAGATTTGTAGAGTAGTTCCTGTCTCCAGTTCTCAAGGGCATGCGTGAGGTCAAGCTGTGCTTGAAAAGAAGGAAAAATGCAGCAAGGTGGAGATTACGTTCTGTCAACAAGAGTGCTCTGAGAGCACAATATCCCCTGCTGGCGACTCGGCCATAACTTCGGTAAAATGCGACTGAATTGAACGAAATTTCAATCTGCGTATAACTGTCATATAACAAAGGCTTTTGCCAAGTTTGGTGAAATTCCTCCATAAATTGTGAGAGGAGTCGATTTCAGAAGAACGTACACCCTCATGAAATTCTCAAAGTACAAGTTAATTATTCAAGGGTCAAAACTGGTCAAATTTTCACAAACGAAATTAAATCGCAATATGCGTATTACCGTCATATAACAAGGGCTTTTGCAAAGCTTCGAGAAATTCGTCCAAAAATTGTGAGAGGAGTTGATGTCAGAAAGTGAGCACCCTTCCTGGGACGGACGGGCATCGCCACGACATAATCCCCCTTCGGGCCTTTTGGCCAGCGGGCGATAAAAAAACTATCATGGGATGCAGAGAGAAAGACTAAGGCTACATCCACACGACAACGGCAACGAGATTTTTTTTTTAAATATCGCGTCCACATGGGCAACGGATCGGTAAAATATCAGGTTCATATGGCAACGCAACGCTTGCTGAAAATGATGCAATACACATGCCACACCTCTACGTGCGCTGTAAGACGGTCCCATCGGAGACACCAGAACAATAGAAGTAGGACGCATGCGCATAAACCCCTTCTTCTGTAGCATTAGCCACATAAAGTTTTGATTATTAATCAGTAGCGTAAAACGAAAGACGCGGAAAGAGGAATGAATGGGGGTAGATGGAAGCCGGTACGCCAACATTCTGATATCCTCCAGAATTCTTTAATGGTCCGGGATAAATTGAATGCTACACGTTGATGGATTACTTTGTTCTTCTACGCCCTTTTTGAGGAATGTATTGTCGGACTTAAACCAACATCTGAAGAGGTGAGATCGCTCCTTTTTTTCCTGGTGGGATTGTTTTTGTTTTTGGAAAGCACATGGGCGGTGCGCGGTTTGGTACTGCTTCCGCAGTGTTTGGACTAAAGACTCTGCCCTAAGGGCTATTCTCTCACTCTCTCTCTCTCTCACTTTGCACCATTACACAATAAATATTCACAGTGAAAATATTTTGTAAGCGCGCTTCATGAACCAAGTTGTAGGATTTGTTGACAACTCGCATCGAGTTCGTTACACTTCTACCCGGCATGAAGCACTGACAGTCATGTGGTTGTGACGTCATCGTAAACAAATCCGTTCTACTCATCCAGACGACTTCGCAACGGCGCCGTTGCCAGATTTTTCCACTCTGGAACCCGTTCTCAAAAGATTTCGTTTTGGGGCACCCAAAACACCGGTGCCGTGTGGACGCCAGGCCGAAACGATAAACAATTTTATCAGATTCACCTGAATCCGTTGCCGTGTGGACAGGGCCTAAGCCGATGAAAAGTATGCTATGCTGAGATGCTTTTCTGCTCACCACGGTTGTAAAGAGTGATTATACGAGGTACTATTTCCTCTGATCTCTCTGATGAACAAGGCAGATCAGCAGTTTATGAAATAATCAAACCAGCCCTTCTGGTACCAACATCCATGGCACAGTTAAAGGTCAAGCCTCACTCATTAGTACCATTTTTAAAATATATATATAAATATATGAAACTAATATTCATAAAATCATTATAACTGGAGTTTTCCTCGACAACTTTTCATGGTTATAACTTAAGGCAAGTACTATTCCTCAGTATAATGCCCCATGTGGCATCCAGAAGAACCTTTATAACCTATAATAACCTGTGAATAAAAAAATAAAGCCACTGGAAAACTGATCAACACTTAGAAGACAATAAACATCAGAAATATTTTAAATATTTGAGCAGTGTGGGCTTCAGTTAAAGTGAATGATGTATGAAAATATTCCTGTGAAAATATGAAAATATTCAGTGGAGCGCCATTATAACACGATCCAAAGAATCCAACCATGTTACGAGCGAATCCGTGTTATAACGGTACGGAAAATCAGGCATGGCTCGAGTAGAAAACATATAAACCAGTCCATTGAAGAAATCCAGCGAAGAAATCCCAAAAACTACGATCGTTTTTACCATGCTGATTACTCTTTTTTTTTTTTTTTTAAATCGTTGACTCTCAATGTAACAAATATTATTTTTTTCGCAGTCCAGTTTCCATCAAATCCTGCGCTCTGGCTGGCAACCAGGTCCGTATCCTACGATACAGACTCCAGTTACGGACCTCTGGCGACTCGCTCGTTCACAACAACAAACATAGCAGCATTTTTGTCAACATTTATCTTTTTTTCATAAGATTTATTTATAAGATTATCAAAAATCTTATAAATTTTTGCCAGCATTTCTCAGGAGAATAGCATTAATTTTACAGCATGGATAGCGATAACGACAGTGTTCACAGCGAAAGCAAGTTTTACTACCCTGAGGAAGAAGAAATAAAATAAAACATTTCAGGAGAAAGCTAAAAACCTGTAACTTGCTAATGCCGAGCAAAAACATGGCTGAATCCTGAATGACTCAATTTTGTATAAATAGGGGACTACATAGGCAGCAAAATGTAGTTTTTTTCCTGCCATGGAAGTGCACTTGTATACCGAGGAGGAAGCAATTTGCATTACAGCCGTGAATGAGGATTCAAAATGGCGGCTTGGCTCGGTTTTCCCTTTCGGGCGCTCTCGTTTTCTGTTAGAATTTGGTAAAGAAAAAAATATATATATTATTTACCAGCTTAAGGTCGGTCCGTATGGTGAAATACCGTGACCTCGGCCCAGAGGGCCTCGCTCAGTACTTTCAAGACCTCGGTCACGGTATTTCACCATACGGACCTCCCAGCTGGTAAATAACATATATCTCATCTCATCTCATTATCTCTAGCCGCTTTATCCTTCTACAGGGTCGCAGGCAAGCTGGAGCCTATCCCAGCTGACTACGGGCGAAAGGCGGGGTACACCCTGGACAAGTCGCCAGGTCATCACAGGGCTGACACATAGACACAGACAACCATTCACACTCACATTCACACCTACGGTCAATTTAGAGTCACCAGTTAACCTAACCTGCATGTCTTTGGACTGTGGGGGAAACCGGAGCACCCGGAGGAAACCCACGCGGACACGGGGAGAACATGCAAACTCCACACAGAAAGGCCCTCGCCGGCCCCGGGGCTCGAACCCAGGACCTTCTTGCTGTGAGGCGACAGCGCTAACCACTACACCACCGTGCCGCCCTAAATAACATATATGTATGTAATAAAATATTTTGCTGCCAGTGTCTCAAATACTTTAATATTACACGACTACTGTATTAACTTTATTTTTGTCCTGAAATTTCGGAACATTTCCTTTGTAACTATAGATTTCCTCATTAATTACGGATAAAACGCAAACAGACGGATTTTGGAGAGAATTTTGAGAAAATTTGGGATCGATGAAGTTTTATTGTCTCATTTTTCTCATCAAATTACAAAAAGGATTCGTGCTTTGTTCTAAAAGCATGCGAATGCCTCGAGCTGGAGCGACATGGGCCATTATTAGGAGTTTTACTACCAACTTATAAAGAATTATCGACCTCACTCTAATCATTCATGAATATGGACTTTTTAAAAATGCATCATTCGAGTTATTTTTCCAAATTATACAAAAAAAAATCTAATTAATTCGATATTTATAACAGAATTAACCTCATGATTAAAAGAATACACCAGTTTTAGTTCCAGGATCTGTGCCGTTCTGTCTGTGGTCACTCGCAGAGATCGGGTCTAATTACAGGATTGAAGCGAAGCATGTGCACTTTTTGTGCAAAGCAACCCAAATGGCAGTATGGATAACAGTATGATCGTGAGTTTTCATTGGCACATCATTAACTGCAAAATCACAATGTCCGTTATTCTACCGGGCACTGTCTTTGAGAGCTGCTCTGCATGGCAGATTGACAGTGCGGGTCATGGCGGTGTCGACGCAGAGCACCGTTGGGAGCGCCTCTGAGCCGACGCAGCTTTTTAATCAGTGCCTAGCAGTCTTCCTGAGAGGGTGTGTGCTCACAGAGGGGCATGGTAACACATTCCTAATGCAAAGCTGGCACACAGGCCAAGAGTCACATGCTGCCAGCTAGGCCTGTCAATCCAAATTTCAACCCACAACACATCTCAACAACGGACAGATTTAAGATTCAACTTGGTTCTTTTTTTCCCCCCCGTTGTGCAAATGAAACAGAAGGGGAAACATGACTCAGGCAGGTAAAGCAGCTGTGGGAGTCACGCTGGGATTGTGAATGATGAATGGTGTTGCTCTGAGGGAGAGTGCTGCTTTTTTCGTCTGATAGTCCTGAGGACGTTTCTAGTGCTGCTGATTAGTAGACATGTTATTGTATAAAATACAGTACAGATACAGAGGTGGACAAAGTACCCAACTTCATTAATTCAGTCAAAGTACAGATCCCGCTGGTCAAATGTGACTCCGATACAAGTGAAAGTTGTCCAGTCGAATTTTTACTTAAGTTAAAGTACTGAAGTATTAAAAGTGCATTTTCTGTCAATGCATCGTTGTATTATTGCCACAACGCTTACAAAACCTAAGACAGAAATGTGAATTCACAAAATGAACGCATGCTGTGCATCATGGTGGTCTAACATTAAGCTAGCTAGTCAGTGAAGCTCCACCTGACATGCTAGCAAACTCTTTTCAAACTCTAAATCATATTGGGTATCTAACACTACTAGAAAAGAAAGATTTCTGCATTCTGTTTATTTGGCAAGATCATGCTAAAACATATTTCTGAAAGGACTTCAGATAAGTTAGCGTTATTCATGTTAGCGTAACTCCGTTTTTACATGCTAACTAACAGTGTCCAAGTTAACTAGCTATGTGTTAACGTTAGCCGTGGACAAGACGATGGCAACATACATGTCAACCTTTGGTCAATCAAACCTGTATAACCAACCTCCAAAATCCGTATTTCCCTTATAAAATCCGTATAAGATGCAAATTAAAATAATTTACCTAAAATTTGAATGATAATTAACAATGATGTATCCCAGTTACTTTTTATTCAATATTAATAACAATAAACCTTCAGGATGAATACAAAGCTCCAATGTTTCACAAAAACACAAAGTGTTATCAGCGTAGTTACGAAGGAAATACTTCGTTGTTTGGAGACAGGTTTCACCGAGCGGCTATTATGCGCGAGACTTCATATTAGCCACAAAGTCAGAAAAATCTGTTCGTAAAATTACGCTATAATGACCAAATACAATGAAAAGTATTTTTCCAGTCTCACCTGTGAAAGGTAATCCCATGTGATCTCGTTTGGACGGTAAACCTGTTGGTACAGTTAAACGCAGCACATGAATGAGGCATCTTTATTCTCAGAATCGCCACTGTGCCACATCCAATTTGGCGGCGAGGATGACGTATGATTCTACGCAGAAGGCGGCGTCTATGTTTATATGTCTATGACTTCCGGGTTGGCGGGATTCTCGCAATGCGGTGTGCGCATGATCAAAAGTGGAACAAAGTCTCGCTACCACAAGATAATGCGCGATTTCATAAGACTCTTTACTGGCTGTCGTGGGAATTGATTATAGCTCTAAATAAATATTGAAGTTTTTTTAAAGAATCCGTATAACTTTATTTGTACGCCCGTATACTACGTTTATTGAATCAAATCCGTATAAAATACGGACATTCCGTATAGGTTGACATGTATGTGGCAACCTGGCGAGCAAATCCACAGAAAGTCATTTGACTAACCAGACTGCATAGCTATTACAACGTTATCGCTAGCTCTAAAAGCACAGACAACTTCATTGCAAGTTTTCTCTTGGAATAAAACGTTTACATTCCTCAATATTCCTCAATATGCACGGTGGTGTAGTGGTTAGCACTGTTGCCTCATAGCAAGAAGGTTCTGGGTTCGAGCCCAGTGGCTGACAAGGGCCTTTCTGTGTGGAGTTTGCATGTTCTCCCCGTGTCCGCGTGGGTTTCCTCCGGGTGCTCCAGTCCCCCCCACAGTCCAAAGGCATGCAGGTTAGGCTAATTGGTGGCTCTAAATTGACCGTAGGTGTGAGTGTGAATGGTTGTTTGTCTCTGTATCAGCGGACAGACGGAAATCGCCACAACATAATCCCCCTTTGGGCCTTTCGGCCAGCAGGGGATAAAAAGTGATACAAAATACAAGGCTTTCGCAAAGTCTGTGTGTTACTGAGTGCTGTGATTGCACTCTAATCAGGAACAGGTGCATGGTGATTGGTCCTAATGGTGCTGCACGCATGCCAACATGCGTGGACGTGACAGATGTAACCAGACAACTGTTTGATATTGGATGCTAACTCTATAGTCATGATGTAAAGTGAAAGCGCTGCTTCACTGCTGTCCACCAGGCACCCAGCAGAGTCGCACCATAATAAATATTGTGGCATTCTTTCTGGCGCATGGCATGCGGTATCAAAGAAAGGAATAAATATGGATTCGTAACTGCGATGCGTATCTCATTATTGGTCTCACTGTGACGAGACAAAGCAGCGGAGTATTGACGTGAAATACACGACACTACACAATTTGATGGTTCATTCACGGTGCTATCATATTATTATTCTATTCAAGTTGATTTTGTGCCCTTGCAAATATGTTGCTCATCCACTCATCAGGAGCTCTGCTTTTAGGCAGTGACTAAAATATCTATGTTAGTGTTCAAAATCCCTGACACTTGCATTCCTCACTCTCATAACTCCATGTGCTTTCTGTAAAAAAAAAGAAAATAAATCACTGCCGTTACTGTATAATTCATAGTAATTACTGAATTATAATCTCAAATAATAAGCCATTTCATTGGTTTCAGTACCAACCATCCAAAATCAAAAAATGCCACGTTGATGACGATTACCATTTGTAACAACAAATCACTTTCAGTGAGTCTCGGATAATACGGCCTCGAGAGTCGAATAACTGACGCAGAGATAGACTCTTCTGAGATTTCGCAGATCCTTTTAACACTAGCTGACTCACTGGGAGGGAAACAAAATCTGGATTTGTACTAAACCTTTCAGTTTCCTACTTTTTCTTTTCAACTCGTGTGCTTTGGTAGACTTTGGAGGAAAATATATTGAAACTAGAGACGCACTAAAAATGTCAACCACCAACAATTTTTTGGCCGACTTTCAGCTGTTTAAGTGAAAATGCCAAAATGCCTTTTTGAAATAGCATTTTGCGCCTTGAAATCGTGTCAAAATCCACCCTATATGTTTCGTAAATGCATTCAGTCGGTAAACAGGAAGTCGATGTGTGACAGACCTGAAAACGGTATACATGGTATAGAACCCCAAGCTGAAGATCAGGACCAAATATCAAGCAGATGTGATTTGTAGTTGCTGAGAAAAGTGTGACGAAAATTTTGTAAATCCACGTTATACGTTTCGTAAATACATTCAGTCGGTAAACAGGAAGTCGATGTGCGACAGACCTGAAAACGGTATACATGGTATAGAACCCCAAGCTGAAGCTCAGTACCAAGTAGCTATGATTTGTGGTTGCTGAGAAAAAGGGTGTTTTGGATGGACGGAAATATGGAGATACGGATAGCTGGACGGACAGAGGTAAGCCAGTAAATGCAGTAAATAGCCCTATTCGACACCACAACTGGAGTAAATCCATATTATGTCAAGAACCGCTCAGCTAAGTAAAGAGAAACAACATCCATCATTACTTTAAGACATGAAGAAGTGACTTTTAATTCATAAAAATTAAGAAAAAACACTGAATTAGAAGGTGTGTCCAAACTTTTGACTGGTACTGTATATATAATCCATCAGGGTTGCAGGAGAAGCTGGAGTCAATCTCAGCTGACTTCAGGTAAGAGGTGGGGGTGCACCCTGGGCACACCACCAATGTACAGTGGTGCTTGAAAGTTTGTGAACCCTTTAGAATTTTCTATATTTCTGCATAAATATGACCGAAAACATCATCAGATTTTCACACAAGGCCTAAAAGTAGATAAAGAGAAACCAGTTAAACAAATGAGACAAAAATATTATACTTGGTCATTTATTTATTGAGGAACATGATCCAATATTACATATCTGTGAGTGGCAAAAGTATGTGAACCTTTGCTTTCAGTACCTGGTGTGACCCCCTTGTGCAGCAATAACTGCAACTAAACGTTTCCAGTAACTGTTGATCAGTCCTGCACAATGGCTTGGAGGAATTTTAGCCCATTCCTCCGTACAGAACAGCTTCAACTCTGGGATGTTGGTGGGTTTCCTCACATGAACTGCTCACTTCAGGTCCTTCCACAACATTTCCATTGGATTAAGGTCAGGACTTTGACTTGGCCATTCCAAAACATTAACTTTATTCTTCTTTAACCATTCTTTGGTAGAACGACTTGTGTGCTTAGGGTCGTTGTCTTGCTGCATGACCCACCTTCTCTTGAGATTCAGTTCATGGACAGATGTCCTGACATTTTCCTTTAGAATTCGCTGGTATAATTCAGAATTCATTGTTCCATCAATGATGGCAAGCCGTCCTGGCGCAGATGCAGCAAAGCAGGCCCAAACCATGATACTACCACCACCATGTTTCACAGATGGGATAAGGTTCTTGTGCTGGAATGCAGTGTTTTCCTTTCTCCAAACAGAACGCTTCTCATTGAAACCAAAAAGTTCTATTTTGGTCTCATCTGTCCACAAAACTTTTTCCAATAGCCTTCTGGCTTGTCCACGTGATCTTTAGCAAACTGCAGACGAGCAGCAATGTTCTTTTTGGAGAGCAGTGGCTTTCTCCTTGAAACCCTGCCATGTACACCATTGTTGTTCAGTGTTCTCCTGATGGTGGACTCATGAACATTAACATTAGCCAATGTGAGAGAGGCCTTCAGTTGCTTAGAAGTTACCCTGGGTTCCTTTGTGACCTCACTGACTATTACACACCTTGCTCTTGGAGTGATCTTTGTTGGTCGACCACTCCTGGGGAGGGTAACAATGGTCTTGAATTTCCTCCATTTGTACACAATCTGTCTGACTGTGGATTGGTGGAGTCCAAACTCTTTAGAGATGGTTTTGTAACCTTTTCCAGCCTGATGAGCATCAACAACGCTTTTTCTGAGGTCCTCAGAAATCTCCTTTGTTCGTACCATGATACACTTCCACAAATATGTGTTGTGAAGATCAGACTTTGATAGATCCCTGTTCTTTAAATAAAACAGGGTGCCCACTCACACCTGATTGTCATCCCATTGATTGAAAACACCTGACTCTAATTTCACCTTCAAATTAACTGCTAATCCTAGAGGTTCACATACTTTTGCCACTCACAGATATGTAATATTGGATCATTTTCCTCAATAAATAAATGACCAAGTATAATATTTTTGTCTCATTTGTTTAACTGTGTTCTCTTTATCGACTTTTAGGACTTGTGTGAAAATCTGATGTTGTTTTAGGTCATATTTATGCAGAAATATAGAAAATTCTAAACGTTCAAGCACCACTATATCACAGGGCTAACACGGAAATGAACACCTTTTCACACCTATGGATGGTTTAGAGTAGCCAGTTGACCTAATCTGCATGTCTTTAGACTGTGGGAGGAAACTGGAAGAAACCCATACAAGTACGAAGAGAACATTGAAACTCCACAAAGAAAGGCTCCAGTTGGCCACAAAGTTCGAACCTGGAACCTTCTTGCTGTGAGGTGACGGTGCTAATCACTGCACCAGTGTGTTGCTCTTAAGCGAACTGAAGTCATTTTTAAACTTGCTTTATTTCTTAATTAACGTGTTATTCAGTTATTTTTTCGGTTTTAGTAACCTTATATCGTGACTCGTATTGGCAACTAATTGCAATTAAATATTATACTTATCGGCCTGTTCGGTTGTTAGCCGTGTTGAATTTAGTTCGTTTGGTCCACGGCAGGCGTCGCTTATCCGCGCGATCTTCACGAGACTTGTGCGAGACTTTGAAACGTAAAGCGTCAGCCAGGTGTCAGTGCCGCCATTTTGAAAACTGCTTTCCAAACGAAATATTGCACAAAAACGAGTTTAAATGATGATTACTGCCTACTTTTTTGAAACTTTCCTGATTGCTATCAAAACAAACAAAACTTCCAGCTTGATTACATCAGCATTCGAAAGAGGGCGCGCGCGTCTTTTGTCAATGTTGGTAGATGTCGGTCACTTTGATTTCCGCTGTACGTTTTACTTCCGTCCTACGATGTCTCGCATTTTTCCAACATCTTTCCTTACGTTTTCTGACATCATTCCTTTCCTTTCTTTTTCTTCCTGACATCTTTACTTTCCTGTCTGTTCCTTTCCTTGTCTGACATCTTTCCTTTCATTTCATTTCCTGAATGAACTCCGAATCTCGTGTACGGCCGTTGCTTTGACATATGGACCGATATATTACAGAGCATATTTCAAACACTCATAGCTTGTTATAGCAGCGACAACATAGCTGTCAGAAACGCAGTCCTATATTTTATAAAATGAGATAAATAGAATTTTGATAATAAAAAATTTGCCTTCAGTTCCCCTTTAAGCATAGTTTGCTGGTTTTTATTGCGGTTATTTAATTCCTGGGCTCCCTTCTGTAACAGGGAGTGGTGATGCATCCCATTAATACACTTTACAATAGATTATTAGATTCTAATCGAATAGATGAGCCAAAATAATCGGGGATCTTTTTTAATGGGCCTCGACTCGTTACAAGTATGAATAGGTGGGCCTCGAAGCAGAAAAGGTTGAGAACCCCTGCCTTAAAATGTGTTTAAAGCCTTTAAACGAGAATGAATCTCTGTGTATTGTTCGACGTGTGCTTCAGAAATCATGCATTTTGCTCTCCAGGATACAGTGATCTTTATTTATCAATATGAACATATTTTGAATTTCTGACACTTGGTGTCGAAACTGCCTTTCTCAGGTTTCCCAAACCTCTGCGCTTGCCTTCATGCCACAGTACATGTTCTCTAAACTTTACTTGATATCGTGACACATGCTCTTGTTGCTACACTTTGTCTAAAGCCGTATGGAATCAATTTTGTGCCAAAATGTTCATACAATACTTTTGAAATATCAAACAAAAACGATAAATCAAAATAAAAAAATAAATTAAAAAAAATTAAAATTCAACTTTTTTTAGACTGGCAAACCAATTATTCGTGTAATTGTGCAAAATATCAGTCTATCAGAGATGCCTACCCCAAATTTTGAATTTCAGTATTCTTGAAAACATTTTTCAGTATTTTGGAATGACTTTCAGTAACGTTAATTTATGCGCATTTCCATTATAAAGAGGTGTATATACCAATATGTTTAACATTTAAATTATTAAAAAGAACTGTTTTGTGTGAATTGAATAAACAAAACGCGAGCAGCCATCTCAACTGAATTTCCACTCGACAAATTTCTAGAGCATACAATATATCACATTTTTATAAATACAATAGCGTTCCCTGTTTGCAGACATTACGGTTGACTACCAATCATTGGTATTGAATGTAACTCCTCAAAAGTATTATATTATATTATATTGCCTGGCAAAATGTTCTACCTCTTAACGGATTCTAATAAAATTTAAAACAATTTTCTTATTTCATGCCAAAGAGAGTCCGACATTATCTTCATGTCCCAATATATAAATACTTCAGCATAATGCTTCAGAAGAGACAGTGAATAAAATGACATTTATAATTGTATTTAAAACAGTGGAATGATCAATTTTTTGCCACAATCCCAACAGCACTAATCATAAAATTCTGTTTTTGATCATACTACATGTACATTTGCACTTGCAACACTGAAAAGACTTTGAATTAAAGAAGTACAGCCAGTGTTGGATATTTCAGTGAATAAAAATCAGACATGTGAAAAGAAACTGAATAAGTTTAACTCACATTTCATGGCACTAATTGGCAAGTTCAACTCCAAGCATACTGTAGGTCAACCATCACCGCTTCAGCATGTGTCACGTTCTGTATCTTTTCATCCACAGATTTCGTAAAAAACTGCTGGATACCCCCAGATTTACTTTCCGCCTGACTCGCCATTTCAGCATACTCCATATGTTTTTTTTGTAGTTGACATGCCGCGTGCAGTCATCGCGACCACCATGAGTGATGTTAATGTCAGTTCTACACAGTTTGCAGTGCGCGTATCCATTGCCCTTTTGACTGGGTGTAATGCACGGCCGTTCTACCGTATCGAAAATAGCGCGAACAAATGTGCGGAATCTGCGCATGACACACCAAGCATGTGTGGCTGTCGTAAAAATAAATAGCCTAGCCGTGAATCGCGCATGGATTGAAAAAGTCGCTTGGACATTTAAAAACAACTCGCTGGAATTAAAGACTTTATAATAATTCCGTACAGAACAACACTGTTTGCCGTAACATCGTATTTACGTAAATTTTCCATACAAAATACAGCCAATCCGTACTAGTAGGCATCTCTGGTCTATTACTCTTCAGAAACCTTTTATTTTTGTTCCGCGTCTTTCTCAGTTTTGTTTGACGTAATTTATTTTGGTTGCGATTCCGGCTTTCTCGTTTGCGCTCCCTGACTTTTTGCTTGCAGTTTTGGCACAAACTTGACGTGTGGGTGGGCTGTCCAGGAACGCATTCCCATTGGCTAACTTGTGTTTGACTGACAGCTACGCTCAGCCATTCCCTACTCGGATTCTGGCGGACTGTTTGACGAGTGACCGATCCATTGACGGTAAACAAGGATCGAGTGGACTTCAGTGGCGACTATGATATTGAATTAATTCAACAAAGTGTAAGTGCGGGACAAATGTGTTGTACGTGTTGCAGTAGTGCACATTTTGCAGGCGTGTTTAACGTTAGCAAGACAGCTATTATACTCTAACATTTGACTTGCCATGAAACACCTGCATAATGTGCACTACTGCAACACATACAACACATTTGTCCCGCACTTACACTTTGTTGAATTAATTCAATATCATAGTCGCCACTGAAGTCCACTCGATCCTTGTTTACCGTCAATGGATCGGTCACTCGTCAAACAGTCCGCCAGAATCCGAGTAGGGAATGGCTGAGCGCAGCTGTCAGTCAAACACAAGTTAGCCAATGGGAATGCATTCCTGGACAGCCCGCCCACATGTGAACTTTGTGCCAAAACTGCAAGCAAAAAGTCAGGGAGCGCAAATGAGAAAGCTGGAATCACAACCAAAATAAATTACGTCAAACAAAACTGAGAAAGACGCGGAACAAAAATAAAAGGTTTCTGAAGAGTAATAGACTGATATTTTGCACGATTGCACGAATAATTTGTTTGCCAGTCTAAAAAAATTGAATTTTTTTTTTTTTTTTTTTTTTAATTTTGATTTATCGTTTTTGTTTGATAGTTCAAAAGTATTGTATGAACATTTTGGCACAAAATTGATTCCATAAAGCCGAGCCATACATCTCGTATTAGAGGAATATCCGCTGTAAGCCTTTTCTCTGCATCTCAAAGATTCAGTCGTGTTTTGACTCGGTGCTGTTTTTTATTCTTTGAATGCCTGAAGCAAATCCTGCGCTCCATCAAAATCCAAGTCGAATTGGTGGATTTTTGAAAAGAGCCCTGTTCCGAAGCTTTACGACGCACCTCTGCTAGCTTTGTAAAAATGGAGCTGGCAAAGTAACACGCTTCAAATCAAGCAGCCACGTTGAGCGCGTGTCCCCGAGAGAGTTCAAGCACAGCCATTACTCAGGAAAGAGCCCTAATGCAGCGATTACGCCTGTCTCTTGTCTGCCCTGGGGTCTGCAGGAAGTAACACAGAGGTTAGGGTTTTGCGGACATCTTGATCTTCATTTCATGGTTTTGCACATGAAGAGCAATGACACTCTTAAGCCATTGTCTTGGTTTAGGGAACGGTGCGAGTGTGACAGAGTCGTGCGTGACTCTATTAGAGCTGCTGAAATCTTTAAGGTTGGCTGCTTTTCTATGATGTTGAAATTGTTTTTGCAAAGAACACAATGACTGATTTCTCTCTTAAGTCTGTTTTTTTGGGGGTTGATGAAATTTAAAGGAGAACTGAAGACGCGCGCGCCCTCTTTCGAATGCTGATGTAATCAAGCCGGAAGTTTTCCGTGTCCGAAATCGCTCCCTACTCACTATATAGGGCACTATATAGCGTAGACGCCATTTTGTAGTGCTGTCCGAAACCTTAGTGAGGATTATGTGTGAAATGCGCTCAGTATAATATGGATTTATTACAAAAATTCATGCATGCGTTTATTATTTTGAAAACCCACCATCCGCCCGATCTGGCACGTTTTAATTGTGCGACAGTAATGACGTAAATACCAGCGCGACGGACTCGTCCTTATCCTGTCGTCTTTCCAGCTCTTCTTGTCTGTGAAGATTCTCAATCATCCAGGTCATAGTAAACTGTGGGTGGTAGAAATGGGCAACTGGACTTGCTTGAAGATTCTTGAAAACGTTTCGCCTCTCGTCCGAAAGGCTTCCTCAGTTCTGTCTGACTAATAGGGAGTATCAGATATTTATCATCCTAAGGACAGAATACCCAGACACAAACAGGACAACGTAGTGTATGCAATTCAGTGCGGTGAGGATTGCACGGACTCGTATATTGGGGAAACGAAACAACCGCTATACAGGCGCTTGGCCCAACACAGGAGAGCCAGTTCCTCAGGCCAGGACTCGGCTGTCTACATTCATCTTAATAACAAAGGACACTCATTTCAGGATTGTAACGTACGCATTTTAGCCAGAGAGGGTCGTTGGTATGAGCGAGGAGTTAAAGAAGCCATTTTTGTCAACCTGGAACGGCCATCACTGAACAGAGGTGGGGGTCTAAGGCCAAGTTTACATTAGACCGTATCTGTCTCGTTTTCTTCGCGGATGCACTGTCCGTTTACATTAAACCGCCTGGAAACGCCGGGAAACGGGAATCCGCCAGGGTCCACGTATTCAATCCAGATCGTGTCTGGTCCGGTGCTGTGTAAACATTGAGAAGACGCAGATACGCTGTGCTGAGCTCTAGCTGGCGTCGTCACTGGACAACGTCACTGACATCCACCTTCCTGATTCGCTGGCGTTGGTCATGTGACGCGACTGCTGAAAAACGGCGCGGACTTCCGCCTTGTATCACCTTTCATTAAAGAGTATAAAAGTATGAAAATACTGCAAATACTGATGCAAATACTGCCCATTGTGTAGTTATGATTGTCTTTAGGCTTGCCATCCTTCCACTTGCAAGTGGTAAGTGACGCGCATGCCCGACATGCACTGGGATCACACACACAGCGGCTCAGTCCCAAATCACTGCTCGTGCGCTTCACTCGCGCACTCTGTGAGCTGCGCAGGGCCGGAGTGCGCACCCTCCAGAGGGCACTCGCTGTTCAGGGCGGAGTGATTTGGAGCGCAGGATGCCTGCGGAGCCGAGCGTATCCGTGTATTGGCGTTGCTATGTGCACGCGAATCGTGTATTGGCGTTGCTGTGTGCACGCTAATCGTTTTAAAAACGTTAATCTGATGATCCGCTCATACGGTCTAATGTAAACCCCACCTAAGACATCATTTGTCAACCATCTACAAGGCGGTCTTGGACACTCTTCCCAGACGGCTGGGTGTACGCCAGGACCCAGCTGTTTTCGGGGACTCACAGGAGGACAGAGAGAGTCAGCTTGCCATTGATCACCCTAACGGGCAATCCTTTGATCACCCTAATGACTCTCCGTTCACACCCAGCCTCCAGTGACCCACACCAACATGATGCCTCAATGACACCTTAGATGAGCTGGTCATCAGAATTCTGATCCAGGACGGGATAAATATCTGATACTCCCTATTAGTCAGGCAGAACTGAGGAAGCCTTTCGGACGAGAGGTGAAACGTTCTCAAGAATCTTCAAGCAAGTCCAGTTGCCCATTTCTACCACCCACAGTTCCAACTCTTCTCTACTCCACGGTGGTTCGAAGTCGTATGGAATAATCTCCATCACTGATGAAGCTGGCAAATCTCGAAATTGATCTAAATTGGAAAGAATGGCTGCTGTGTAAACAGTTTTCAAAATGGCGGTGCTGACACGTCGCGTTTGAAGCCTCGCGCAAGTCTCGTGAAGACCACGCGGATAAGCGACACCTGCCGTGGACCAAACGAACTACATTCAACGTGGCTAAAAACCGAAAAGACCGATAAGTGTAATATAATATGCCAGTACGAGTCACGATATAAGGTTAATAAAACCGAAAACGTAATTGAATGACATGTTAATTAAGAAATAAAGCAAGTTTAAAAATGACTTCAGTTCCCCTTTAATTGTCGGTATTGTATTTAAAACTGTATGGATGTGCCAGAAGCGAATATAAAACCCTGCATGCCAGGCATTCTCAGTCAGAAGGGATTAATGATCCAAAAGTGGAGTCTGGTCCATTAACACAAGAACTGATTGCCATGTTTGTGTTCAGCAAACAAGCAAGTTATTAAAACCAAGAAGTACACTCAAAAGAAGTGGATATAGAAACCACTCAATGGGATTCGATCCTTACACACTAACAAAGGAGGATTTTTCCTCTGGAAGAAAAATTTACTCGCTAAATTTGACATTAGTAGAATAAATTTTGATCCTATTGTAGCTGTAACTAAATACAAAGACAATAGTTATCCATACTATTAATTAACGTAATGTGATAATATTAACCTTCATCCTACTAAGTGGGGTCCATCTGGACCCCGCACCTATATGTTTGTTTGCCATTTTAAAAATATGTGACACCGTTTTATGAATTTGTCGGAATTTATGTCTTAATTAAAACACTAAAGCACCGGAAGATCAGCTTTTTGCATTGTGAAGGTATAATTAATTTGTTACTGGGGTCCAACCAGACCCCAGAGTAAAGTTTATCTGTCTTTCATTTTATAATTGAATAGCACACTGAAAGTTAACTTCTTTTATTTCTTTTATGTTCCATAATGAAACTACCAAGGCATTCCTTCTTGGGGTCCGTGTGGACCCCACTGCTGCAATAAGCGCAGGCTGCAAAACAAAAGCCCTAAATTATTTTACAATTACTTTTTTGTTTTAAATTCTGTAAGAAAAGACCTAAGTTGTAATCCAGAATGTTTTACAGCTGCATGAGCTGCAAAAATCATGTATATAATGCCAATTTTTTTTTTGTGGCGCTATAACTTGCTACATGTATGCTAGTTATTGCAATATTATTGCAATGTTATTGCATTTATAATACATCATTGATATTCAGCCATAGTGGATTTTGTTCTTCAATAAAGTTATGTCTGTTTGCTGCATTGAATTGGTTCTTACTGCACTGATTTCAAGGTATTCCCTCCTGGGGTCCATACGGACCCCGCCTGGTAGTTTGTGTATGTAAAATTGGCTGGTAGGATGAAGGTTAAGTGTGTTCTTTATGCCTTGGGCCCTTTAGTGTATTGCTGTTATTAATACAAGATGTTCTGAACAAAACTTATCTGGTGATTTTGTCTTTATAAGCTTTAATTTTAAAGAAAAGTATTGGGGTCCAAACGGACCCCACATGGTAAGATTAAGGTGTAAAATAGCATGGTAGGATGAGGGTTAATTAAGTTAATTAATAGGGGATAATAAAACCAGAAGCAACAGTGCTTCTACAGGAACACCGGGCTGAACGTAGCGATGCTAATTACAGTTCTACACAGCTGACGGCTTTATAGCATTCTCCGGCGTCCTAACGGCCCGTTCCACGTAACAAACAGCTCGAATCTGGCTGCGAGAGGAGAACAGAACACCTTCCTGCAGCTCTAAATCATCGCTCGCAGCACATCACTATTAATCCAAATCACACTTACTAATCACTACAGCAAACGAATTCAGTAATGCTTGCAGCTGAATCGCTCACGGTACAAAATGACACCATTAAAGGAGAAATTTGACATAAAACTACTTGTTCATATCAGGAATAAAATACAACAAGGCATCCTGTTATAGGAAAATAATAAAACATGGCAGAAATTTCAATCGTTCAGGTGTACAACCTATTGATCTTCGACAACAAACACTGCTCTTGGTGAATGTGACTAGTTTTTGCTACTTGGTTTATTCACAGCAACCTTTAACGGGGAAAAAAAAATGCCCTGACATCTTGACGGCTCGACCCTCCGACACTAATTTATGCGTGTATTCGTTAATAGATTAATAGGTGATGAGGAATATGGAATAAATGCATCACTTATAATAAGAGTGCACTGAAAAAAAAAGGGAAATTAGACAGCAGGCTTAAATCAGAGTAATGGTGGGGTATGAAAACGTCACCCCGAACCTAAATCAGACGCTAGATTAGTTTCAAGCGTGGACAGAAAAATGAAATGCGAAGTCAGATGAAGGTCTTGGGAGAGAATAGGAAAGCACTGAAAATATCGAGACCCGTAGCCTTTAAACAGGGATGAGAATGAAAAATATTTTAAAAGTCTGAAAAAACCGGGGTGGGGCCCGGGGGGTGGGGCCCGGGGGGGCGGGGCCCATGGGTCTAATGATTTTTGGCTTTTTTTTACCCCAAAACCATTAATTTTATCAGCAAAAATTTGCAATTTGGAAATAAATTCCCCTTCTTGGTGGACTCCCAGGTGAAAATGATTAATATGGTACAAGAGACTTGTTTTTAATCAATTCACATTTGATGATTTCAAAAAAAAAAAAAATCAATGCACCTTTTAATATAAACGAGCTCTACGGTATTATATTTCTGCATTTTAGCTATTCATGTCTTTGAACACTCTAATCCTTTAAAATGAAGTGCAAACCAGAAAAAAGTTCTCTCGTATAATTCTCTTAAGCTTTCTTCTGATGTTATCATGGTAGCAGGAGGTCTTGCATATTAAGCAGGCAACATTCAACATCACTCATCACTTCCCTTTCAACTGTTGTGTGGACTAACTAGGTTTTATCTGGACAGGATGTTGTGTAATGTAATACAGATACCATATGGTCAATCTGAAGATCGAGATGGTGATTTTGAATTAAAGAACAGGCATGTACAATCGGCATTACATATTGGAAATTTTTTTTAAATCAAAAACTATAAGTTCATCTCAGCCTACAGTTTGGGCAGACGCTCCCGCGCAGCACATGCCAGCAATTCCGTCCCCCTATGAAATGAGCAATAAGTAGGAGAGTTATACACGGTATCATACTTAAAATTTCATCAACTGAAAACTCCGGTCCTCGAGAAAAGAGATAAAAGCCCGCCCACACTGAAAGCTGATTGGCTTATTTCGCTGACTAACCCAATCAAGATGCTCTTTGTCTGGCATGCGCTACATGAACAGGCACACAGGCAGTGTTGCCAGATTGGGTGGTTTTAAGTGCATTTTGGCGGGTTTTGAACATATTTTAGGCTGGAAAACGTCAGCAGTATCTGGCAACACTGCACACAGTCTCCCTCGCGCACCCTCTCACGCGCGCACATTCTAAGATGCGTGATGCAGACCTTAATGTTGCGCGTGCACGCTCTTGCTCGCTTCTATCAATATGCAGGAGACTCCCGGAACTTCCGGGAGACTTGGGATGTCTGCGTTATAAGGTGACCACAGATCGTTAATCCCCCCCCCCAAAAAAAAAAAAAAAAAATTTCTCAACGGATTTACATCGATCTCAAAAACGATCATTTTGGTCTGAAAAAGTCGGAAATCCGCCAATCGGTGGAAAATTCTCATCCCTGTTTAAATACAAACAAATTGGGGGAAAGAAAGGATATCGTATCAATCCATCAAAGAAGGGAACAGTCGAAGTGACGGTATTGAACAGTGCTCGAAGAGTTCCCAGTTTAAATCTCAATTCTTTTAGTCTTTCAGTGCATACGAGTCACTGCATGCACATCATATCATCTCATATCATTCATTTGAATGCATATGATTTTATATTCTTACATTATTATAATGTTAATTTTTTTAATCAACTTTTTTAAATTAGTTTAAATGCTTCGCTTTTAAAATTTCATTTTTCAATCTTCTAACATTCAAGTAGTTTTTACAAGACCTTGAAAATCACTTTAGTGAAGAAGCATCTTGTTAAGATATATATATAAGTTCTTATGATGCTCTTATTTAAAGCTGTACTGCCTTTCAGATTTTTCAAGTTCAGGTCATAAAAAGAATTTTCCCCAACACCCGGCTATTTTTCTTTCATGGACTGAAAGCTACTGAATTCGAATCACAGACTTCCAATTTTATTCGTTTTTTTAAATAGAACAATGAATGAATTTACAGCCACGTGGCCCTAAATTCTCTGCTATTTTTTCCTGCTTCACCATGACCCAATACAAGATACTATGTCATGCATCACGTGGTGGGCTTTCCCCATTCGCGCAAGGCATTGTGGGACACAAATTTGAAACAGGAGAGAAAAATGGAGGACGTGAGTGTGCGAATGAAACGTGAAAGACCGACTACAGTAACGGAAAGCGAGAAGAAAAGACGTTATGTTGCGAAGGAAAGGAAACACAGGACCAAACTAATAAATATCAGCGCTCAGCGAGCACCTCGGTGTGATCAGCTGTTCGTTTAGCGACAGAATGATGGAAGTCAGCGCACGCTCAAAGGTAAACCTCAAACCTAAAAGTAGATAAAGAGAAACCAGTTAAACAAATGAGACAAAAATATTATACTTGGTCATTTATTTATTGAGGAACATGATCCAATATTACATATCTGTGAGTGGCAAAAGTATGTGAACCTTTGCTTTCAGTATCTGGTGTGACCCCCTTGTGCAGCAGTAACTGCAACTAAACGTTTCCGGTAACTGTTGATCAGTCCTGCACACCGGCTTGGAGGAATTTTAGCCCGTTCCTCCGTACAGAACAGCTTCAACTCTGGGATGTTGGTGGGTTTCCTCACATGAACTGCTCGCTTCAGGTCCTTCCACAACATTTCCATTGGCTTAAGGTCAGGACTTTGACTTGGCCATTCCAAAACCATTAACTTTATTCTTCTTTAACCATTCTTTGGTAGAACAACTTGTGTGCTTAGGGTCGTTGTCTTGCTGCATGACCCACCTTCTCTTGAGATTCAGTTCATGGACAGATGTCCTGACATTTTCCTTTAGAATTCGCTGGTATAATTCAGAATTCATTGTTCCATCCATGATGGCAAGCCGTCCTGGCCCAGATGCAGCAAAACAGGCCCAAACCATGATCCTACCACCACCATGTTTCACAGATGGGATAAGGTTCTGATGCTGGAATGCAGTGTTTTCCTTTCTCCAAACAGAACGCTTCTCATTTAAACCAAAAAGTTCTATTTTGGTCTCATCCGTCCACAAAACATTTTTCCAATAGCCTTCTGGCTTGTCCACGTGATCTTTAGCAAACTGCAGACGAGCAGCAATGTTCTTTTTGGAAGAAAGAACACTGGCTTTCTCAGTGGCTTTCTCCTTGCAGCCCTGCCATGCACACCATTGTTGTTCAGTGTTCTCCTGATGGAGGACTCATGAACATTAGCCAATGTGAGAGAGGCCTTCAGTTGCTTAGACGTTACCCTGGGGTCCTTTGTGACCTCGCCGACTATTACTCGCCTTGCTCTTGGAGTGATCTTTGTTGGTCGACCATTCCTCGGGAGGGTAACAATGGTCTTGAATTTCCTCCATTTGTACACAATCTGTCTGACTGTGGATTGGTGGAGTCCAAACTCTTTAGAGATGGTTTTGTAACCTTTTCCAGCCTGATGAGCATCAACAACGCTTTTTCTGAGGTCCTCAGAAATCTCCTTTGTTTGTGCCATGATACATTTCCACAAACATGTGTTGTGAAGATCAGACTTTGATAGATCCCTGTTCTTTAAATAAAACAGGGTGCCCACTCACACCTGATTGTCATCCCATTGATTGAAAACACCTGACTCTAATTTCACCTTCAAATTAACTGCTAATCCTAGAGGTTCACATACTTTTGCCACTCTCAGATATGTAATATTGGATCATTTTCCTCAATAAATAAATGACCAAGTTTTCTGTTTTTGTCTCATTTGTTTAACTGGGTTCTCTTTATCTACTTTTAGGATGTGTGTGAAAATCTGATGATGTTTTCGGTCATATTTATGCAGAAATATAGAAAACTCTAAAGGGTTCACAAACTTTCAAGCACCACTGTAGTTCCTGTTATTGCTCAATTAGAGCAGCTATAAATTGTCGTTCTGTCACCAGCCTCTCTTTTTTTTTTTTGCTCATTCTTAAAGTTAACAAGGAAAAATAAAAGGCAGGTCGTCGTGTTAAAAAGAGAAACTGAAAAGCGTAAAACCTTTCCTATGGCAGAAAATATCCTGAATGTTATGGCCTTTACGCACCAGGGAAGTGTAAACGTCCTTTTTTCCCCCGCATAATTAATTCGCATGTTGATTTTTTTTCAAACTCTTGTTCGGGTCATGTGTTTTGAGCTTTTGCACCGTGCGTACCTTGTAAATGCATCAATCAATCACGTTGCCATGCTGACAGCCAGAAATACGGCCTCGAATGGAGCACCGAGCCTCTGCTATGCGGCAGTGTCACTCATGTCTGGGGGCTGAGCGGCGATATTTCACCCTTAAACACAACACAGTGAGCGTTTCTTTCTTTATTGCTGCCCAACACCCGGTCTCTCGGCTTCCGCTCCTGAATGAGATGATGAAACTCTCCATGTTGTTTTCTCCGTTCCAACAATGAGTGTACCCCAAACTTTCGCTTTCTTGAAAGCACGTTGAGAATTATTAGACGATGTCTTTTCATAGACTAGTAGCCGCTTCTGCCGTTCACTCAGGACACTGACATTTATGGCATGAAACCGGCATGAAATATTTTTGAAACAACTGCATCGGACTCCGTGTGTACACTCTGTGCGTAAAAACGTCACAATTTTTTTCTGCAAACGTCTCATCTCATCTCCTTATCTCTAGCCGCTTTATCCTGTTCTACAGGGTCGCAGGCGAGCTGGAGCCTATCCCAGCTGACTACGGGAGAAAGGCGGGGTACACCCTGGACAAGTCGCCAGGTCATCACAGGGCTGACACATAGACACAGACAACCATTCACACCTACGGTCAATTGAGGCCAAGTTTACATTAGACCGTATCTGTCTCGTTTTCTTCGCGGATGCACTGTCCGTTTACATTAAACCGCCTGGAAACGCCGGGAAACGGGAATCCGCCAGGGTCCACGTATTCAATCCAGATCGTGTCTGGTCCGGTGCTGTGTAAACATTGAGAATACGCGGATACGCTGTGCTGAGCTCTAGCTGGCGTCGTCATTGGACAACGTCACTGTGACATCCACCTTCCTGATTCGCTGGCGTTGGTCATGTGACGCGACTGCTGAAAAACGGCGCGGACTTCCGCCTTGTATCACCTTTCATTAAAGAGTATAAAAGTATGAAAATACTGCAAATACTGATGCAAATACTGCCCATTGTGTAGTTATGATGGTCTTTAGGCTTGCCATCCTTCCACTTGCAAGTGGTAAGTGACTTGCGCACAGCGGCTCAGTCCCGAATCACTGCTCGTGCACTTCACTCGCGCGCTCTGTGAGCTGCGCAGGGCCGGAGTGCGCACCCTCCAGAGGGCACTCGCTGTTCAGGGCGGAGTGATTTGGAGCGCAGCCGCTGAGGAGGAAGCGATGAGCCGCACTGACACATTTCAACTTACGTGCCGAATTAGTCATGTGATTAGCGTATCCGTGTATTGGCGTTGCTGTGTGCACGCGAATCGTGTAAATCGTGTATTGGCGTTGCTGTGTGCACGCTAATCGTTTTTAAAAACGTTAATCTGATGATCCGCTGATACGGTCTAATGTAAACCCCACCTTAGAGTCACCAGTTAACCTAACCTGCATGTCTTTGGACTGTGGGGGAAACCGGAGCACCCGGAGGAAACCCACGCGGATACGGGGAGAACATGCAAACTCCGCACAGAAAGGCCCTCGCCGGCCACGGGGCTCGAACCCGGACCTTCTTGCTGTGAGGTGACAGCGCTAACTACTACACCACCGTGCCGCCCGGTGTAATAATAATAATAATCATAATAATAATAATAATAAGCACACAAACAAACAAACATTTGAATTAAAGCTGGACCAACTGTCAGTGCTGCCATTATAGAAAATTAATCAATCACCATCTTCTTCTGACTAATCAGAATTGAGAATTCAAAAGTGCTGCAGTATTAAAGCAGACATCCCATCTGACCAGAGTGGAAGTAACAGTTGGGGTTTTCTCCCCCCCCCCCCCATTTGTCGAGACTGATTGATGATTTACGTTCAGGAGAAAACGTGTGTGGGCTGCAGGGTCTGCTTCGTGGAGATTTATCTCTGGGTTAGTTAATGATCCCATGGAAGAAACAAGATCAGAGGGAATTCTAAAGGACTGCAGATGTTAATTAAAATGGAGAATCAGATTAAAGCCTAACCTTCATTGACTACAGCAAAGGAGGGATACGCTGGAAACCGAGTCCATGCACCCAGCAAGACTTTTCACCAGCTGACTGGCGTGAGAAAACTCAGAACTTACGGTCATTACGTTTCGGAGCTGGGAGATCTCAGTTACTATGGCTAAGCAGGGAAGTGGCTGGACTATCCCTTGGCTTTGTCATTCAGTTCACAGTAAGAGTAAAGGCGAAGTTGTGCGTGTGTGTGTGTGTGGGGGTGGGGTGGGTGGGGTGGGGTGTTAGAGAAGGAGTATATGAAAGCAAATTGAGCCACTAGAGCAAATAAAGAAAGAAAGACAAAAAAAATTCCAGCTTCTCGAATCCTAAAGAAATCCAGGTAAATCCCAGGTCAGGCGCTGAGAAACACACTCATTACACAAGCAGGATGAAATTCTTCATTTCTATGGTCATCATGGCGTTCAGTGATGCTGAGCCGTTCATCTCGACTCACGGACAAGCTTCGGTGTGTCCTCTCAGAATTCCAACAGGGGATTGAGTTGCACGTTAACCTGAGAGCTCAGGTAAAGAGCTCACGCTTTCGCTCCGCGCACAACGAGAGGACGAGGAATCCAACAGAGCTCGTTAGTAGCTCAGGCAGAACTCGCATTCTATTCGAGCCCGTTTCCACGTCAGTATATTCGCCTGGATTCATCCCATTCTATTCCGTGGTGTTTCACTCTGTCGCCAGTCAGTTCTGTTCCGTTCAATTTTATTCTGTCCCATTCCATCCATCCATCCATCCATCCATCATCTGTAGCCGCTTATCCTGTACAGGGTCGCAGGCGAGCTGGAGCCTATCCCAGCTGACTACGGGCGAAAGGCGGGGTACACCCTGGACAAGTCGCCAGGTCATCACAGGGCTGACACATAGACACAGACAACCATTCACACTCACATTCACACCTACGCTCAATTTAGAGTCACCAGTTAACCTAACCTGCATGTCTTTGGACTGTGGGGGAAACCGGAGCACCCGGAGGAAACCCATGCGGACACGGGGAGAACATGCAAACTCCATGTAGAAAGGTCCTCGCTGGCGGCTGGGCTCGAACCCAGGACCTTCTTGCTGCGAGGTGACAGTGCTAACCACTACGCCACCGTGCCGCCTCCTATCCCATTCCATACTATACAATTTTGTTCCGTTCCACTCCATTGGACTCCATACTATCCCGTTCTACTGTATTCCATTAACCAAATATCCCATGCCCTGAGAGGCTCTGGTTGAAATGACGGATTCTCTGAGGTGAGGGTCACAGCCCTGAAGAAAACAGAACTACGCCAGTCACCAAAGAGAATCCATAATTACCGGAGCCTCTCAGTGCATGGTATATTAGATTTATATCCCTCATCAAAAAAGCCCAAACTAAAACTGTTAACTTTTAATTGTCATCTAGGACATTGAATCTTGGCATAAACTCACTGGAGGCAGCCATGTTTGTTGTTTACTTCAGAGTGCCCTTTGACCTGCACATGTGGAATGCACCATGCTATTGCCTTTTGTAACCATTTATTTATTTATTACCATGCAATCACCTGCCTCACTAGGTATGATCATGACACATAGATCTATACACATAGAAACGCTCGCGGAGCCACGGCTGTGACTCGAGTCGGACATATCGCTTGAAATTGTGACGTCAGTTCATGGTATATCCAGGATACACCATGACTGACTCACACCGAATCCTTTTTTTTTTTTTTTTACGTCACGAGATACATTGCTGGAACTATTGGCCAATCCCTGCACGGGAATTTTTTGATGAGGGATATAATTAAATAATATTGGCTGGCTTTTTTCCGTGGTATATCAGGGAGGAGTCAAAGACGAGTTCAATATCATGCTAGCTGAATGGAATATATCTGACAGACCACGAAAAAAAAGCCAGCCAATATTATTATTATTTTACATCCACATTCATTTCGGGTGTTCAAATGCATCTTTTGCTTTCAAAATTCTCTCAAAATCTTCCGTTTTTAACGAGGCAAACCTGGCGGCCATGTTTGTTTACAAACGGTCACAGTCGCTCGCTAGCACGGAAGTTTTACGTCTCCGACGTGTGACGTCATGTTGTCTTGCCAACCATGCAATATCGTAAACCATATTCAACGCTCATTCTCCATTACATAGAGTGACGTAATACGCATAGGATAAGCGATATGATAACAATATTGCATGCTATCAAACCAAATGAATGAAACCCGCTAGAAGGGAACAGAACACGTTTTTATTTCATCAAAAAATTGCCCTGTATGTATAATAATACATTCTATTCCATTCTTTTGGTTTCTATCCCATTCCAGTTCACTGCATTCATTCATTTCTATTAAAATATGCTGTTCCGTTCTATTAAATTGAATCGCATACCATTCCATCCTCTTTTATTCCATTCTTTACCTTTCCAGTGCATTTCATACCATACCATAATACTCCTTTCCATTCCATTCCAAAACATTCAATGGTATGTCATACTGCCATACTCAACTCCACTTTATTCTAACCCATTTATTCAACTGTATTCTCGTCCATCCTATTATACTGGTTTCCAATTTATCTCAAACCATTCCTTTCCATGACAAAATATTCTATTCCATTCTATTAAACTGCATTATATATTATATTCAATCCCATACTATTCCATTCTTTACCAGTCCATAGCATTCCGTTCCAAAATATTCCGCCCCAGACTATGTCATAATTATTCGCTTCCATCCCAGTCAACACTGTTCCATTATAACTGATTGTGTTCTCTTCATGCTTTCACGCAAGGCGGTCGCATTTCTCTGCCTATCCTCTCCCTCATCTTCCCTGCTTTGCTCCTCTTGTCTCGTCTGTCTACTGTCTATACTTTTGAGAGACTCTCTCCGCACTGCTCTCCAAACTAAAAAAATCATGGAATTGATAAATTGGTCTCTTAACGCAATTGACACAATTTTCTCGACGAGAAGCCTGGGCTCGGGGGAACCGGCCTGTCCTGCCAGAACGTTCGCAGCTGGCTACACGGTGGACGCGGGAGCGGTGGTGGGTCGTGTGCCTGGCAGTTCTTTCTGTGGAGGACATTGAAGACATCTACCTATTCGGAACCATGATTACAGGTCTTTTGCTGATTGGATTAGGCATTGCCCTGGTATATCGAGGAAATCAGAAAACGGTGACAGCTGTCCAAAGCCCCATAAAGCTGCCCGACATGATTGAAATGGTGGGCAGAGCTGTCGGCACTCAGACTGTGGCTATTCAGACCTTGAACCGCAACATGAATAACATCATGGAGAAGCTTTTGGCTTTGCAAAGGAAATGGATTGATTCGGAGACCAGAATGGACAAACAGAGTAGTCGTGTAAAAGAATGCATCTACTCGCCCCAAGACCAAACAATCCCAATCATATCTGCTTTCGGCCCCCTCAGACAGCACTGGCCTCAGCCAAGGCCGTTGCTGGAACAACAACTCCCCCTGAAGATCACTGCAGTGAGATGCTCTTGCATTCCTTCCCCCACTTCCCACAGTCGCCGCTTTTTACTCCCAGTATGACAAGCGGGTTCGCGACCAGTGCCGTCATGGCTGCAGGAACGGATGGCTGCTTGCTTGCGCTGGGTTACCTCTACCTCCACCCCTCCCCTGATTGCCCCCCACCCCCCTCCCGTCCCGAGTTTCCATGTTGTAAAGTGTACTTGTGTGTTATTTTGTGCTTATGTGCTGAGGTGGTTTTTTTAATGTTCCCACACTGTACTCCCCACAGGAGCATAGTGTGGGGGTTGCTTTTTTTCTCCTCCCCTCTCCTCATGTTACTCTGTATTTTTTCTTTTCATCCCTGTCTTCCTGTCCTGTCTACTCCCCCTCTGTCAATTGTATGTATGTGTATATGTACGGACGGGTTGATGGCCAATTTCGCTGGTACTTATGACTATTGACAATAAAGGGTTCATTCATTCATGATGTAATATTCCATCCCATGCTATTCCAAACTATTCCTATTTATGCCATTCCTTTCCATCCATTATCTGTAACCGCTTATCCTGTGCAGGGTCGCAGGCAAGCTGGAGCCTATCCCAGCTGACTATGGGCGAGAGGCGGGATACACCCTGGACAAGTCATCACAGGACTGATACATAGAGACAAACAACCATTCACACTCACACCTACGGCCAATTCAGAGCCACCAGTTAACCTAACCTGCATGTCTTTGGACTGTGGGGGAAACCGGAGCACCCGGAGGAAACCCACACGGACACGGGGAGAACATGCAAACTCCACACAGAAAGGCCCTCGCTGGCCGCTGTGCTCGAACCCAGAACCTTCTTGCTGTGAGGTGACAGTGCTAACCACTACACCACCATGCTGTATTCTCTAAGATTTCACTGTTCTGTTCGGTTCCGTTCCATTTCCTTCCTTATTTCAAGTGCACAAAAGCAGTGTGAGTGTGAGGACATGGATGCAAGCTGAAGCATGGGATGTTTGAGCAAGGGACAGTATATGAGTGCAGACAAACAGTTTTGAGCAGAACCAGAGCAAATCTGCACATGAGCAGGGCCCAGGTTTGGTGGGAAAACTTTGCAAAATGTGTGCGTAAAATGAATAAATAAATAAATATCGCTCTCTTTTTGAAAGACCACGCTCTTGATTAAAGATCTCACCTCATTATCTCTAGCCGCTTTATCCTGTCCTACAGGGTTGCAGGCAAGCTGGAGCCTATCCCAGCTGACTACGGGCGAAAGGCGGGGTACACCCTGGACAAGTCACCAGGTCATCACAGGGCTGACACATAGACACAGACAACCATTCACACCTACGGTCAATTTAGAGTCACCAGTTAACCTAACCTGTATGTCTTTGGACTGTGGGGGAAACCGGAGCACCCAGAGGAAACCCACGCGGACACGGGGAGATCATGCAAACTCCGCACAGAAAGGCCCTCGCCGGCCACGGGGCTCGAACCCGGACCTTCTTGCTGTGAGGCGACAGCGCTAACCACTACACCACCGTGCCACCCTTGATTAAAGATGATCAAGGAAAAAAAAAACCTCCATAAACACGGTCCAAACAAATATTAGCGTGTGCGACTTTTTTTTTTTTGGTGCACAGGTCTATGGATAAGTTGATTTTGACTTAAAAAAAAGAACAAGAATTGTACATTATATTTGAAATTAATCATACTGGAGGAACAATCACAGTGTCGAATTTAAAAATCAAGGTGCATGAAGAATTGCTTTGCAATCACACTGTGACACCTTAAAATGATTGATTCAACAGATGCCTTGCAATTCCTACAAATCACACAGATCACCCCCATGCTGTGAGTAAAACCAAGGTCGTCCTCTGCTATAAGGTTTGGAGTTAAAAAAAAAAAAAAGAAAAAACACAGCTAGTTTATGGTTTAAAAAAAAAAAGTCAGTTTCAGACTTTTGTGACAGTTCTGACTCATCCCATTAGGAGGTCTCCTCATTTCGCTGCTCTCATCAGAGGTTACTCGGTCAGGGCTAACAGTGGTGCTGAGACAGAGGGTCGAAAACAAAAACTAAATCTGAACAACGGACAGCAATTTAAAATGCCAATTACTGAATACTGTCCTCCAGGCTTTCAGTGAAGAAATACAATCAAGAGATCGAAAAGACTAGTTTGAAATATTAACAGTATGATAATCTAGTCTAAAAATAGGGACCCTGTGGGTCCATGTGGGTCCTGCTTATAAATAAAATAGCTTTCTGATCCCATGTCCATACAGTAAATATAGCATATATACAGTGGTGCTTGAAAGTTTGTGAACCCTTTAGAATTATCTATATTTCTGCATAAATATGACCTAAAACATCATCAGATTTTCACACAAGTCCTCAAAGTAGATAAAGAGAAACCAGTTAAATAAATGAGACAAAAATATTATACTTGGTCATTTATTTATTGAGGAAAATGATCCAATATTACATATCTGTGAGTGGCAAAAGTATGTGAACCTTTGCTTTCAGTATCTGGTGTGACCCCCTTGTGCAGCAATAACTGCAACTAAATGTTTCTGGTAACTGTTGATCAGTCCTGCACACCGGCTTGGAGAAATTTTAGCCCATTCCTCCGTACAGAACAGCTTCAACTCTGGGATGTTGGTGGGTTTCCTCACATGAACTGCTCGCTTCAGGTCCTTCCACAACATTTCGATTGGATTAAGGTCAGGACTTTGACTTGGCCATTCCAAAACATTAACTTTATTCTTCTTTAACCATTCTTTGGTAGAACGACTTGTGTGCTTAGGGTCGTCGTCTTGCTGCATGATCCACCTTCTCTTGAGATTCAGTTCATGGACAGATGTCCTGACATTTTCCTTTAGAATTCACTAGTATAATTCAGAATTCATTGTTCCATCAATGATGGCAAGCCGTCCTGGCCCAGATGCAGCAAAACAGGCCCAAACCATGATACTACCACCACCATGTTTCACAGATGGGATAAGGTTCTTATGCTGGAATGCAGTGTTTTCCTTTCTCCAAACAGAACGCTTCTCATTTAAACCAAAAAGTTCTATTTTGGTCTCATCCGTCCACAAAACATTTTTCCAATAGCCTTCTGGCTTGTCCACGCGATCTTTAGCAAACTGCAGACGAGCAGCAATGTTCTTTTTGGAAGAAAGAACATTGGCTTTCTCAGTGGCTTTCTCCTTGCAACCCTGCCATGCACACCATTGTTGTTCAGTGTTCTCCTGATGGTGGACTCATGAACATTAGCCAATGTGAGAGAGGCCTTCAGTTGCTTAGAAGTTACCCTGGGGTCCTTTGTGACCTCGCTATTACACGCCTTGCTTTTGGAGTGATCTTTGTTGGTCGACCACTCCTGGGGAGGGTAACAATGGTCTTGGATTTCCTCCATTTGTACACAATCTGTCTGACTGTGGACAGGTGGAGTCCAAACTCTTTAGAGATGGTTTTGTAACCTTTTCCAGCCTGATGAGCATCAACAACGCTTTTTCTGAGGTCCTCAGAAATCTCCTTTGTTTGTGCCTTGATACACTTCCACAAATATGTGTTGTGAAGATCAGACTTTGATAGATCCCTGTTCTTTAAATAAAACAGGGTGCCCACTCACACCTGATTGTCATCCCATTGATTGAAAACAGCTGACTCTAATTTCACCTTCAAATTAACTGCTAATCCTAGACGTTCACATACTTTTGCCATTCATAGATATGTAATATTGGATCATTTTCCTCAATAAATAAATGACCAAGTCTAATATTTTTGTCTCATTTGTTTAACTGGGTTCTCTTTATCTACTTTTAGGACTTGTGTGAAAATCTGATGATGTTTTAGGTCATATTTATGCAGAAATATAGAAAATTCTAAAGGGTTCACAAACTTTCAAGCACCACTGTACATGTTATTAATGATACTCGCCTCACCTCTTGCAAGCATCGCCAAGCTGTGAGCAGCATCAGGGCTTGGAGTATTTGGGTTACCGATTTTGTTTACTGTGTTTTGTTCAAAATACAGCGCAAAATACAAAAGCCGTGACAATCGAAAGGTAAATTTTCTGAAAATAAACACCACTTACTCTATATCCAATCAGTAGCCTTGGCGAACCACGAGGTGAATTTCGTTTATCTTTTTATCTGCCGGCTATCTTCCAATACTACAAAGTTATAACGAGGTTTCTCTGATTTCGTTTCTGGTTCTGATTGGTTCCGAAGTTTATCAAGAAGTAGAACGGGTAATCGAACTTGATCAGGATGAGTGCTGATTGGTTACGAAGTTTCACTCTTGTTACACTCCTTCTTACAACACAATGACATCGTGGCTTCGCCACTCGTTCTTGTGTACCTTTGATAACGCGAGATCAACTGTTTGTATAGCGAGATCACGATTCGCCGTTCTGGTGATTGTAATGCTTATGCGTATGCGCAGTGTGATCTTGTTCCATTCATTCTTCATTTCTAACAACACAATGACATCGTGGCTACTGCCTTGCTTCGCCTCTGTGAGGCAGTAGCCACAAAAAGATCATGATTTCACAGTTTTGTGGTACTAATTGCCCATTTAAAAGGTGCAATTCCTTAAAAATAATGCATTGAGCTGTGACCTTAACAAAAATGTATTCATTCACTGAGAAATCACGTTTGGAAACCCGACTTCCAGTCCAGAATGATAGTTTGTGTTCGGCTGTATCTACTACGAATCATTTTATACACACTATACTGGTCACCGTAGATCCTGGGGGTGGAGCTTTGTGAATATAGGTGGGAATCATTCAAATGTTAAACCCACCTAACTGCTCAAGAACTAATCTTGCAATACAAACAAACAAACAAATAAGTAAATAAAAATTCTTACTAATCTTACCTAATGCACCTCCGAAACACAAATGTGGGTATAAACAATGATGATTTTTTTTTCCTGATAAAATTTATTGTATAAAAGTCTCTTTGCACAACCTTATATAACAAAAAAAAAAAAAAAAAAAAAAGAGTCCTCTGAAAGCACAATATCCCCCACTGGCAATGAGGCCATAACTCTGGTAAAACATGACTGACTTGAACGAAATTACAATATGCGTATTACTGACATATAACAAAGAATCCTGTCAAGTTTCATTAAATTCCTCTGAAAATTGTGAGAGGAGTTGATTTCAGAAGGTAAGTACCCTTTCCGGGACGGACGGACGGACATCACCACGACATAATCCCCCTTCGGGCCTTTCGGCCAGCGGGGGATAAAATCTTTTTGCCAAATTACATGAAATTCCTTCAAAAATTGTGAGGGAAGTCGATTTCAGAAAGCAAGCACACCTTGATAAAATTGCCAAAGTACAAGTTTGTTAATAATCAAGGGCATAACTCTGGTAAAGTTTGCCCAAATTAAACGAAATTTCAATCTGCGTATAACTGTCATATAACAAAGCCAAGTTTGGTGAAATTCCTCCACAAGTTGTAAGAGGAGTTGATTTCAGAAGAACGTACACCCTCATGAAATTCTCAAAGTACAAGTTATTTAATCAAGGGTCAAAACTCTGGCAAAATTTTCACAAACGAAATTAAATCACAATATGCGTATTACCGTCATATAACGAGGCCTTTTGCCAAGCTTCGAGAAATTTGTCCAAAAATTGTGAGAGGAGTTGATGTCAGAAGGCAAACACACCTTCATGAAATTGTCAAAGCACAAGGTTGTTAATCAAGGGCCGTAACTCTGGCAAAATGCGACCGAATTGAACAAAATAACACCACGCGTCCTACTGACATACAACAATGCGTTTTGCCAAGTTTCATGAAATTCCTCCAAAAATTGTGAGAGGAGTTGATTTCAGAAGTTGAAAACACTCATGAAATCGTCAAAGGATAATTTTGTTAATCAAGGGCCGTAACTCTGGGAAAATATGACTCAATTTAACAAAACTACAATATATGTATTACCGACATATAACAAAGAATCCTGCCAAGTTTCATGAAATTCTGCCAAAAATTGTGAGGGTTGATTTCAGAATATGAGCACCCTTCCCGGGATGGACAGACAGATGTCGCCACGACATAATCCCCCTTCGGGCCTTTCGGCCAGCAGGGGATAAAAAAAAGACACTTCAATTCTAATAACTTTCAAGCACTACAATACTGAATGACATCCACAAATGTCAGTTAAAACTTTCCTGTGCAAAAAGGAAGCCTTATGTTAACTGCATCTAAAAGCGCCGTCGACTTCTCTGGGCTCGGTGGCGTCTGGGATGGACCGTGACACCAGTGGAAATGTATATTGTGGTCAGATGAATCAGTATTCCAGGTCTTTTTTTGGAAGAAATGGACTCCATGTAGGGCGGCACGGTGGTGTAGTGGTTAGTGCTGTCGCCTCACAGCAAGAAGGTCCGGGTTCGAGCCCCGTGGCCGGTGAGGGCCTTTCTGTGTGGAGTTTGCATGTTCTCTGCGTGGGTTTCCTCCGGGTGCTCCGGTTTCCCCCACAGTCCAAAGACATGCAGGTTAGGTTAACTGGTGACTCTAAATCAGGGGTGGGCAATTATTTTTTCCATGGGGCCACATGAGAAACAGAAAATTTTGTGGAGGGCCGGACCAAAAGGCTGAACTAAATTCTGCGTAATATTAATTGTATTTCTTTATATAAAGCAGTAAATAACATTGTTTTTACAAGCTGCAAAGACTGGTAAGAGTATGGAAAAAACGAGGTTGTCTTACAAAAAATGTCATTTATTCAATCAAATTTCCCAAAACGATGGTTAACAAAATGTGAACGTTTGTACCATTTTTTTTCAGTCACATTCATCCCAAAACACAATAAAGACATCACAATATTGTCTTTCTACTCCAAATATCAAGCAAGATATGTCATATTATAATAATGATGCCGTGTCGATTCGGTCTAGGTATCAGATCTACAGATCGGCTCGGGCTCCGGCGCTTGCTGGTGACGTCACACTATGTGATTGGCTGGACCGTTTGAAGGATGACGTACAAGTTTGTGGTTGGTCTGGACAAATTACGGAAGTAGTTATCGCGGGATTAGGTTTCGTGGGATTTCATGTCACGCGCATTGCGTTTTTGTTGAACACAAGCTCAAAATAAAAGCAATTCACATTCAGTCCATGCATGAGGTAAAATTAGAAAATACGTTTATTTTGTCATTTCTAATTAACCTTACGCTGGCCGGTCAGAATGAACCAAAGGGCCGGATGCGGCCCGCGGGCCGGAAAATGCCCAGGTCTGCTCTAAATTGATCGTGAGTGTGGATGTCTATGTATCAGCCCTGTGATGACCTGGCGACTTGTCCAGGGTGTACCCCGCCTTTCGCCCGTAGTCAGCTGGGATAGGCTCCAGCTTGCCTGCGACCCTGTAGAACAGGATAAAGCGGCTACAGATAATGAGATGAGACGAGATGAAACGAGTAACATATGCTGCCTTCAAGATGACATCGTTTCCAGAGAGATTTCAACGAGACAATACAAAACCACATTCTACACACGTTACAAAGGCAGGGCTGTGGAAGAACAGGGTTCCTGTCCCCTCTGTCCCCAAGAGAGAATGTGTGTGGGGGGGGATTTTGCAACAAAAAATATGACCAGGACCCCGTACTGTTGCACAACTAAAGAATGGGACAAAACAACACCTGAAACGCTTCGTCACTTGGTGTCTTCAGTCCCTAAACATCTTTTAAGTGTTGTGAAAAGGAATGGAAACATTATAAAGTGGTTTTTGAAATGTGTTGCAATATTTTTTGGTGGAAAAAAAAAAAAAGTGCTGTTGTATTGTTTTGATTGCAATACAGGTCAAAGGTTCTTTACAAATCAGTGTTTTCAGTTTTACTTTCAATTTCAACCCGATACCATGCCGACTTTTTTTCTAATTTGGGGTTGTATGATTTGGGTTGAGTCCAGAGGAAAGGAGTCACGGATGCACAGCACAAAAAGGAAGATCCTTAGACCGCCGGTGTAAGAAACCTGATCAGGTTAAAAAAGAAATTTTAATCGGCATTTTGAAAGTCAAGCGTGAGATCATCATCTGCTCATACACCGTGACTAACTGAAACTGTGACGCCATAAGAACTTTAGGCAGAACGAGTAGTTGTACTCTCGCAAAAATATTCAGCCTATGTAAAGTCGGATAGAACAAATCTGATATATAATTAACTGATATAACAAGTCAGAGAGGACGTTATTCACTCAACTAATCTGAATCCGTATCACGTGAGGAGAGTTTTATTCCTGATCACTGTGCATTCAGATTCTTGGACAGGTCAAGGTCCACTTCTGAAGAGCATAAAATCATTTAGATACGGCCCTGGTCGCGCTATTGGTCCCAATTATGTTGCACAAGGGGTAAAACTGAAAACCAGTGCTATACTTGTTGATTTCCTAATAACCTAAAGTTAAATCACAGGGAGTGAGAGCTTAATGGGACCTAGTGCACATTATCCAGGCATCTGAATGAAGCAACAAGAAGGCTCTTCTGCTTCAAATAAGAAGGTGGTGTAAACTCATGCTGTGTCCGAAATCACTCACTACATATACCCCTTTTCCACCAAATCAGTTCCAGGGCTGGTTCGGGGCCAGTGCTGGTGCTGATTCACAACTCGTTCAACTTGCGAGCCAGCTGAGAACCAGTTTGCTTTTCCATAGCTCGCGGTGCTAACGGAAGCCACGTCATTACGTGGCTGTATACGTCAGTTACGTCGCTACGTTTGAATAAACCTTGGCGCGAATATCGAAGCAAAAACAACGCGGAAGAAGCAGCAGCAGCAGCAACAATAATAATAATGGCTGACTTCGTGTTTGTACAGCTGCTGCTACTCGTCGCTTAAAAATGGCGATCTTTCGCGGTCTTGTTATTGTTGTTGGTCTTAACAACTCCGCCCCCCCGCTGACGTAAGCGGTTCTTTCCTCTGGCCCAGCAGAGAGTTGGTGCTAGCCTGGAACCGGTTTTTCTGGCCCCAGAGCCAGTTCTTTGTCAGTGGAAACAGAAAACCCGGTTCCAAACTAAGCACTGGCCCCGAACCAGCCCTGGAACTGCTTTGGTGGAAAAGGGGCATAAGTGGAGCATAGTGGAGTTATAGTGGATATCCACAGTAGAATTCGCGATTTTGTAGTGCTGTCCGAATATATAGTGAGAATTATTACGCCCTATACAGTAGGGTGCATCAGTTGCCCCCTAAAAATGAAAAGTTCCTCCAATCATGATGCATTTTTGTTTTTATGTTCCTTTTGGTAAGAAAACACACTGGGTGAAATATTGTGACAAAATTCAAAAGTTTAATGGTGGCCCCAGGAGCTCAAAGTTATGGAAAAAGCTGCTATTTTATGACTTTTATGACAAAATTTCGATCACTTTTCATGGCACCTTATAGAGTATACCAAATATCTTAGATACACATTTTTAGTACATATGTCTCAGAAAACAGAATCCAGGGAGACATGTCTGCCCGGGGGCATTTTGAGTTATTGACAGATTCAGAAAGTACAGTTTCTAAGCTTTCCAATGATGCCTTCCATGTGGAGATCTGACAATATTTGAAGAATGTGTGGCCTTTTGAAAGTGTATACTTCTTAAAACAGAAAAGGGAGAAAATCGCCCTCAAAGTTTTCCATCTCAGCTACTCTGGGTGCAGGGCGGGCACATAATGGTGCTCATTTGCATGACATTAAGGAAAGCCCTACCCCCTACGAGCTAGCACGATGCTACTTTCATGTAAACAAAGATCACCACGTCAATTTTCCTTCCATGCAAAGTATGCCCAACACAATTATGAAGTACAAAAATAAGTCCTAAAGTATACTTTAACGTTTTGTGGTTGAAAAATTACTCGCACCGTAAGAAAGAAAGATAGCACGATGATGACACAACTAACACAATGCTAGTTTCATGTAAAGCCTTGGTCACAACCGGCCGTACGGTACCGTGCTCCTACAGCCGGTCTACATGCAAAAAACGCAAGAAACGCACGAGAGCGCGCGTGTGACGTGCTGATTTTCGAGCCGCAGACCGGCCGCAGAGGTTCTTTGTCATGTCAAACAAACTCTACGGGTGCTTACATTTTTTTCAGGTTGCAAGACAAACTTACGGCCAACGCGCGTCTTTCTCCATGAACAAAAAAAAAAAAAACGCAGCGATTTGGGAAGTGCCAAAAATCACACGGCCAAAAAATCGTACGTCCGGTTGTGACCTAGGCTTAACCAAACCACAACACTCTCCGTTACATGCAAAAATAACCACACAGCCTTAGATTAATAAACTCACGCCATCAGAAAGAGAAACGGCGCCTTGCACACACCAATGCCTCCGATGGAATGTAGTCCTAGAACGGTCCGTGTATCATCCGATCATTCAAGTATTCCATTCAATCTGGAAAACGAGGTTGCGGTTTTTTTTGCTAGAAATGGTGATCTCCGATGTGTGTCAGCTCCTCTGCGCTCTGTTTAGTAACTCATTCCATAGTGAAATCACACGCCTGTATGCAGTTAAGTAGCCATGCGCTCAGCTCGGATCATACAGCTGATTCGCGAAAAAAAAACAAAAGACTTAAATCATCATGTGAATGGCCCATATGGTAATTTACCCACACCCCCCAGCAGGCTACAGTCCTGACAAAAACGAGACAATTTGCAACAAAAAATGTATGCTTTTCCAACAAAACAATCTATTATCTGAAATACTGATTGCATTCTTCAAGATCTCAACTTGCACATGATGGAAAAAAACAAAAATCACAAATTTAAAAAAAAAATGCTTCTTTTGCGATTATCTCGGATTCGTTTCGGCCGACATGCGTCCCTGGATTCGGTGAGGGGTCACATATTCTAAATATATTATCAAGCACAGTTTGAGTTTTAGCTGTTCACTGAATCATTGTTCAACTACTTTTAAACAATACAAATGTATTATGGATCCCATTAATGCTTCTCAATCCCTTGCAAAGGTTCTTAACACGATCTCTGGCTCACAAGGAATCAATAAATGGAGTCCAACATTGTGATTCAAACCTTACACGAAAACATAAAATAAGCGTTTTTTGGCAAAAAACGAACCTCATGGTGCCACCGTTAGACTTTTGAATATGGTCAAAAAATTTTACAGGATGTCTTTATTGGTGAAAAGGAACACCCGAACAAAAACGCATCAGATTTTATGAAAGTGAGGCCAACTGATGCACCCTACTATACAGTGGACTCATAGTATCCCACAATGCACCGTGAAAAGTAGTGTACAACCGATGGTCACTAACCGAACGATATATCCCATCATGCATCACAGTCACGCTGAAAGAAAAATGGCAGACGGACATAAACGGACATTCGAGTACGATTAATAATAGGAAGCGAATAGAAAATAAGCTAAAATAGAATAAGACGGATAAAATACAAGAATAAAAGCTCCAGTGCAGAGCGAGGAATTAATCAAAAGCCTCAAATTTGATTTAATAAAAGGCATCGGTAAAGAAGAAAGTATTCAGCCTTGATTTAAAAGAACTGAAAGATGCAGCAGACACAAAGTACTTTGTATTTATTAAAAAGGTAGACCGCCTTTCAGATTTCTGAGGTTTGGGTCATGAAAAGAATTTCCCCTGACAGCCAATTATTTTTGTTTAGTGCACCTGAATTCGAATCACAGTTCCAATTTTATTAGTTTTTTTTAAATAGAACAATGAATGAATTTACAGCCACGTGGCCCTGAATTCACCGCTATTTTTTCCTGCTTCACCATGACCCAATTCAAGATACTACGTCATGCATGACGTGGTGGGCTTTCCCTGTTCGCGCAAGGCATTGTGGGATACAAATGTGAAACAGGAGAGAAAAACGGACGGCGTGAGTGTGCGAATGAAACGTGAAAGGCTGACTAGAGTAACAGAAAGCGAGAAGAAAAAAGATGTTACGTTATATACGAAGGAAAGGAAACGCAGGACCAAACTAATAAATATCGGCGGTCAGCGAGCACCTCGGTGTGATCAGCTGCTCGTTTAGCGACAGAATGATGGAACTGTCAGTGCACGCTCAAAGGTAAACCTGTAGATGGCAGTAATGCAACACTGTGGATGCCAGCTGCCGTAAAACCCAAAAGAAGAAGATGACGACGCTGAAAGGTAAACCTGCGCATACGCGCACACACGGACTTCCTCGGTCTGCTTGACTGCGCGAAGCGAGCGATTTCATGTGCATTATTTGCTCGGGAATTCCCTCAAATTAAATCACTTCCCAGCCACAGAATGGCCTGATATTTTGTGAGATATTACAGAAATAAACATACATCACATTGAGCAAACTTCAGACGGAACTAAATTTCACCGGTTTTATAAAATCGAAAGGCCGTCTAGCTTTAACGTGGGAAATACACTCCGTATAATATGCATTTATCACTAAAATACATGCATGTGTTTATTATTTTGAAAGCCGACTGATCTGGCACGTTTTAATCGCGTGACAGTAATGGCGTAAAGAACGGCGCGGCAGAGTAGTGTCCGAAAGGGTTTTTTTTCCTTTCATTTTACCAGTGAGCTCACTATATAGTCCTATACTAATGGCCCTTTTCCACTACCCTTTTTCAGCTCACTTCAGCTCGCTTCAGCCCGACACGGCTCGCGTTTCGACTACCAAAAAACAGCACGACTCAGCTCGCTTCAGCCCTGCTTAGCCCCTAAAACTCGCATGGTTTTGGAGTGGGGCTGAAGCGAGCCAAGCCGTGCCGAGTGAGGCTGGGGGCATGAGCAGACACTCCCCTGTGCACTGATTGGTGAGGAGGAGTGTCCTCACATGCCCACACACGCCCCGCGAGCGCGCTGGGATCTGTAAACACCGTAAACCCAGAAGAAGAAGAATTACGAATTACGAGAATTTCTGAAGCCTTATGCGCCTCGCCTCATCTATACGCTCTTGCCAGTATCTGTCCGCGTTGTCGGTGACAACAAGCCACAGCACCAAGACCAGCAACACTAACGACTCCATGTCCTCCATGTTTATTGTTTACTATTCGGGTCGTGAGACTACTGCTTAAAAGCTCACTGATGTCACTGTTTGCGCTGCTTAACGACATCACGTGACGTCCACCCACTTTCGCTAACTCCACCCAATGTGTCCACCCACTTCCAGCCAGCACGGTTCAGCGCGGTTGTAGTCGAAATGCAACTCCAACAGCCCCACTCAGCTCGACTCAGCACGGCACGGCTCAGCCCGACTCAGCCGCGTTTGTAGTGGAAAAGCGGCAATAGACTTCCCTAGATAGTGAGTAAGGAGTAGTGAATGAATGATATGTCCAAAATCACGCAGTGTTTCTAAAATTCACTTTACCTCGGCTTGTCAATGATCCAAGCATGGTAAGCAAAATTTGAAAATTTCCGCAGAATCGGAACACCGGTTACAGAGGCGATTGAAATTTCATATGACATAAATGTTTACGGGGGCGGCACGGTGGTGTAGTGGTTAGCGCTGTCGCCTCACAGCAAGAAGGTCCTGGGTTCGAGCCCCGGGGCCGGCGAGGGCCTTTCTGTGTGGAGTTTGCATGTTCTCCCTGTGTCCGCGTGGGTTTCCTCCGGGTGCTCCGGTTTCCCCCACAGTCCAAAGACATGCAGGTTAAGTTAACTGGTGGCTCTAAATTGAGCGTAGGTGTGAATGTGAGTGTGAATGGTTGTCTGTGTCTATGTGTCAGCCCTGTGATGACCTGGCGACTTGTCCAGGGTGTACCCCGCCTTTCGCCCGTAGTCAGCTGGGATAGGCTCCAGCTTGCCTGCGACCCTGTAGAAGGATAAAGCGGCTACAGATAATGAGATGAGGTGAGATGAGATAAATGTTTACGAAAATAGTCGGACGAACTTTGGCCAAACGGCGCATCTCAATGATCCAAGCACGGTAAGCACACTTTCTCTGTGGCAAAGCTTGAAAATTTCCGCAGAATCGGAACACTGGTTTGTTTGAAAATCGAGTTTGTTGACGGTGTAGTGGCTGCTGCTTTATGTCCCGGGGCTCCCTCATGCCTGTGTTACCTTCCGGCTCTCCCCTTTTAGTTATGCTGTCGTAGTTAGTTTTGCCGGAGTCCCTGCTTGCACTCAGCGCAACATGTATACTGTACCTACTCATCAGGTGACACTGGCCATACCCAACAACCTGTGTTTTCTCTCTCTTTCTCTCTCCTCCTCCGTCTGTCCCTCTGAGTTACATGTCGATCCTGAGATCGAGATGCTGACCTCTTCTGCTCCTCGGACCTGCCTGATCCATCCTGATGCCCTACGTCTGGCTGGAGTCTCATCACATTGTTCCTGTGGAGGACGGTTCCATATGGACAGTCGAAAGTCGCACTTGGAAGACGCTCTGGACGCTTACAGTAATGCTTTTATGGCTGAGGACTAGTTTCCAGTGTTTTCCCCAGAAAAATATTAAAGCCCTAAATTCTGGCATGAAAATACACAGACAATTGAGCACCGAAGGTGCAAAGTGAAACTAGTGGGGTGCGGGGGCATGGTCCCCCCGGAAACATTTTTGAAAATAGATGCTCTCAGGTGCATTTTCAGGGTCTCAGAGGTTTTAGATCCATGATTATAGGATTGATTTTACCAGTGCTTCAATGATTTCTGACCTAAATAGTATCTGAAATTTCACCTTAAAGTTCAACATGCAAGTTAAACTGTTTTGTTCTAGATTACTGAGATATATGATGGATTGAAAATCTACGGGGATTCCTTAATTATCTATGATCAAGTAGTGTTGTAACAAAAATGTGCATGAAGATATGAACAGCGGTTTGCTCTGTCTTATGCAATCCAATGAAGAGAATCGATCATCATGACCTCCTGTTGATCACAAAGGGATCTGAACCTAAGAACTGCCACCTTAAAATAAGTCGCTGTATTACTATAACTGTAATGATTTAGAATGTTTCTGATGCAATTACCGTAATATATGTATAACTAAGATGCACTGAAAAGAAAAGTAAGGCGACTGCATATTATAAAGTTTAAATTTTGGCACTTTATTAAATGGACTAGATTAAGATTAAAACATATTTAAAGGAAAAGAAAACTTAATTCATACATTTAAGTTTGAAGAAAGATTATGTACGTATAAACACATTCATTGTATTCACATTCAATGCAGGGCTTTGAACCGGTTCAAGGAACGAAAACGAAAACCGGGAACTTTTTCTATTTCACATGGAACAGAAACGAAACCAGAAACTTTATTATTTTTTATGTTCCGGAACAGAAACGCTTATTAAAAATAATGGTAACTGGTTAATACCGGTTTTTATTTCGTTCCTCAAAGTTTCTGTAGCCTACAAATAGTCATTCTTCTCCTGCGCAAGTTTCTATGACCCGCTGGGGTTCACTTCCTGTGTGACGTTCGCTGATTGAATGGAGAGAGCGGGAAGGTGGACTACTAGTGAGTAAATGCATTACTGAGTGTCTGAGCAAAGAAGAGCCTGAACGATGCAACCTCCCTATTGGCTGTTTGTAAAAATGTATCAGTTGTTGCCCTTCCCACGGGAATCATCGCGGGCTCGAGAGACGAGACCTGACGAGTTAGTTCGTTGGTAGCAGAACAAAATGTCTGGACACAAATCGGGTTTTCAGAAAAGGAAAGAAAATAAACGGAGGGTCGAAAATACAAAAAAGGAGGCAGAAAATGCAAAACGAGTTTTAAGGTAGGACAAATGGTTACTTTTCTGAGGCAGCCCGCCGTGGCTGCCTGCAGGCTTATTTATTATAGCCCATTTAGTTAAAATAGTTGATATAAAATGTTTATAGTTATAGTTATGTGATGGTTGTCCTGATTTAGACTGGTGGTTTTTTTTTGGAGGGGGGGGTTGCGCGATGTTGCACCCGGGTCCAGATTAGGGCAGAACCGGCCCTGGCTACATTTCAGGTGTAGTTTGTTTTATGTATGTATGTACTTGCATAGATGTGTACTTGGTCTTCCAATATGGCGCCTAACAAAATCTTGCGGCGCGGTGACGTCACGCGGTAGCCCTCTATAGGGCCTGACTAGCCTTTGGTAACACACTAAACGAATTATCTTTCATTTTTGGCACTTTTTCTGTTTGTGTAGATGGGAAGACATACTGAGAATCCAAATCGCCAACATTTGAAATAATAATTGTTTTGAATTATTTCTTGTCTTATTTAATGAAGGTTGTAATAGAATTAGCCTACATTTGGCTTAAGCTGGATGAGACAGAGACATAATTTTATAGCCATTTGTTAAACAGCTGACAGGGAACGTAATTAACCGTTCCGGGAACGAAATTTTTTTGTTCTAACCGGTTCGGGAACGTCTATTTAATGGTGGAACCCAAAACCGGAAACGTTAAAATTCCGTTTCTGTTCGGAACGAACCAATAGGAAAAAAATTCCGGTTCAAAGCCCTGATTCAATCTAGCATAATTTCAAATAATGATGAGCGTATTTGGCAGCGTGATGTCACTGTGACCCTTTAACAAAAGAATAATCCGGAGCCTTCTTTTGTTAAATGGATCCCAGTGACATCACGCTGCCAAAAATGCTTTTGATTATTATTTGAAATGATGCTGTATTTGACACATTTGGACAACTTCACTTCGTGAGAGTGTTTATAAGTACATAATCTTTCTGCAAACCCAAACTAATGAATTAAGTTTTCGATTCCTTTAAAGCAGATTAATGCTCCTTGGCCCAATGTTGGCCAACCCTCTCATAGTCCATCTCGCTGTCATCCATGCCGATGTGGATCAAATTGTCCAGCGAGTCTTCGCCTAGCTTATTCCTCGCTGGAGTCTTTATTCTCTTTAGGTAGGAGAAGTCTCGTTCACAAATCTAAACAGAAACAGAATAGCCTATCAAATAAATCAGTCGGCTTTGTCCGTCTGGTGGGGGACAACATCGGCAGCCAATGAGATGGCTTATAATGAATCGGAAAATTCCGGGATGTCTGACGTTTTCTTTCGATATTTTTATTGGACGGTTTGAACACGTGATCTTGACACAACCAACAGATTACAGTTTGTTTGCATCATACCACGCGGACATATTACTTTGACAGAATCAACACAAACGCTGGAAAAAAAGACCGCTTGTTTAACACAAATATCAATCAGTATGTAAATGGATCTGTTTTTTGCTCTCCTATGTATCTAATTACTTGTGGGTAGGAAATTTAACGTATCGGTATAAATCTAAGCGTATCGGATTTTAGCTAAAGCGACTAAGCGTATCGGCAGGCAGAGCAAGAGTATCGGGCCCGATACGCTAAAACGCTTTGGGGAAAACCATGAGTTTCCATCAATGAAGAGTCATAGCATCGACAAAACTGACTTCATGTTAAAATCACGCCATCTGTTATCACCCAGATGAGGATGGGTTCCCTTTTGAGTCTGGTTCCTCTTGAGGTTTCTTTCTCATGTCATCTGAGGGAGTTTTTCCCTTGCCACCGTCGCCACAGGCTTCCTCATTGGGGATAGATTAAGCCAGTATCTCAGTGGGCTGCGACAGCTTGCGACAAATTGCGAACGCCATTCGCGAGAGAGTTTCAAAAGTGTCTTGAAACATTCGCGGGGCTTCTCAATTTCCTCGCATGAGTCGCAAAGTGTCGCTCCTTCGCCGCCGGAATTTTGAAGATGTTCAAAAAATTCGTGCGACAAAATTTCTCAAAATAGCCGCAAATGCGTCGCTGGTGTTGCAAAGCCGTCACGAACCCTTCTCAAGTCAGTTCCGGTGAGACGGGAAGTGCGAGTGTATCTCACTGGGCTGCGACAGCCTGCGACACAACAATTGCGATAAAATATGCGAATATCAATTCAGTGTGATTCCAAGTGAAAATTCGCATATTTTGTCGCAATTGTTGTGTCTCCAACTAGTCGCAGGCTGTCGCAGCCCAGTGAGACACTACCCTTAGGGATAAAATTAGCTCATGTTTAAAAAGTCATTCAAATTCTGTAAAGCTGCTTTGCGACAATGTCTATTGTTAAAAGCGCTATAGAAATAAACTTGAAACGTGACATCTTAACATTCTCAGCGTTTCAGAAGTCTGTGTATGACACCTATAGATGTCAGACTCCGCCTTCTCAGAGAGCATTCTGAATGACTCCAGGTCTTGGGACACAGCAGCCTACTAGAGATAACTTCAAGCTGTTGACGGAAAACGTCACGTACGGAACCGTGGGTTTGTATTGCATCTGGTGAGACTGACATTCAACATGCAGCTTGAATCTTACTACACATTAGGGCTGTAACGATACACCCAACTCACGATTCGATTCGTATCGCGATTTTTGACCCACGATTCGATACACCCACGATTTTTTTTAAATGTATTTTTAAAGTAGTAAATTTGACTTAACATTTACTTACTTACATTAACTATTTAATAACAAATAATTCAGACCACTGCAGAGAATGAGTAATATGTATGCAAAAATGAACAAATGTATATCCAAAGACTGTTTTATTTCTCAAAATAATACTGTTGAGCCGGAAGCTCTGGTTTTTTCGGTTCTGAAAAAGTCATTTTTGAGCAATTCCAGCGTTATGGACGTGACACTTGAACTCAAAATGGCAACAAATGACCCAGTGCATGTTTTATTCTCTCCCAGTATTTAAACAGGTGTTGCATATTTTAAGGCTGTACCATACTGGAGAAGTGATAGAACAAGAACAATTCCCATAGTACATCTAGGGCATGCCAGAAAACGCCAATAAAAGATGCGTTATGGATGTGACAGAAAAAGTATCACTTTTCTTGGGTGACTGTACATTTTTATCAAACTCTGTGAAATTGTAAACCTAATGTCGAAATGGAGATATCCATTTGATAGAGGGGTCCAAGGTGAATATTAAAAAATCTTTGTTTAAAATATTTTGTATTTCATGCAGAGTTTCGGAAGGAAAAGTCAGCGTTATGGATGTGACGAAATTCCGTTATGGATGTGACGCGTCTGAAATAGACATGGCATATGTTTAGAAAATCAGCAATTTAACCACCATAACCCTTTGAAAAACTCTCTAAATATCAGCTAAAACTATCAAAGTTCTTAAATAATATTTAGGATGGCTATTGTTTTGCTGTTTTGTGGATTTTAGCATACATTTCTGTGGCTTGTGGCAATAATATAGAATTGTACATGATCAAAGTTATTAGTGTCATTAGCTAAAGTAGTGAAGGCGAAGGGAACAATTCTTGTGACAAATTGGTTCAACTTATTCACATCTGTAAAATACAGGCCTAGGTGATATCTCTGGGAGTGGTTTTGATGTATTACATGTTGCTTTATTTTTGCAAGGGGAGGTTGACATTTACATGGAATTGCCCTTTTCCAAATCATGTAAATCCGTTAAGATTTTTTTTTTGGGGGGGTGGCTCTCTCACTGTCTCACTCTCATAGGGCCAATGATTTTCTGTGATCGCGGAAAACAGATGGAAATTACGGAATTTTTATAGTGAAACGTTGCTCGCGTGTCAAAATGTAACTGCCGCAGAAGGCTTCCGCCCAAGCAGACATGCCTTCAGTGTTGCCAGATATTGCTAACGTTTTCCACCCCAAAATATGTTCAAAACCAGCCAAAGAGCACCTATAACCACCCAATCTGGCAACACTGCATGCCTTTCCGGTCAAGTGATTGTGATTGGCTTGTGACACACCTAGCCAGCCAATGAGCTGCTTGTTTACAGATTCGCTCCCCACGTTGCAACCAGAATGGCGACCGCTTAAAAGAAATGAATGCTCTGCCAGTGGCGAGTGTGGATGTTGCGTGACTCGCAGAAGATTGTCGCAGGTCGGCGAAAAAACGACTTACTAATAGATATAAAAAATAAAAGTAATTTAAGTAAGTCTCATCTCATCTCATTATCTCTAGCCGCTTTATCCTTCTACAGGGTCGCAGGCAAGCTGGAGCCTATCCCAGCTGACTACGGGCGAAAGGCGGGGTACACCCTGGACAAGTCGCCAGGTCATCACAGGGCTGACACACAGACAACCATTCACACTCACACCTACGGTCAATTTAGAGTCACCAGTTAACCTAACCTGCATGTCTTTGGACTGTGGGGGAAACCGGAGCACCCGGAGGAAACCCACGCGGACACGGGGAGAACATGCAAACTCCGCACAGAAAGGCCCTCGCCGGCCCCGGGGCTCGAACCCAGGACCTTCTTGCTGTGAGGCGACAGTGCTAACCACTACACCACCGTGCCGCCCAATTTAAGTAAGTTTAAAATGTAATTTAAATAAAAAGTAAAGTATTCATAAATTGAAGTTTGGAAGCACTAACACCTCTGTTTTTGGGCTGAGGAGAAGTTTGAAAGGGTGTACCGCGATTCTGCCTTCTTGTATCGCGACACGGATCGTGGCTCTGCGTATCGCGATTTCGATTTCGATACGCATATTGTTACAGCCCTACTACACATTCAAACTATCAACTGTTAATCGTCCAACCAGCAAGAAATTTAGACGCAAAACCTCTGAACAGTCCCAATCTGGTCTTATATCTTCATGCAACACGGCATACGGACAAACAGGAGGCTTTGGGTGACTGTGGTCACCTGGAAATAGATCAGAAAAAAAAAAAATCATGATGCTACCCAAACTAGTCCTATATGAACACTATTAGGACACGTGCTTTTGGTAATAAACATCTAACATGACCTAAAAGCAGCTTTGACATGACATTTTATGGAATGGGACCAGGGCCTTATCTTGTACTTGAAGTGGCTCTGAAAAAATGTTGGCTACGTGAAGACATTTCTGATATTCAATCAGGCATGGTAGTAGATAAAGAAAGCAAGAAAAACCAACCATGTGTAAATGTACAAGAGCGCTGTTCAAACGTGATAATGAAATAAACATGATGTTGATAATCCTCTGAGAGATCGTCAATGTTTTCTTGCTTTGCGATCTTTAACCACCAAAAAAATGAACACGGAGCCAACAAATTAATCAGGCTTTAATTATTTTCAGGAAAGAATAAATATCATTACTCTCAAAGCTGCCTCTTAAGAACGGGTGTGTGTTTGACACTTGGGCAGCTTTGTAAAGCTTGACTGCTGCTTCGATGAATAACAATACTCCAGTTAATCCCAGTCACAGGGATTCCAAAGAGGATCCAGGAACATCGAGGGAAATCCGCGTGTGTCAATGTCAGTGCCATGCTTCATGTTCGGCTCTCAGGAAACGATCAGAGGGAAGACGGGAGGGGAGGATCGTTTTGTAAAGAAAACACGAAATACAAAATGTCATGGATAAGCCAAAGTAACAAAGTTTTATTTTATTACTATATCTATCTAGTAGTATAATATTTCGTATAGATATATATGAAATTACACAGTTGCGCACCGAAAGTTGGCCTAGTGGTTAGTGTGTCCACCTCTCGACTGGGAGATCGTGAGTTCTACTCGCAGTCGGGTCATGCCAAAGACCATCATAAAAATGGGACCTACTGCCATCTGGCAAGGCACGCTGCAATACAGATGCAAGTAGGGAGTCAAACGCTCGCGGTTACCAGAGGACCAGCCCCGCACTGTAACCCTAGCTGTATAAGCGAGAGGCCAAGGGCTACGGAAATGGAGATCGGCGCCGCACCCATACTGGGACAAGAGACTGCCTGGGAAGACCAGATTCTGGCGTGAGAAAGACTTTGACTTGACGTGACACAGTTTCTCGTGTTGAAAATACTTTCACTCATTTGCTTCACTCACTCGTGAAGGAAGGACTGGGCTAAAATTCCTCCAAGCCGGTGTGCAGGACCGATCAACAGTTACCGGAAACTAGGGCTGTGCGATATGGGAAAAAATGAATATCCCGATACATTTTCTCCATTTCACGATATACGATATGCATCTCGATATATTGAAATCTCCTCTAAAGGACCCCATGAAATCTAACTTTTACTCTTTACTGTTTTCACTACAATCCCTGCAGATTAAATAACATTCTTGGTTAACTTTACAGGTGGTTTTCAACAACACATTTTAAATTGTCATGTTCGTGATTAATCACAATTGAACTGAAATAAGACTTTTTATTCAACAAAGATGTGGCACAAACTGCAAAAACAATCTTGAAAATTGCAACAAAGGGTCAATACAATACAGAGCTGCTCAGAGCTCAGATCAATAAAGTGCAAGCTCAACACTGACAAAGACATCTAGCCTAAATAAGAAAAGTGCTCATTCATTAAATTATTTTAAAAAAATAGATCTCCAAGCTATTAACCTGACTACTGAGAACCACTGGAACATCCACAATAGAGAGAGAGATTGAAGGAGAGAAGAGAGAGATCTGCAAAACATAATTTTTCCCTTTGCACACTTTTGAACTGAATGTTTTCTGGCTCTGCCTCTCAGATGTGTATAATTCCAGCTGCTGCCTTTAGTGATGACAGGGTTTTTTTTGCACACTTTACAAACTGGCATTTGCTGTTCCACGTCCTCCTCGCGATATCCAAAAAACTGCCAGATGACTGACCCCTTACAAGTTCTTTTAGGAACCAATTCGTCCGCTTCCATTTTTAATTTGTCGCTGAAATTGCCAGAGTTTACACGCAGCACCAGCGATTGCACGAACTGAGTCAGCGCTGTAAACCGGAACTACGAAATCTTCCCGCCGGCAGTGTTGCCAGATACTGCTGATGTTTTCCAGCCCAAAATATGTTCAAAACCTGCCAAAACGCACTTAAAACCGCCCAATCTGGCAACACAACCGAAACTAGAAAATCTTCCCGGAAGTTCCTTTCAGCACCGAGATGTCGCCCGGGATTGACTACTGAGAACAAGCTGGAGCCTATCCCAGCTGACTACGGGCGAAAGGCGGGGTACACCCTGAACAAGTCGCCAGGTCATCACAGGGCTGACACATAGACACAGACAACCATTCACACTCACATTCACACCTACGGTCAATTTAGAGTCACCAGTTAACCTACCCTGCATGTCTTTGGACTGTGGGGGAAACCGGAGCACCCGGAGGAAACCCACGCGGACACGGGGAGAACATGCAAACTCCACACAGAAAGGCCCTCGCCGGCCCCGGGGCTCGAACCCAGGACCTTCTTGCTGTGAGGCGACAGCGCTAACCACTACATCACCGTGCCGCCCCCCGAAAGGAATGTGTATGTATAATAATAATATTGGCTGGCTTTTTTTCGTGATATATCAGATATATTCCATTCAGCTAACTCGTCTTGAACTAATTCAATATCATGCGAGCTGAATGGAATATATCTGATATACCACGAGAAAAAGCCAGCCAATATTATTTAAATATGTCACTCAGATCCGCGATGTATTTTGTCTAAAGAACGTGAGTTTTTCAACATGAGACGATAAACTTCGTATCTTCAAGCCAACGTGTTTTTTTCTTTTCATTATATCTGTCATGCTCCGCCCCGGAGATCCACTCCGCATGTTACGGATCTCCAGCTCACCTTTAACTCACTTCCTGGTTTTCACCCCTGCTTATTTAAAGGCCGTTCTCAGACCCTGACTTTTCCAGAACGTCTCGTTTTGCTATTCCAGACGTTTCTGTGCCTTTATTGCATTTCATGGTTTTTGCTCAAGCTATTTTTCTAGTTCATGGTTTTTGCGCTTTGGGTTTTCTTCTTGTTTATGGTTTTTTTTTTTGCTCTAGCGTTTTTGTCCTTGTCTGCCTCGTGTTTTTGTCTCTTTTTACCTGGTCTATTTTGCCATTTGTTTTTGTCCCATTTGGTTACCTTTTTGCCACGCCCTTTTCCCTGGATTAAACCACCTTATTTATTGGATTACTGTCCGTGTTCTGCTTGTGGATCCTTATCTCACCACACCTCCACCATCCCGAACGACATCGACACGTTCGCAAACAAAAAGTACCCAAATTTATCGAAACAATTCATCGATTTCCTCACGAGTGACAGATACAGATTTATGCCACAGTTTTGGATCGCCGTGTCCCGCATGGAGCTCGTATGAAAAATATGAGTGGTGTATTTCCCAGTAAAATACTCGTGCCACATATTATATGTATCTATACATCCACTCATCCATCCATCACAGCCTTAGAAAACTAAAAAGGATGAAAGTATTCAAGCTTGGAATTTGGGGATCATGAAAACTTAAAGCAATATTTTCATTAAAATAATTAAATGAAGGGGTGGCACGGTGGTGTAGTGGTTAGCGCTGTCGCCTCACAGCAAGAAGGTCCTGGGTTCGAGCCCCGGGGCCGGCGAGGGCCTTTCTGTGCGGAGTTTGCATGTTCTCCCCGTGTCCGCGTGGGTTTCCTCCGGGTGCTCCGGTTTCCCCCACAGTCCAAAGACATGCAGGTTAGGTTAACTGGTGACTAAGTAGCTGTGAATGTGAGTGTGAATGGTTGTCTGTGTGTCAGCCCTGTGATGACCTGGCGACTTGTCCAGGGTGTACCCCGCCTTTCGCCCGTAGTCAGCTGGGATAGGCTCCAGCTTGCCTGCGACCCTGTAGAAGGATAAAGCGGCTAGAGATGATGAGATGAGATGTTGTTTATCTGTTATGTTGGTTATATCCTCCTGAGAACCAACCCATTGACTTGTGTCCTCTGTAGTTGACATTTGTTTCACGTGCACACCCTCTTACTCTTTCAAGCTGTTCACTTGAATCCTGGTATGTTGTAAAGAGTACATCCTGGGCTTTCCAATGATATATCATGTGACTAGGAGGGTTGCTGGGAAATTCCTAGTAAGGAAAATCACAACAAAAGAGAAATTGAGAGATGCATTTTCATCTTGGCTCCCAGGAGGTTACGATGTATATTGACTGATATGTACGAGCAAGGGGATTCTGCATGATTGTTCAATCATCCCTCAGAAGGAACACAAATCCAACCAGCACAATTTAGGCTTTCCACTGGGAATATGAGATGCCAACTTCCAACATTCATACACCATGCTGCAACACCACAGCACTGCTGAGGTCCTCAATCTGATTGCTCAGAAGGTGTTGAGTAATTTTCCATCACAGCAGCACGGACAGCAGTGCCAGTTATAATCCAAATCCCAGGTTTATATTAGATTACATTACAGGCATTTTGCAGACGCTCTTATTCAGAGCGACATGCGACAACTTGGGGACCAGTTGGGGTGAAATGCCTTGCTCAAGGGCACTTCACCCCACAGTCGCTACATGCCACAATACACAATCCTCCTCGGGCTTCTTTTCCTACAAGTTATGACATGGAAAATTCCCCAAAGCTGGAGGTTCCCGTGTTAGAAGTCCATGTATCTCATAAACTGCTCGTTCCACGGCCAGTCTACCAACCTTATTTTGATCATGAATCAATAAAGATTACTCGGCCCAGCATGTTATTCAATTCAAGACGATGATATTGATCAAAACGGGCGATTTTTTCCAAACTAAGAAGAAAACTTCAAGTCTATTCCACCGGTGCTACTATTTTGGAAACCGCATTGCTGCGCGCTGATTGGTTGAAAGGTGAGTGACGTTGAATTCGTTTGCAAGAAACCATGCACCAATGTTTTGAATGTGAACTGTCAAAACGAGTAACAAGAGTGCTCTGAGAGCACAATAACCCTCGTTGGCAACTACACCATGACTGCTTAAATGCGACTGAATTGAACGAAATTGCAATGTGCGTATTGCCGACATATAACAAAGAATCCTGTCAAGTTTGGTGAAATTCCTCCACGACTTGTGAGAGGAGTTGATTTCAGAAGAACGTACACCCTCATGAAATTGTCAAAGTGCAAGTTATTTAATCAAGGGTCAAAACTCTGTTCAAAATTTTCACAAACGAAATTAAATCGCAATATGCGTATTACAGAAGAAAAAAAGAAGAAGAAACCTTTATTTGTCACATGCACACTTCAAGCACAGTGAAATTCATCCTCTGCATTTAACCCATCTGGGGCAGTGAACACACACACACACACACACACACACACACACAGCAATGGGCAGCCACACCAGAGCGCCCGGGGAGCAGTCAGGGGTTCGGTACCTTGCTCAAGGGCACCTCAGCCCAAGGCCGCCCCACGTTAACCTAACTGCATGTCTTTGGACTGTGGGGGAAACCCACGCAGACACGGGGAGAACATGCAAACTCCACACAGAAAGGCCCTCGCTGGCCGCTGGGTTCGAACCCAGAACCTTCTTGCTGTGAGGCAACCGTGCTAACCACTACACCACCTTACCGTCATATAACAAGGCCTTTTGCCAAGCTTCGAGAAATTCGTCCAAACATTGTGAGAGGAGTTGATGTCAGAAGGCGAGCACACCTTCATGAAATTGTCAAAGTACAAGGTTGTTCATCAAGGGCCGTAACTCTGGTAAAATGCGACCGAATTGAACAAAATAATATGTGTCCTACCGACATATTACAATGTCTTTTGCCAAGTTTCGTGAAATTCCTCCAAAAATTGTGAGAGGAGTTGATTTCAGAAGGAAAACACACTCATGAAATTGTCAAAGGATAATTTTGTTAATCAAGGGCCGTAACTCTGGTAAAACGTGACCCAATTTAACGAAATTGCAATATGCATATTACCAACATATAACAAAGAATCCTGCCAAGTTTCGTGAAATTCCTCCAAAAATTGCGAGAGGAGTTGATTTCAGAAGGTGAGCACCCTTCCTGAGACGGATGGACGGACATCGCCACGACATAATCCCCCTTCAGGCCTTTCAGCTAGCGGGGGATAACAAAAATGGGACTGAAGCCTCATGACACACAGCGTCATGGTATGAAAGGGTTGGGAAATTAAACAAGTAGTACACAAAGTCTATAGGTAAAACAGCACGGTGCGTCAGGTTCACGAACACCGTTCGAGCTTTGGCCAGTCAACGTGCAGGAATGCAATCATGTGATTTTCAATCATGGGGGCGCTGGCAGAGTAGACTAACTTTTTGACTTGATTCAAAAAATCTGCAGCAGGGGACACCAATACTGATTTGAAGTTGCTGGCATGTTGATTCAGGAAACCTTTATTGCTTTGTGATAAAACAGAGACCGACAGGTTGTACTGTATGTGGAGCGGACCATTCATGAATTACAGCTTTGGGGATTTTTCCGTGTCATAGCTTGTAGGAAAAGAAAACAGAGGAGGATTGTGTATTGTGTACCGTGCTTCACCCATGGATTTTCCTGCTGGTCCATGGAATCAAACCAGTGACCCTTTGGGCCCAAGGCTGCTTCTCTAACCTTGAGACCATGGCTGCCCCTTGGCCCGTTATATGAATACACTCGTTCTAACATGTTATTGTTTCAGAGGTTTGTACTGCAGAAGCTTTATGTAAAGGGGGAAAAACAAAAACAACTCGCTGTTTAACCAAACAGAAAATATAAATCTTGAATATGGTGATGTTTTCTGTAAGGAGGTGTTTATTCAACATTGATGGAAGGAGTCTCTATAACTAAGATTTTCGGTGCAGAAAAGCCTTCAGGATTGAGGGCTTTCCGGTTTCTCCATAACTCAAGCTGTGGGTTTTGGGTTGTTTTTTTTTGCCTTCTTCATTCAAAAGAGGCTGGTGATGTAAAACAAAATGAATTGGCGGGGATTGTCTCATGGATCTTCGAAGAGAACTGATAAAACCGATCGCACGTATGACGTTCTTCAATTAACACCACTGGACGTGATGTTCGAGAAAATTCTGCTTCAGTACGGTGAAGGCACCAGTCACACTGTCATCACTGGTTACGTTCCTCCTCCAGCACATCCTTTATAAGGTAGTCACACTAGAGGTGGAATGAGCCGGAATGCCGTCGGAATGAAAATTCTTCGTACATTCCGGGATATTCGAAGTGCATTCGAAAAATTTTGACTGCATTCTGAGTGCATTCCAAACACTCGGGGCCATTCTTCTGGCCGGCCCAAATGTTTTGCTCGTCCTCAAAACATTCGAGGTGCATTCGAAGAGGAGAAATATCGAACGGCATCCGAAGTGTAATCTAACTGCATTCTGACTGCATTCTGACTGCATTCTAAATATTCTTACGGCATTCCAACCTATGGTCATGGTCATGAGCTTTGGGTAATGACCGAAAGAACAAGATCGCGGATACAAGCGGCCGAAATGAGTTTCCTTCGCAGGGTGGCTGGGCGCTCCCTTAGAGATAAGGTGAGAAGCACAGTCACTCGGGAGGAGCTCGGAGTAGAGCCGCTGCTCCTCCACATCGAGAGGAATCAGCTGAGGTGGCTCGGGCATCTTTTTCGGATGCCTCCTGGACGCCTCCCTGGGGAGGTGTTCCAGGCATGTCCCCCCGGGAGGAGGCCCCGGGGAAGACCCAGGACACGCTGGAGGGACTATGTCTCTCGGCTGGCCTAGGAACGCCTCGGTGTTCGTCCCGAGGAGCTGGCCGAGGTGTCTGGGGAAAGGGAAGTTTGGGCTTCCATGCTCAGACTGCTGCCTCCGTGACCCGGCCCCGGATAAAGCGGAAGACGACGAGACGAGATGAGACATTCCAACGGCATTCGAAACATTGACTGCATTCGAGGGAAAAATCAAAATGGCAAGCCACTTCAAATCCTGCCAGAATGTCCCGAATGTGCCTTGAATGAGCCGGAATGCCGTCGGAATGAAAATTCTTCGTATATTCCGGGATATTCGAAGTACATTCTAAGTATTCGAGCTGCATTCTCTTTGAATTCTTAGACGTTCGAAACATATTCGGCGGCTATTCCAGGAGCGTTCTGACTGCATTTGAGGTGAATTCGTACAGCATTCGAGGCACCTTCCGACCAGACTTCGGGTGGTATTCGGGCAGCAATCGAACCGCACTCGTACGGCATTCGAAGTGCATTCTTACTGCATTCTAGGTATTCCTACTGTGTTCCAACTACATTTGAACTGCATTCGAAAGCTAATCCACCCGGAATGTGCAAGAATCATTTGAGGCGGGTTCGAAGCGCATTCTAAGTATTCGAACGGCATTCTTACAAAGCTGTAAGAATGTTGTTCAGTTTGAAATTCCCGCCTGAATGTGGCACGAATTTAGAAAAATGTTTCATTCCGGCTGGTTCTGCTTGATTCCTGCTAATTCCGAATAAGTGTGACGGGGGCCTTCGTGTTTTATTCCTTACACAACATCCATATGAACTACCAGGATGAGTTCTCATCAATGCGCTGAAAAAACTATTTCTTTAGCACAGTTGTCGCTGCCCGTGTAAGCCTTTTCTGCAGATGTATTTATTAAAATGTAAATAATTGAATCTGGTAAGATGGCGTGATGTAACCTGCAGTGTAAGGAAAGCAGCCATCCATTGTTTCCCTTCGAGGCTTTAATTTCCCAACAGACTCTACACCCATTTCCTACACAGCGGTATCTACAGGGCTTTTCAGCTTTCATATCCAATATTTAATTATGCGTGATGGGTATCTAGGTTCCTCTTATTCTACTGCCTGCTGACATTGTTACGGGGGGGGAGATTTTTGATCCGAAAGCTGACTGTAATTTTGCCAATTAATGTATTCGACACTCTTCCCCATTATCTCTCCAACTGTTTCATCAAATCATTGGCAATTTACAAAGCAATGTTTGAGTAGCGAGAAATTAATCCTTTAAGCCATAAAAGATCTCAGCTCATTCTGCTTCGGCAAAGAGAAATGAAGAAGAGTACAAAAATTTTTTTTTTTGCTTTTCTTCTAAAATCGTGCTGATTTTTGTTATCCGCTCTTCCAACAGCTTTTTAAATTCAATTCTCCAGACAGTCTGAAAGCACAAGGCCTGTCTGGATGGGAAAAGTTCGCTCTGAAGCTACATGAAATGCTTTATTTTAACGCCACAAGTCCAAGAATATAAAACTGAATAAAAGAAAGAAAAATCCATTCCATGCACAGACCAAGGCCAGTTGTGCTGTTTTAGAATGCGAGCCACAAACCCGCTCTTCCCCGACAACACTGTGAAACCTTAGACGACGATGCCAGTTGGAGGCCACCAGAGGACAATTTTAAGAAGTTGCAAGCAGACCAAAGACTTGTATCTGGATGCACAATATTCTATTCATATAACAGACGAACAAGTAGACTAGCAAAGTCCTTCAAAGAAAGTTCAAACGGCTTAACAAGATGGAAACAAAATGTTCAACAAATACTTTTCAAATTTAGCTTCATACTTTTACATGTGTAAAGGTTCAGCTCTATAAAACTGGTTGCTTATGTGGATTGGATAACCAGCGAACATGACTGAATGGCAACCACGGTTAACTTTTAATGCACACTGGGCACGCATCACTGATTACTTCATGGCTGTCAGCAGAAAGCACCAGATCGAAGCAGTCAGGCTTTATTTTCAAAATAGTGCTTTACATCATCAATTCAGATTCTGAACCGTTCAGGGGTAGGTTTCCCGATAACGTTGCCCTTTAGGGCTAAAGAGCGAGTTTAGAGACGCTCTTAAGCCTGTCCACGTGGGTTTCCTCCGGGTGCTCCGGTTTCCCCCACAGTCCAAAGACATGCAGGTTAGGTTAACGGGTGACTCTAAATTGAGCGTAGGTGTGAATGTGAGTGTGAATGGTTGTCTGTGTCTATGTGTCAGCCCTGTGATGACCTGGCGACTTGTCCAGGGTGTACCCCGCCTCTCGCCCGTAGTCAGCTGGGATAGGCTCCAGCTTGCCTGCGACCCTGTACAGGATAAGCAGCTACAGATAATGGATGGATGGACTTGAGCACTGATGACTCGGACTCGTGCATTAACTGCATTCGGACTCATAAATTACAGATGAGGACTCGGATTTTTTCTTTATTTTTTGGAACATGCCATAATAATTTGGCATAAGACATTTATGTCTACATTAATTTGTATACTAATTTTGTACAAGAGAATGCACATTCACCTCCTGTTCATACGTCATGTTCAGGAACAAACTAACGTTAACGGCGCTAAAATGCCTGGAGAGAACACCCCTAGGATTGTCCGCTTTGTTTCTACAGACTTCTCGTGCAGTGGGAAAAAAATGCACTGCGATGTGTTCCAGATGTAGAAGAACTATCGAGGAGACGACGGGGACAACCTCGAACTTCAATCGTCATTTGGCAAGACTCCACCCAGAGAAGGAAGTAACACGTTATATTCATTGCTCTGTTGATAGCGGGGCTTGCTGAGCGTCATGTTCCTGAACATGATGTTTTTATATGTTGCAACTAGTCTGTGGAATAAGTTACCAGGTAATATTAAGGTAATCATTAGTTTGGATGGGTTTAAACGTGCTGTGAAAACATGGCTTAGAGATCAGATAGTGTAGGGCTTGCACTTATATAGTATGTATACAATGTTAATTTGATGTGTATACTGTCTATGTAATTTTGTTTTATAATTTTAGTAATGTCACAGCGCCACTCTTGTCATTTTTACATCTGCTGCCATCCAACATCAAAGGACCACAATGGAAATAAGCTTTCGAGCTTTATTGTGTTATCCTGACTCTCTGTTTTTAGTTTAAGTATGTGGTGTGGTTTATTCGAAACTAAATCATGTATTTATTTTTTATACAAAAACTGAGAATGTCAAATAAAATCAATCAATCAATCAAACTAGCTAGTGTTAACCCTCTCACATGTTATTTGCCCTGTTGATAGTGGGCGGGGCTTGCTGAGCGATGAACAAGCTTTTTATCTGTAGCCTGTTAACTAAAACAGGGCAGTCGAGCAGGAACGTTAGTCCAACACAGTAGCAGAGACGCTTTCACATAAAGGCAGTAACAGCCACCGTCAAATCAGGCCTTTCAATTACATGAAACCTGCGACGGATAACGTTGTAGGTGCCCAAATTAAAAAGGTGTCCAAATTAAGGTGATGCACCCGAAATATGCCACCAAAAGTTAAAAAAAACCCAAAATGTTGATTAAATAAACTTGGCTGCATAAAACCCAATGTCTTGACTTTCTTCTTTACAAACACCTTAATTAGCGAGAATTAGCATGAGTTCTCGTAATTGATGCGAAATCTGCACCATTCCCATGTTGTCAAATCTATGAAATAACAGACGTCAAAACTATGAAATAACATCTGGAACATACATATATGTTATTTACCAGCTGGGAGGTCCGTATCATGAAATACCGTGACCGAGGTCTTGAAAGTACTGACCGAGGCCCTCTGGTATTTTTTTCTTTACCAAATTCTAACAGAAAACGAGAGCGCCTGAAAGGGAAAACCGAGCCGAGCCGCCATTTTGAATCCTCATTCACGGCTGTAATGCAAATGGCTTCCTCTTCGGTATGCAAGTGCACTTCCATTGCAGGAAAAAAACCTACATTTTGCCGCCTATGTAGTCCCCTATTTATACAAATAGGAGTCATTCAGGATTCAGCCATGTTTTTGCTCGGCGTTAGCAAGTTACAGGTTTTTAGCTTTCTCCTGAAATGTTTTCTTTTATTTCTTCTTCCTCAGGGTAGTAAAACTCGCTTTCGCTGTGAACACTGTCGTTATCGCCATCCATGCTGTAAAATTAATGCTATTCTCCTGAGAAATGCTGGCAAAAATTTATAAGATTTTTGATAATCTTATAAATAAATCTTACTAAAAAAATGCTACTATGTTTCTTGTTGTTGTGAACGAGAGAGTCGCCAGAGGTCCGTAACCGGGGTCTTTACCGTAGGATACGGACCCGCTCGCCAGCCAATCAGAGCACAGGATTTGGACCGCGAAAAAAATAAAAATATATATTATTTACCAGCTGGGAGGTCCGTATCATGAAATACCGTGACCTCGGCCTTGAAAATACTGACCTCGGCCCAGAGGTCTCGGTCAAAGAAATTTCTTCGAGCAAAGAAATTCACTTATTTACACAAGGACAAAAAAAGAAAACACCAAAAAACAAAACAAAAAAAACCTAAGTACGACATGAACGTTTTCAAAAGATTTCTTCCTGAAGTTAAGGAGGAAAGAGACAGAACAGTCGTCCCAAGGAGCTACAGTAGACATCTTGCCATGTAGTTTCTATATACAAGTAAAAAAAATTTAAAAAAGGCAATTTTGAGTACAAACCTGACACTTTGTCTTCCTTTTCACAAAGTATTCAAGGCTACCTTGAGAACAACAACAGAACGATTTTCACACACCGTTGTTCATTGTTTTCCACTGTGTATGTTTGTTAAAAAAAAAAGGTCATACAGTATGATAAAATGCTGATTGACCGAGTTAGGTCGAGCCGGATGAGACAACATTTGGCTCATGGCTTATTTGTACGGACCGAGTGCAGGCATGACTTCGAGCCAAATATTTTCCTGTCTGGCCCTCCCACTCAGTCAATAAGTACATATTATGCGGTAAACAACTGTTAGGGTTTTGCTGGGATTCGAACCTGGTTCGCTGGTGTGTTAATCCAGCAAAACCCCACTAGGCCACCAGGGGGATGACTCAAATGCAGAGGCGTGAGGTGGAAGTAGAAAAGGTATCAAAAGGTTTATTTACAATATTTACACTATTTATAATCCAAGGCAAAAACAAAAGTATAATCCAAACGCTCAGAAGATAACCAGGAAAAAAACAAAAGTTCAAAGAAACAAAGAGCCAAAAAAACAAAAAAGAAGAGGCAAAAATACAAACGCTCAGAGGATCCAAAATGGTAAACACAAAGTCCAAAAAGTCCAAAAGAAAGCAAAGTACAAAAACCACAAAGACACGGGCGAGGAAATCGGAACAGAGGTAACTGGAGCTAAACATAACAGCACAAAGACTCCGTGACAAGAGGACTGAACTCAGGGGTATAAATACACAAACTAATTAAGGACAGGGCGGGGCAGGAAACAGGCAATAAGACAAAAACAAAACACAGAACACAGTGGTGACCTCTAGAGGCCCAAAACAAACATGACCAGAAAAGGAAATAACAGTGGCCTCTAGAGGCCAAAACAGTCCCAGTCCTAACAACAACAAAGGTGTGGGCGGCACGGTGGTGTAGTGGTTAGCGCTGTCGCCTCACAGCAAGAAGGTCCGGGTTCGAGGGCCTTTCTGTGCGGAGTTTGCATGTTCTCCCCGTGTCCGCGTGGGTTTCCTCCGGGTGCTCCGTTTTCCCCCACAGTCCAAAGACATGCAGGTTAGGTTAACTGGTGACTCTAAATTGACCGTAGGTGTGAATGTGAGTGTGAATAGTTGTCTGTGTCTATGTGTCAGCCCTGTGATGACCTGGCCACTTGTCCAGGGTGTACCCCGCCTTTCGCCCGTAGTCAGCTGGGATAGGCTCCAGCTTGCCTGCGACCCTGTAGAAGGATGAAGCGGCTAGAGATAACGAGATGAGATGAGATGAACAAAGGTGTTAAAATAAAGCAAAAAATATGTTTCATATTTTAGATTCTTCAAAGTATACAGCGTTTCACTTGATGACGCTTTGCACACTATCAGCGTTATCTTAACCAGCTTCATGAGGTAGTCACCTGGAACGCTTTTCAATTAACAGCTGTGCCTCGTCAAAAGGTAATTACTGGATTCATTTCTTGTCTTCTTTATGTGTTTGAGATCCAACAGTAAATAGTAAATAATAAAACGACAGTAAACAGCCCTATTCCACAACTGTAGTAATCCATATTATGTCAAGAACCGCTCAACTAAGTAAAGAGAAACAACATCCATCATTATTGTACACACGAGCCACTTTTTCCATGGAATAAAAACATGTATTCTCTTCCCTTCTAGCGGGTTTATTGATGGCACGCAATATTATCATATCGCTTATCCTCAGTGTATTACACCACTCTCCCCAATGGAGAATGAGCGTGCAATATTGTTATAATATTGCACGTTTTCAACACAACACGACGTCACACGCGAAGATCCAATGACAAAACTTTGCTGTGGCGCATGCGCACAATCATTTCTTTGTCGGACGGGGATGAGAGAAGATCCGGTGCTCGGTTTAAGCACTAAATAAATAAACTGAAAACTGAAACTAAAGATGCGCCGAACACCCGAAAGGCTACCAAAACTTCATTATATATTCTTCACGCATATTTACTAGAGAAAAACAAACCAACGGACATCGAAAAACTGGAAGAGAGACATGTCGGAGATGTAAAACTTCCGCGCTAGCGAGTAACCGACAGTTTCTACACAAACATGGCCGTGAGGTTTGCTTCATTAAAAGCTGAAGATTTAAAGAGAAAGATGTGCTGAACACCCGAAAGGCTACCAAAACGTCACTGGATATTATTCACGCATTTAATTGTCCGCATTAAATATATGGAAAAACTGGAAAAGACACAGGTCGGAGATGTAAAACTTCAGCGCTAGCGAGTGACTGTGACGGTTTGTATATAAACATGGCCACGATGTTTGCTTCATTAAAAGCGGAAGATTTAAAGAGAAAGACGCGCTGAACACCCGAAAGGCTACCAAAATTTCACTGGATATTCTTCATGCATATTTACAAGAGAAAAACATATCAACAGACACCGAAAAACTGGAAAAGACAGCAATAGCGGAAATACTGTCAAGGTTCTACTTGGAGGTGAGGAAAAGTGACGGAGACTTTTACAAGAGGGCTTCACTCGTGGACTTTGCTCAGCAAAGCCCTTTTGTTTCGAACAACTGCAGTGTAACAATTAACTACGACCAAAAGTAACCTTGAACCTGGATATAGCTTGTATACAAGTTGGGTTGTTGTTCAGGCTTTTTGGACTTGTACCATTTTTACTGTTAGAACTTTGACTTTGCACAGTACATTGGATCGACAGAGCATTGAATTACATTCGATCAGAATCAGCATTCAATAATGGTAAAGCCTCGGTCACAACTGGCCGTACGTGCTCCTACGGCCGGTCTACGTGCAAAAAAGCGCAAGAAACGCACGGAGGGCGCGCGTGTGACGTGCTGATTTTCGAGCCGCAGACCGGCCGCAGAGGTTCTTTGTCATGTCAAACAAACTCTACGGGCGCTTACGTTTTTTTCAGGTTGCAAGACAAACTTACGACCAATGTGCGTCTTTCTCCACGAAAAAAAAACGCAGCGATTTGGGAAACGCCAAAAATCGCACGGCCAAAAAAATCGTACGTCTGGTTGTGACCTAGGCTTTAGTTACCCCCCGTTCTTAACTTTTGTAAAATCTATAAATATTCCATCTAATGTGTAAGTATAGTAATAATAATAATAATAATAATAATATTGGCTGGCTTTTTTGTGGTATATCAGATATATTCTATTCAGCTACTCATTTTCGACTCGTTCAATATCATGCTAGCTGAATGGAATATATTTGATATACCACTCAGCGCCAGCCAATAGTATTTAATTACTTTAAGACATGACATGTCTTCATTAATAAAAATTAAATAAAGAAAACCCATTGAATTAGAAGGTGTGTCCAAACTTTTCACTGGTCCTGTACTTCTCATCTTGCATTGGGGATAGAAAAGTACCCCATTTCTTGTGACTGCAGCAGTGAAGAAAAGCAGCGATCACATTTCACAAACCCTTTTCAGTGCATTCCCCTTACTAAGCCATCGAATATTGTTATGCAAGATCAAGTCACTGTGCTCAGCTGACATATCTGATTAAAGTTCACAAAACAGTGTAGACAGCGAAACTTTCGGCAAGAGTAATTAGGAGAGAGTGAGAGCACGAGAGCACGTCGGGGGCACGAGAGTGGCTTTCCTAATGGAGGACACTGAATGTGGCGCTTTTTTTTTTATAGCTAGAAACATTTTTCTTTTGAGAAATGTGTTCTAATGTTTAACATTTGATCCTGGCCAAAAAAAGGCGGACCACCACTTGAAGAGGCCTGTTTTACAGTAGTACAGAAATTATGTAATCATTGTGAGACTGTCTGGTCGAACACTGACACTATGTGAATGGATAAAAGTGATGTCATAAGAGCAGAGACGAAAGCAGCTGCTTTTCACAGCTTCAATCGTTGTCTCGTCTCGCAGTCATTTATAAGCTCTATTAGCTGACCATGTGATTAAAATGTTTGAAATGGTCCATACCGGTACATTAGATTGAATTTGCAGGAGAGTTCTGCCTGAAAATAAATGCAGTGGAAGATTTTGGGTCTGAAAGTCCTCATACACGTTTTAAGGTCCAAAAAAAAAAAAAAAGGAGTGCAGGCACTAGGACCACGCAGACAGAGCACCTGCTCAAAAACAGGAGAGCATGTAGGCACTAGGACCATGCAGAAACATCCCACACTCAAGCTGCGCTCTCCTCTCATGCACTCAAAAATGATTCAAACGATTCGATTCAAACAATAGCTAGCAATGTCAGAACCCCCCGTGGCAAAAGATGGAGGATATACGACTTTTTTTTTGTTTTTTTCCCAGTGTGAGTGATGTCTTCAGACACGCTCTATATCATGGTGCCAAATGAAAGGCCATATGGGAGTTCCTACATGCTCATACTAGTAAACATCTGTCTATTGGCAACCATTTTTGAGTTATAATGGAAAATTTGGCCGAAAGGTTAACCTTTCTGGTGACCTTCACTTTGACCTTGACCGGACTACCGCCAAAATTTTATATGGTAATCTACAGACCACTGTCCACCTACCCTGAAAATTTAAAGTCAATCAGTGCAACCGTCTAGACGCTAGATTGTTAAAAACCAGACGCACAAACAAACAAACCGCACTGATTACAATACTTCACCCCACTGACGCCATCAAAGATCTCCTCTCATCTCATTATCTGTACTACAGGGTCGCAGGCAAGCTGGAGCCTATCCCAGCTGACTACGGGCGAAAGGCGGGGTACACCCTGGACAAGTCGCCAGGTCATCACAGGGCTGACGCATAGACACAGACAACCATTCACACTCACATTCACACCTACAGTCAATTTAGAGTCACCAGTTAACCTAACCTGCATGTCTTTGGACTGTGGGGGAAACCGGAGCACCCGGAGGAAACCCACGCGGACACGGGGAGAACATGCAAACTCCGCACAGGAAGGCCCTCGCCGGCCACGGGGCTCGAACTCGGACCTTCTTGCTGTGAGGCGACAGCGCTAACCCCTACACCACAGTGCCGCCCGCCATCAAAGATTTGTCAGTGAAATATATTGGAAAACAAATTGCTGTAAAATAATTGTTCTGTTGTAAAAAAAAAAACGAATTATTGTTCTACGATAAATGTGGACTTAAATATGACTCCTTTAACTGTAATAGGAGCCGCAGGGAGGGGTCCTGCAGGTGACCCTCCTCATCCAGCCCCCCAAGCCAGTCAACTTAGGGGAAACACTGAGACTCGAGCGGAAATGATGTATGAAATCCATCGCAACTGGTCACTGGAGATTCATTCACAATGCCAGGTGTGAACGAAGCCTAAACTCTTGCTAGCTACATGTGATCTCCTCACCTGGTGAAGGTCACACTTTGTTTGGAGCAAATTTTACCATCGTCGGCCTCCGTCCGTCTTGTCAGATGACGGTTTTGTGCCTTGTCGAGGCGCTACAACAGGCTTTGTAATGACTACGGAGGCCGATTCGTGAATGACAGTCCTTGTTGCAGTTTTTACAGATGAAGGCTGTGTTGTTGGAAGTTGATGATTTGTCACGAAGACGGTTGCGGTCCTCTTTGGGTGGTCCAGTGCTGTTTCCTTCCACGAGTTGATGTCAAGGTGCGCAGAGAAATGATCCCTCTTGTACACATCCTTGTCGCGCAAGTGGGGGCTGGTCGAGATCCACGTTCAATTCGGCCATACAGTAGATCCTTGGCGATGCGACCACTGTCTGTGCGACGTACATGGCCGGGCCACCTGAGGCGCCGTTCACTGTGCTGACGTAGATTTGGATCTTTTGAGGACTTCTGTGTTAGAGACCTCATCTTTCCATGTGACGCCCAGGAGTTTCCGCAGGCACCTCGTGTGCTGTACGTTGAGTTTTTTTCTCTTGTCTGGCATGTGTCACCCAAGATTCACTACCGTACAGGAGAGTTCTGAGTACACAGGCCTGGTAGATGGTTAGTTTGGTGTTTATTGTCAGATGCTTGTTTTCCCAGACTGTCTTGTTGAGCTTAAACATCACTGTAGCTGCTTTCCCGATTCTGGCATTGATCTCAGCATCAATTTTTACGATGCACTGCAGTAAAATGGACATTAGCGTAAACTAATTCAGTTTGTAATTACACACCAGCTGCACCGGAATTTTCTTTTTCGCATTTGTAGGTAACCAGACTTCCAAAAACGTTCAACAAACGTCAAAATTTCACCATATGAAGGGTTTTCCCAGGCCACCACACATAAGCAAAGGTGCAAAGAACTTATCTCTTTCAACAGGTTGTTCACAAAGAAATGGTTCTACCGAGAACCTTTCCCCCTTCACAGAACTAAACGAGCCACTTGAGCTGACCAATGACCATCTGTCTACGAGACGTCCTACTTTGGAGCTTTTACAACTTTCTCTCGGTGGAACACGGTGGAAAAACACTATCCCTCTTTAAATGTGTGTGTTACAAATCCCTGGCCCTTCTCCAGCAGCTGCCACACCATGGCAGGGGGTCCGACACACTGAAAAGGTTAATAGGATCATTTGCAGCCAGTGTGTGCTGGTGTGATGGAAACCAGAGCACTGCAAAAACAAAGCTTTTACAGCCACCGGATTCCTGACACCTCTTCAGTGAACAATGCTTAACTGTAAAGACGTTGCCTTAAAGTTAAAATAGGAGGTGAGGGAAGAGGGAAGGACTCGTATAGGGGGCTGCAAAAACAAAGAGCGTTTCCATTATTTACAACAAACGTACTTTGCAAATGATTAAAGGAGAACTGAAGGCAAATTTTTTTATTATCAAAATTCTATTTATCTCATTTTATTAAATATCGGAATGCATTTCTGACAGCTATTTTATCACTGCTATAGCAAGTTATGAGTGTTTTGAAATACGCTCTGTAATATATCAGTCCATATGTCAAAGCAACGGCCATAAACGAGATTCGTTGAGACCTGTGCGAGACATCGTAGGACGGAAGTAAAACGTACAGCGCAAATCAAAGCAACTGACATCTGCCAACGTTGTCAAAAGACGCGCGCGCCCTCTTTCGAATGCTGACGTAATCAAGCCGGAAGTTTTGTTTGTTTTGATAGCAATCAGGAAAGTTTGAAGAAAGTCGACAGTAATCGTCATTTAAACTCGTTTTTGTGCAATATTTCGTTTGGACAACGGTTTTCAAAATGGCGGCGCTGACACCTGGCTGACACTTCACGTTTCGAAGTCTCGCACAAGTCTCGTGAAGATCGCGCGGATAAGCGACGCCTGCCGTGGACCAAACGAACTCAATTCAACACGGCTAAAAACCGAACAGGCCGATAAGTATAATATTTAACTGCAATTAGTTGCCGATACGAGTCACGATATAAGGTTACTAAAACCGAAAATGGAATTGAATAACACGTTAATTAAGAAATAAATGACTTCAGGTCTCCTTTAAGTTGTCTTTTGAAGAACTGAAAAGGTCCTTGGACCTGAAAAGCAGATGTGTAACAGCGAAACAATGAGAATAGAAGAGAACAGTGTATAAAATGGAGTCATAGTGAGAATACGCATGGAGTGAATCAATAACAAATTATTAGACTGAGGCCCACTTTACACGGGGACGGTCTGAAACAAAAACGCAAAAGTCCGTTTTCGTTCTCACTTTTTTCCGCGTCTACACGACCGTTTTCAAGGAGGAAATCTGCGTCTATACGGTGACGCATAAATGTGTGGAATTCAATTGGATGTGCATGCCAGGTGGCTAGGTGGTGCTGTGAAAGACCGCCGCTATGTCTGCACGCATGCGCAACGTCTTCCGTCTTGTCTGATCTGCACATCTGCGCCGCGAAAACTTTGACTACTCTGGCTATGGTAAGTAAGAAAGTAAGTAAAAAAGTAAGAGCATGCTATACCCGCCTCTGTTCATTAACGGTATATGTGCAGATTCGGTATAGATGTTCGAAGGACTCCTGGACGTTTATTAAAGCTGCCAGAGCAGCTTGAAGGTCCGTTGGATCGATGTAATCAGACATGCTCTTACTTTTTTACTTACTTTCTTACTTCCCGGGCTGGCATGTACAGTATATGACATATGTATGACGTAAACGCGTACCCGACGTGAGCAGATCCGAGCAGAGTTTCGCGTATTGGGTAGTTTAGACGGATTTGCAACGGGGGCTGTTTTTAACTTATCCACTCTGGAAGGCGTTTTCAATTTTTGCCGTTTTTCAGCCTCGGAAACTCCGTCCCCGGGTAGACGAAAGGCACTTCCGATAAAATATTTAGTCGTTTTTACCCGACAGCGTCCTCGTGTAAACGGGCCCTGAAAAGTTTGATCAAAAGCTTAATCGGGCAACTCATCAGTCTTTAAAGGTTAAGATTAAGACCGGCGTCTTAGTGATCTCTCGTTCCTTTACTTACAATGTCGCTGAAATGAAACATTTTCACTCATTCAGATTTGTATGAATATTTCATAACAGCAGGCTGGGTAGGGATAAAGATTGGCACAAGCAGCACGCTTTACACTGCAGGAAAGGATTTCAAAATGACAGCTCCAGTCCAAAAGGTTATTCTCTAAACCATCGAGTCTCAGTCCTGCACCTGGCACTGCACACTTTACCCTGTTACTCAGCCGATGACTAAGCTCAAGTTTATCAATGCTGGGAATTTTTTTTTTCCCTCTTCACTGGGCTTAGTCACGGCTCTGTCCGTTTTCCTTTCAAATATCACGCACTTGTTTCTGGTGAATTACCAAAACCGTGTCTGATATTGCAGCTTATTCATTATAGAATAATATCTACCATAGATAGAAGAGAGTATTAAATCAAGGTGCCACATTAACTTTTTAATCCACTTGTCAGCGTTCCCCCTGGGCTCTGAAAAACATTCTCCACTTTTTTTCCTTGAAAAATAAAGTCAAATAAGTATTGCTCACTTTTTCTTAGTCTGTATTTTTCTTAGTTCGGCCAGCCTTAAAAAAATTCTTTGTTGGCGGTAACCCAGCCGGGTATAAAAAATAAATTTAAAAAAAGGAAAAAAAAAATGCAGGTGTAACTTTTTTTTTACCGTACCCGTATTGACTGTTGCCAAAACCAATAAGTATAGCACTTAGCGATTGGTCCATTTGGCACGGTGGAAAAAAAGTCGCCGTCTCATTGGTTGTTCAGCGTGTTTGCTAAAATGGCATCCAACGACCATGCCGACTGCAAGTTGTTTTTAATATCTATAACAGTGAATAATGACACTAAAATACGCAATAAAATGGTGCACGTTGATTGTTCTAAAACTTTCAAAAGTGTGTTCATAGAAAACGTAGACAAATATCAAATATCGGATATTTGTATAGACGAGGATACTGATCTAAGTCACGTACAGTACATGCTTTCGTTCGTACACACGGTACAAGGGGGGAACGCGAAACCTACTGCCAGTGCTGATGAACTTGAGATTGACTTGACTTCTTAAAGGAGAACTGAAGTCATTTTTAAACTTGCTTTATTTCTTAATTAACGTGTTGTTCAATTATGTTCTCGGTTTCAGTAACCTTATATCGTGACTCGCATTGGCAACTAATTGCAATTAAAGGTTATACTTATCAGCCTATTCGGTTTTTAGCCATGTTGAATTTAGTTCGTTTGGTCCACAGCAAAAGTCAAGTCAAAGTCCTTTCCACGCCATGTGGCGGCGCCGATCTCCGTTTCCGTAGCCCTTGGCCTCTCGCCTATTACATAGCTAGGGTTACAGTGGGGGGCTGGTCCTCTGGTAACCACGAGAGTTTGACTCCCCACTCGCATTTGTATTGCAGTGTGCCTTGCCAGATGGTAGTAGATACCATTTTTATGATGGTCTTTGGTATGACCCGACCGTGAGTAGAACTCACGATCTCCTGATCGAGAGGCGGACACGCTAACCACTAGGCCACTAGCCGAATCAACTAGCCCTGAAAATGGATGGTGCTGGAGCGTCGGGCCCATACCCAGCCGTTGCCGGCAGAACGTGGAAAGGGGGGTCCTCCCCGCCCTGTGTGGGCCATAAGCCACAACGAGTAGGAGGGCCGCTGCGGTGACGTGGAAGCCTCGGGCATGGGTGCAGGCCCGGGTGGAGCTGCCGCAGGTGCAGATCTTGGTGGTTTGGTCTACGGCAGGCATCACTTATCCACACGATCTTCACGAGCCTTTTGCGAGACTTCGAAACGTGAAGTGTCAGCCAGGTGTCAGTGCCGCCATTTTGAAAACCATTTTCCAAACAAAATATTGCGCAAAAACGAGTTTAAATGACGATTACTGCCTACTTTTTTCAAACTTTCCTGATTGCTATCAAAACAAACAAAACTTCCGGCTTGATTACGTCAGCATTCGAAAGAGGGCGTGCGCATCTTCTGACAACGTTGGCAGATGTCGGTCACTTTGATTTCCGCTGTACGTTTTACTTCCGTCCTACGATGTCTCGCACAGGTCTCAACGAATCTCGTTTACGGCCATTGCTTTGACATTTGGACTGATATATTACAGAGCATATTTCAAACACTCATAACTTGCTATAGCAGCGACAAAACAGCGATCAAAAATGCATTCCTATATTTAATAAAATGAGATAAATAGAATTTTGATAATAAAAAATTTGCCTTCAGTTCAGCTCTGTAGTTTAGATGCAATAACTGCTTCAGTATTACTTTTTGCAGACGTTACAATGTCATGTTGTATAAGTTCGTGACATTTGATACTTTAAAGTTATATATTTCTGTGTCAGACACTGATTTTTTTCTGGCCCTATGTAGTGTTAGAAAGAGTAATAAAGTTGTTCCGTGCAGATCTATAGTTCTTGACATTATATTAAATAGAGGATTTGATTTAGATATCGAACTTTGTGTTGTGTGTCACATGTTAGTGACATTTTGATACTTAACATCAAGTTATGAACTTGTTCTGTGTCAGATATTCAATTTTTCTAAAGCATTATCAGATTATTTGCATGTCAAATAAAATTATTTGCTGTAAAATGAATTACACTGTTGCAAGGCTTGTAATGTATGTAACGTGTTGGTTTTTATACGCCCTGTCTGAAAAAATTTCAAATATCTGGTGATCTTGAACAGACATAATAATAATAATAATTATTATTATTATTATTTGCTGCCTACCTACTGGAATTTTTCATTTTTCATACCATGTTACCACCAACAAAGAATTTTTTCAGGCTGGCCTTACCGTCTTATCAAAGTGGACTTAATACAGGTTTACACCAACCATCTCATCTCATCTCATCTCATTATCTCTAGCCGCTTTATCCTTCTACAGGGTCACAGGCGAGCTGGAGCCTATCCCAGCTGACTACGGGCGAAAGGCGGGGTACACCCTGGACAAGTCGCCAGGTCATCACAGGGCTGACACATAGACACAGACAACCATTCACACCTACGCTCAATTTAGAGTCGCCAGTTAACCTAACCTGCATGTCTTTGGACTGTGGGGGAAACCGGAGCACCCGGAGGAAACCCACGCGGACACGGGGAGAACATGCAAACTCCGCACAGAAAGGCCCTCGCCGGCCACGGGGCTCGAACCCAGGACCTTCTTGCTGTGAGGCGACAGCGCTAACCACTACACCACCGTGCCGCCTACACCAACCAAACTGGCACAATTCAAATATTCGTACAGACACAGCTAGGCCTCTCCATTACATATAACATTTAGGCTCCACTCCAGCCTCTAATAAGAAAGACTTGATTTTTGGGCGACCTGTGCACCATCGAGCTAAAATAAACCTCTTTAGTTTGATCTTACCGGCTAGTGGCCTAGTGGTAGCATGTCCGCCTCTCGATCGGGAGATTGTGAGTTCGGGTCATATCAAAGACCATCATAAAAATGGTACCTACTACCATCTGGCAAGGCACGCTGCAATACAGATGTGAGCGGGGAGTTAAACTCTCGTGGTCACCAGAGGACTAGCCCCCCACTGTAACCCTAGCTATGTAATAAGCGAGAGGCCGAGGGCTACGGAAACGGAGATCGGCGCCACCACATGGCACGGGAAGGACTTTAACTTAACTTAGTTTGAGCTTACTGAAGGTTATTTTAGCATGGGATTATTCAAAAGAGGCCTTTAGCCTTTACTTCAACACAAAACTTGATTTACAACTGAACAGAGTCGAGAAGACTCTCGGAACAACCAACACTGAAGGAATCTGAATTTCCCATCGATTCACAAACTGAACACAGAATGACACCACGGTTTTCATCATATGTTATTTAGAAACAAGGTGTTTCTAGCTACTGAAAAGACCAGGGGCTAAGTCCAGTTTTCCTGGGGCTTGTATTTTTTAAGGGAGATTGGCATCGATAGGTTGGTGAGGTTATATCTAACTTTACGAGATAATATTATCCACGCTGGTAGTCCTAAAGTCCGACTCGTGCCCTAATTTTAAGGACTCGTGACTTGACTTGGACTGATGACTCGGACTCGTACATTAACTGCATTCGGACTCGTAAATTGGAGATGAGGACTCGGATTTTTTCTTTATTTTTTGTAACACGCCATGATAATTTGGCATAAGATATTTATATCTACATGAATTTTTGTACTAATTTCGTGCAAGAGTGTCACACCTGCATGTGTGCATCAGATAGACTCTCGCACACCGTACACGACTCGCACCCGCACAGAATTAAGGCGCAATCAGTGCGCCTATATAAAAACTGTGAAAACACACTTACTCTGCGAAGTATTGAGTTGCGTTGCTGACACGTTACCGAGCCCTATTTCCTTGTTTGGTTTCCTGATCCCTGATTTCCTGTTTCTCGTCTTTGATTCTGCCGAGTCTACGATAGCCTGTTTGTGCCTCGCTCGACCTGTTGCCTGTTTCACGATTTTGCCTGCCGTTCTGGATTGTTTACTGTCTTTACTTGTATTAATAAACACACCTTCTGCACTTACATCCATCTCCCAACCATCTCTGACAGAATATGAGAGGCATTCCAGAAGTTTTGAGAATTTTTTGGCAGAAGCAGTTATAACTGTCCTAGATTATTGTAATTTTAGTATATCATTACTATACATCTAATAAGCTGACATGCCAACTTTTGCTATTCCAGGCTGAAGGAGACAGCTGTAACAGCGCTTTGAACACACCCTACTAAACACTGCTTGTCACAGCTGACTAGTTTGCAGAATGCAGTTGGGATGTGAAGACAATTTGGAAGCTCGCTATGTCATAAAGTTTTGTGTTAAACTGGGCAAAAACACTACAGAAACTTATGAAATGCTCCAGACCGCTTATGGATTAACTTGTATGAGCCGGAGCATCTGTTTTTCGCTGGCACAAGAGGTTCAAGGACGGCAGAGAGGAGGCGAGAGACGATGAGAGGTGTGGGAGGGACAGGGATGTCAGAACAGCAGAGTTGGTTGAGAAAATTTGCAATTTTCTGGATGAGGACCGCTGTGCGTCTATTGAGACAATTAAGTATACAGTTTGGAGTTGGTGTGGCAACTGTACACAGAATTATTCATGAAGATCTGAACATGCGCAAAATTTGTGCAAAGTTTGTTCCCAGGGTGCTCAGTGACAAACAGAAGGAAAGATGCATTGGTGACAGCAGCGAGATGGTTGAGCTCATTACCTCCAATCCAAGAGTACTTGAGTCTCTGGTGACCTGTGACAAAAGCTGGATCTACTCTTATGATCCAGACACCAAGAGACAGAGTGCCCAATGGAAGCATTCTGGCTCCCCCAGACCCAAGAAGGCCAGGCAGAGCAAGTCCACCAGGAAGCTCATGATGATCCCCTTTCTTGATAGCAAGGGCATTATCTACATCCACTGGGTTCCCTCTGGCCAGACGGTCAACAAAGAGTACTATGTGGAGGTTTGAGGGAGTTCAGGAAGAGATTTCATCACAAAAGGCCGGAGCTCTTCCAATCAGATCAGTGGCACCTGCACCAGGACAGTGCACCAGTCCACAATTCCATCCTGGTAACCAACTACTTGACAGAGATGGGTATCAAAACTGCCCCTCACCCTCCCTACAGTCCAGACCTTGGTCCCTGTGAATTTTGGTTGTTCCCCAAGCTGAAGGAGAACCTCAAGGCCAGTGGTTTTGAAGCCATTGAGAAGATGAAGGAGGCTGTGACAAGGGTCCTGGACACCTTCAATTTAGAGGACGTCCAGAGGGCCTTCAAGAAGTGGCTGGGGCGCTACACCAAGCACATTGAAGTCAGAGGATCCTACTTTGAAGGAGATTAGAGTTTTGTACTTTTTTTTTTAAATAAATAAATGTCTCTCCTGAAAAAGTCTCAAAACTTCTGGAATGCACCTCGTACTTCACACTCCCTGACAAAGAGAATGCACATTCACCTGTTTATACGTCATGTTCAAGAACAAAATAATGTTAATGCTGCCAAAACAGCCACTGTCAAATGGTGCGGTTGGAGTCTTGTTCTCGGACTCGATTCGGCTCAATAGTGGACTCGACTTGAAATTTTTTTATGACTTGGACTTGAACACTGGGGACTCGAGACTGGACTCGGACTCGAGGTTTAGTGACTCGACTACAGCACTGATATTATCACCCACACTCATTCAAAGGCTATCACATCTTTATGAGCGATTTTTGCGCTGCTCTTTTTAAATGTATGTAGTTCATTCAGTTTCTGTCTCCTTATTATTAAGTTCTCATCAACACCCATAATGTCTCAGGAAACTGACGCATGTGTCAACTGACTTAAATATCGCTAGTAAAACTGATCATCGGTTTAATAAAATTATATCATTTCTCACTCACATAATCTCTCCTTTAGGACCACAAAGACACACTTTAAGCTCCATTATTATATTACAACATTCAAAATCCCAAATGAAATCCAAGTCAGTTGTTTTCTATTAATCTTGTACTTTTTTTGAGAGCGAAAATACCCAGAGGCTATAGCCCGAGTGATGGGGCCTAACGACGCCACAGCATTCTCCATGGGGACTCAACACGCCATGCCGCCTGAAACATAGCTCCCTCCAGTCACTTGCGGTGGCTGACAGCATTTTCACTTTGGTGTTTTTTACCGACCCCTGTACCGATGTGCTCGGGGATGGTCGGGGCTCTGAGTGTGTCTCTCCCGTGCCCGTTTCAGCACTTAAATCATCTTCAGTGTTTGTAGAAGAGCGGCCAAAAAACTTCATCAGTTTAGAGTGCAACATTGTTTGGTTCACGCAGAGATAATTACGCCACCATGCCAGGCCGATTAAGACGCGCTGTGGTTAGTCAAAAGCTTGGCGCTCATTTGGTCATCATGTGTAGTCGATTTTTACTGGTCACCAGCACATGCTCATTGTTTATACTCTGGCTTCTCACCGTCTCTTCACTGCGGTTGGATTTCAGCAAACAGATGGATTTGTGAGGGATTTCCAGAAAAGATAACTTATGATGATGACAAATACATTCGGCACTGTGACGACTGAATTTTCTCTTCGTCGCTGATGGATTATATTCGTCAACAGAGGTGTCAAAAGTATTACCATTTATTACTCAAGTAGAAGTATAGATACTAGGGCTGTAACGATACACCCAACTCACGATTCGATTCGTATCGCGATTTTTGACCCACGAGTCGATACGCCCACGATTTTTTTTTAAATGTTTTTTTAAGTAGTAAATTTGAATTATTAACATTTACTTACTTACATTAACTATTTAATAACAAATAATTCAGACCACTGCAGAGAATGAGTAATATGTATGCAAAAATGAACAAATGTATATCCAAAGACTGTTTTATTTCTCAAAATAATACTGTTGAGCCGGAAGCTCTGTTTTTTTCGGTTCTGAAAAAGTCATTTTTCCAAATCGTGTAAATCTGTTAAGATTTTTTTTTTGGGGGGGGTGGCTCTCTCACTGTCTCACTCTCATAGGGCCAATGATTTTCTGTGATCGCGGAAAACAGATGGAAATTACGGAATTTTTATGGTGAAACATTGCTCGCGTGTCAAAATGTAACTGCCGCAGAAGGCTTCCGCCCAAGCAGACATGCCTTCAGTGTTGCCAGATATTGCTAACGTTTTCCACCCCAAAATATGTTCAAAACCAGCCAAAAAGCACCTAAACCCGCCCAATCTGGCAACACTGCATGCCTTTCCGGTCAAGTGATTGTGATTAGCTTGTGGCACACCTAGCCAGCCAATGAGCTGCTTGTTTACAGATTCGCTCCCGGCGTCGCAACCAGAATGGCGACCGCTTAAAAGAAATGAATGCTCTGCCAGTGGCGAGTGTGGACGTTGCATGACTCGCAGAAGATTGTCGCAGGTCGACGAAAAAACGACTTACTAATAGATATAAAAAATAAAAGTAATTTAAGTAAGTTTAAAATGTAATTTAAATAAAAAGTAAAGTATTCACAAATTGAAGTTTGGAAGCGCCTCTGTTTTTGGGCTGAGGAGAAGTTTGAAAGGGTGTACCGCGATTCTGCCTTCTTGTATCGCGATACGGATCGTGGCTCTGCGTATCGCGATTTCGATTTCGATACGCATATCGTTACAGCCCTAATAGATACTATGGTTTAGAAATACTTTTCATGAAGTAAAAGTATCAACTGAAGCTTTTTACTCAAGTAAAAGTAAAAAGTATACTGATTTCTAAACTACTTTAAAGTACAAAAGTAAAAGTAATGAAAGAGGAAAAAATGCTATTAATTTTTTTTTTCCTTGTCTATAATTGTAAAGCGTCCTTGGGTTTCTTGAACGGCGCTACATAAATTTAACTTATTATTATTATTATTATTATTAAGGACAAAGGCGCAGCCTAGAAGTCCACATACAGTACATTCTCCTGACCCATTAAAATGTGTTTCATGGAGCACAAGTAATAATGACTTGTTGTCTGTAAGTGTTGGAATGGTGTAAAACTTCATACCTCAGAAGTAAGTTATCAATAAATTGCAAGTTTTTTTCTTTTTCATATGGGACGTGCAGTAGAGGCAGCAGGTTCCAGTTAAAATGCAAGAAAAACACTTTCTCATCCCTACTAGTTACTGGCTCACCGAGAGAAGTCAACAGAATGTTTGTGTTCCAGCAATGCGAGGCTGAACACCGGCGAGGAGAGAAAGGGCGGCCACTGGAATGCCGACACACTACAAGCTAATATAACGTTTACTAAGCTAAGACCTGTCACTTTACTCACTAACCCCCACCAAGATACCATAACTGCGTTTGTAAACTTAACCTGACTCAGAAAAGAGAATGCCGCATATGGTTCGTGGGGGGGAGGATTCCACTCCTGACAAACGAACGAGAGCCCGCAATTTACTAACGGTGTCGAAGTCAGAGCTCTGATTGCTGTGTGCTTGGAGCGCCCTGAGTGGCAGTTTAGACAGACCAATAGGGTGTCGTAATGACATTTTGATTATATTCCTCATCCAACCACAATCAAATTTAATGGCGGCGAATTATCTTGATTGGGTTGTTTCTGTTTTTTTTGTGTGTGTGTGTGATGCGAATGATCTGGATTTGATTTTTTTTCCTTTTAAAGTGTCGCAAGTGTCAAGCCGAATGAAATGCAAGTAACGAGACTATTATAAACGTAACGAAGTAAAAGTAAATGCTTGAAAAGGTAACGAGTAGAGATAAAAAGTAGGTTGAAAAATTATTACTCCAGTAAAGTAGAAAGTACCAAAATTTCTACTTAAGTAAAGTAACGAAGTATTTGTACTTCGTTACTTGACACCTCTGTTCGTCAATGACGAGTGTGATGAGCGCCAGCGGGAACCCTGACTCGTCCAGTCAAACAAACAGCAAGAATTTTCACGTCCTGACCAGAACCCTTTTTATTCCTATGTATTTACAAGTTCAATGAAAGGAACGTGATTAACAAAGTTTTTCAAAATGCAGGTATAGTTATGACAATCATTATGCTTCACTGATTTATAATGTTTTAATAAAACGCAAACTTTAATTGTAACAATAAACAAAAACTATCCAAAGCCCCATTATGGTGCATGTGTTGTTCTAACCCATGACCTGATCTGCAGTTTTAAGAGTTAGAATCACCCAATTTCAAATCTTCTGGAGAAAATAAAGTTAAATCTTGATTAATCCAGTAAAACCTGAAGTATAAATTCATTTAAAGAAATGAAACCAAAAGAAAACAAGTTCAACGTGATAAGGGCGACAGAATCACGTTGTGAATGAAAAACCGTGAGTTTGGCACTGATGTAAAATTCCCGTCAAGTATTTTACGACATTTGTGATGGTTAATGTGAACCATACAAAAGAAAAATACAACGAATGTCCAAAAGAAATGGCGATTCGCCACAGATATTTATTTTATTGAGGTATTTGGTCACCATTTCTCTGATTTCGATGAATTCAAAGTCAAATAATCTGTAATTAGATATTACAGCGTGGTTATTTTTACACACGCACCTGCTGTATTCCGCTTCCTCGGAATTCTGTAAACGATAAGACGGCTGGATCACTGAGGGGATTGAACTACTTTGGTTGGAACTTTATTGATGTAACTCTGGAATAATTTCTATAAAAATTGTGATTTTCAACAAATATTCAACTTGTCCTGTCAGACAGGCAGATGCGGATTTGACTTATCCAGACCAAACATTTGGTTGTCCCGGACAGTCGGACTACCGTTAATGCTGAGCCCTGTTAACATGCTCCTGAAGTCCCATAATACACACTTTCAATGTTAGGAGCAAGCAACATCTGTACTAAGAGTTCCTCAATTCAATGCAAATTAGTACGCTGTGGGAAATCCAAACAATTGCCTCGCATAAGTTCTCAAGCCAAGCCAATGGTGCTTGTGGCCTTTTCATCTTTCATCAGTTCCCCACTCAGTACTTTAGTTCCTACCTGCTATTAGTTCCCATTTACTGTTAAATCATGTAATACAATCTCTCATTAAATGTATTTGAGTATAGGGTGACCAGATTTCCCTAGTCTGAAACCGGGACACTTTTGCGCGCGACCATGCTCGTGCACGCACACCTTTTTTTTACGTAAACGTGACACTCAGAGAGGTGCTCTTATCATTTTGTTGAAGCTCACATTTATCAACATCTCACATGAAATAAAACAAACAGGCATTCTGTTATCTAGTAGCATAGTGGTATACAGATCAGTTAAATTATGGTCAGACAACAGATTTTGTAATGGCTGAGAATAGGCCAGGCTATGTCCATAGGCCAAATTTAAACTGATTTATGCCGCTTTTCCACTACCAACGCGGCTAAGTTGGGCTGAGCCGTGCCGTGCTGAGTTGGGCTGAGTCGAGCTGAGTGGGGCTGTTGGAGTTGCATTTCGACTACAACCGTGCTGAACCGTGCTGGCTGGAAGTGGGTGGACACATTGGGTGGAGTTAGCGAAAGTGGGTGGACGTCACGTGATGTCGTTAGGCGGCGCAAACAGTGACATCAGTGAGCTTTTAAGCGGTAGTCTCACGACCCGGATAGTAAACAATAAACATGGAGGACATGGAGTCGTTAGTGTTGCTGGTCTTGGTGCTGTGGCTTGTTGTCACCGACAACGCCAACAGATACTGGCAAGAGCGTATAGATGAGGCGAGGCGCATAAGGCTTCAGAAATTCGTAATTCTCCTTCTTCCGGGTTTACGGTGTTTACAGATCCCAGCGTGCTCGCGGGGCGTGTGTGGGCATGTGAGGACACTCCTCCTCACCAATCAGTGCACAGGGGAGTGTCTGCTCATGCCCCCAGCCTCACTCGGCACGGTTTGGCTCGCTTCAGCCCCACTCCAAAACCGTGCGAGTTTTAGGGGCTAAGCAGGGCTGAAGCGAGCTGAGTCGTGCTGTTTTTTGGTAGTCGAAACGCGAGCCGTGTCGGGCTGAATTGAGCTGAAGCGAGCTGAAGTGAGCTGAAAAAGGGTAGTGGAAAAGGGCCATTATTTCACCTGTTTGTGAGAACACCAAGAAGAATGCATATGCACATGTAGGCTATATCTCTAAAATTGTATGCACTATAGCATGAACTTAAAAAGTAGATATGTGACCTCAACATAGCCTAGGTCAGAATCAACCTTACTAACCATTCCCCACAACTGAATGAATAAAGCAAGAAGATGTGTACAAAAGTGAACACTTTAATGGAAGCTGCAACAAGCTGTTCAACACGGCAATATGGCCAAACTGTCAGAATGGTATGTTAAACAGAAACAAAAAAGAGACAAGTGATTCGAGAATATATACTACGGAAGCCGAGAGAGGCCCTTCATATAATCCTTTTTTTTATTCACCTTGTTATTCCGAGATAACGACATAATTAATTCAGGATCTCGCGAAAACAACACAACTAATTCGAGATCTCGAGAAAACAAAACCGTTATTTCGAGATCTCGAGAAAACAAAACAATTATTACATGATCTCGAGTAAACAGCTGAGAAATGGTTCATTCAGGTGCGCCAAGAGACTTGTGATATGCTGACTTTGGGGCTATTTCTCATTCTGTATAGAGGATTTCGACGTGACGTCGCAGGTGACGTGACGCCCCGGTGTCCGCCATTTTGAAGGTCAAGCTAGCTAATGTCAACAACAGTAGCTGGTATGTTACTGTAGCAATGTTTACGTTCAGTCATTTGGATGACTGTTAAAACCTTTCAGTCTCAAGTTTTTCCTTTAGATTTCCTTTCCTTTAGTCAGGGCCTGTTACCTACTGAAAGATTTTGGATGTTATTTTGTATAAGCTGCTTGCAATGTTGTTATCCAATGTGTGTGTGTGTGTGTGTGTGTGTGTGGGGGGGGGGGGGGGTGTTCTTAAACCTTGTGTGTGAGGTTAATGGCATAAAACAAGTGCAATGGTGTTTTACATTTGCTCAATGCATTAAATATCCATATCCGTCTAAAATGTGTGGTGTCTAATTACACATAGCTAACAACACCTATTTGAATGGCACACTAAGGCCCAATCCCAATTCTAATTTCTACCCCTTCCCCTCCCCCTTCCCCTCCCCCTTCCCCTTGGCCCTTCCCCTTGAAACTGAGCTACAAGGGATAGGGCTTGAAATTCAACCCTTACGTATTGGGATAGCCCTTCAACGATCGCATACGTCATCGCGTACCTCCGTCAGCGTTTACGTTAGCAAAACGCGACCAAATGCGTCATTGGCTGCGACCAGCCGCTACAGTCAGAGCCAGAGGCAGAACCAGAAATCTCTGCTGGCAGGGTGTGATTTGTTAACTAACACCACTGAATGGGATATCTTTGGCGCTTCGTGCACCACATCCGACAGAATGAGGTGTCAGAACACTCATGTAAACAATAAAAGCGAGAATAACAGAACAAAACGTACGCAGTCAAGCAAACGAAAACAATACTCACTCCCAAAGCTTTTTAGCAGCAGCTTGGATTTCAGAAATCGCTGCTCATTCTCAGCTCGAAAGCGAATCAAGCGGCGTGTTTCCTCTGGATAACAACTTAAAACACGTAAATAATGGAGAAAATACATTTATGACAATCTTTCGCCGCGGGAACCGCCATCTTTCTGAAATCCGCATGAAATCTCGCTGAAATCCGCATGGCATTGTGGGAAATCACTCAAACCCCTTCGTTCAGAGTCAGCTCCAGGAAAATCTCCGTTTGGAGGGGTACAGAAGCCCTACCCCTTCCCCTACCCCTCCGCGTTAACTGGGATTGGGATACCCCTACCCCTTCACGTGAACGCGCAAAATGGAGGGGAAGGGCCAAGGGGTTGGTCCAAGGGGTGAAATGGGATTCGGCCTAACTAACAAGAAAATTTCTAATTGGCACTACATGGCAAAAAGGTTGCCGACACCTGCTGTAGTGGTTTGGTATGTAAATACTTTTGGATGAGAGCGTTACAACAATCACGCCGACAGCAGAGAAATGGAATGAAGCTTATTGGTTTGTTTAACATAGTGCATGAAATCACAGGACAAAAGATATAGTTTGACTTGAAAATCAGATGGACTGAGATGTTTTGGCTCTGATAATGCCAGCTAAAAAGGCAGAGCCTGCTTTTAATCCTCCAGATGTACATTAGATACGCAAGTGACTACTTGAAGAAGTCATGGCCTAATGGTCAGAGAAGCAGCTTTGGGACCAAAAGGTCTCACTGGTTCAATTCCCTGGACCAGCAGGAATGGCTGAAGTGCCCTTGAGTAAGGGCACTAACCCTCAACTACTACTTCCTAACCCCAGGCTGCTCTGGGTATGTTGTACGTTGCTCTAGATAAGAGCAGCTGCTAAATGTAATGAATACGTTAAAGAAGAACTGAAGTCCTTTTTAAACTTGCTTTATTTCTTAATTAACGTGTTATTCAGTGACGTTTTCGGTTTTAGTAACCTTATATCGTGACTCGTATTGGCAACTAATTGCAATCAAATATTATCGGCCTATTCGGTTGTTAGCCGTGTTGAATTTAGTTCGTTTGGTCCACGGCAGGCGTCGCTTATCTACGCGATCTTCATGAGACTTGTGCGAGACTTCCAAACATGAAGCGTCAGCCAGGTGTCAGCGCCGCCATTTTGAAAACCGTTTTCCAAACGAAATATTGCACAAAAACGAGTTTAAATAACTATTACTGCCTACTTTTTTCAAACTTTCCTGATTGCTATTAAAACAAACAAAACTTCCGGCTTGATTACATCAGCATTCGAAAGAGGGCGCGTGCGTCTTTTGACTATCCCTGTGTCCGAATCGCTCCCTACTCACTATATAGAGCACTATATAGTGCGGACGCCATTTTGTAGTGCTGTCCGAAACCTTAGTGAGGATTATTTACACCCTATGTAGTGCACTCAAAGTATCCCACAATGCATCACGAAAAGTAGTGCACAACCGATGGTCACTAACCAAAGCGATATATCCCATCATGCATTGCGGTCACGCTGAAAGAAATCAAATTAAAAGTCAAATTTGATTTAATAAAAGGCAGCGGCAAAGAAGAAAGTATTCAGCCTTGATTTTACAAAAAACTGAAAGATGCAGCTACTTTGTATTGATTAATGTGGGAAATGCGCTCAGTATAATATGGATTTATCACAAAAATACATGCATGTGTTTATTATTTTGAAAACCCACCAGCCGACTTATGGGCACGTTTTAATCGTGTGACAGTAATGACGTAAATACCAGCGCGACGGAGTAGTATCCGAAAGCATTTTTTTTTTCATTTTACCAATGAGCTCACTATATAGTCCTCTAGCTAGTAATTCCCTATATAGGGAGTAGGGAGGAGTAAACAAGTGAGCGATTTCAGACACAGGGAACGTTGGCAGATGTCGGTCACTTTGATTTGCGCTGTACGTTTTACTTCCGTCCTACGATGTCTCGCACAGGTCTCAATGAATCTCGTTTACGGCCGTTGCTTTGACATATGGACTGATATATTACAGAGTGTATTTCAAACACTCATAACTTGCTATAGCAGTGACAACATCCTGTAGCTATCAAAAATGCGTTCCTGTATTTAATAAAATGAGATAAATAGAATTTAGCAGGGTTAGAATTAGGGCAACATTTCTGACAATACAACGTATAGTAAAGTAGCTTTACAGGAAACTGGATGTAGATTGAAATCCCCAGTGAGCAAGGAAAAACTCCCTGAGACATCATGAGGAAGAAACCTTGAGAGGAACCAGACTTCAAAGGGGAAATCACCCGATAGCGTGATTATAAATCATTACAGTACCAAGAGTAAAAAAGAAACAGTACTAACATCCTGTGTTGACAGGATGTTCAGTAGGAGCAGACTGTGAACAGTCCTGAGATGAGCTTTATGATAACACCAGCAGTTCTTCGACAGAAATCTACAGCATCCTGGCGAGATGATCGGAGCAATACTGTTTTTTTTGGTTCATGGGACTATCCATGACAGCAGAAAATGGGCCATGAGTGTAGAAAGCTCTGGCGAGAGGAATCATACAGTACTAAGTGTGTTGAAAGGTTGTTCAGTCTGAGCAGAATGTGAATGAGTCCTGGTGTAAGCACTGTCAGACCCTGTTACAGCTCTCTTCTTGGACTCATTCATAAGCTGTTTTGGCAAATCTGGCGAACGAATGGATGCAGCAGGGCTGGAAATAAACAGCCAAATCAATCCTAACACACTGAGCTCTAACAAACCCGCCAGGTCTTTACTCCACCTTGTGCTGCTTGCAGTTTGCCAGCTGATTTGTCCAGGTAGTTCGATCTGGGTTTGCGAGGAAGGTGTCGAGTAAATCAAATTAAACCGAACAGACTTCGGATGAAATGGATGGAAGCCTGGTTCCACCACTAGAATGAGACGGTTTCTCATAGTTACAACTTCACAGTAATGAGACAATTTACTCGTACAGTAATTATGACTTAATTTAGCCTAGTAAACTAGACCCACCCGCCTAGCGGCCAAAAATATTTTTGCCTAGCGAATGGGTCTAGCCTCGGACCATATCAACAACACACCCCGGGCATCAAATCGTGCCCGCCAATCACAACGCAAGGTTTTTGTTTGGATTCTTTGGGCGGGCTTTTGCAGGAGTGACGACAAAGCTGCGCGACGCTGGAGAAAGCGCAACAGGAAAGATGGCTACGGCTAGTGAACAGCGCACGTTTGACTCCGCTTTGGAATCAGTTTTAGAAGAATTAGACTTGGAGTTTTCGTTGAAACATGAGCAGGAAGAGGCTCTCCGCTCATTCCTTTTCAAGAAGGACGTTTTCGCTGTTTTGCCGACCGGCTATGGCAAAAGTCTGATCTACCAGCTGGCTCCGCTCGTAGCCAAAAGGATGGGGCTAGTTTGTGCAGTACGAAGAATTAATAAACAGCTTTGAAACATTACTTTTTGATTGTTTCTTATTTTCCCGTTATTTTAAATTTAAGGGAAATTATTTCACCAAACACCACTAAATAAAAACTCTCAAAAACAGTTTAAGCAAACCCTTGAAAAACACTTGAAAAAAAATAAGAGTTATGTGGTACAGACTCCAAACTTGTGGTCATTATCTCCAAACTTCTTAATATCTAGAACCTGTTTATTAATTAATACGCATTTTGAAAAATTATTTATTTCAAGGCCTCCCCCACTGCTTGCTGTCGCTCTGACTACGTCACAGTCACTGTTGCGCTGATTGGTCAGAGCGTTGGCCTATACGCACAGAGACAGTTTGAAAGACAGCGGTTTGTTCCACCCCCACCCTTCAGAAATGTCTACGGATCGAGGCCAGACTAAATATTCACATTTAGTCTGGCTTGCCAGGCTAGACTTAATTATGCATTTCTATCTAATAATAATGCAGTCCACTCCATGACTTAGTATCTCATAATTATGACTTTCAATCTAACACTAATGAGAGCCTCTCACATACATTTCTTAGCATCTAATAATTATGACTTGCTATCTCACAATAATAAAATATGGGAAGGTATGTCATAATTATGACTTAGTGTCTCATAATTGACATACTTTTAAATATAATAATAATAACAACAACAACTTAATTCTCTCTTTATCTCCTCCAACTCTACCTCAGATAGCCAGCCATTTGTTCGAATCGCTCTTGCCTGGTCGGCTAACCTCTGCTCGGAAATTTCGAATACTCCTCTCTCTTTCCAAATTCCACTCGTTCTTTTCCGACATCCCCTTCTTGATGGTTCACTCTGATAAAAGCACCTTGTTACTGCCTTGTTAACGTCCTTGTTCCACTTTAATCCAGCAGTAGCTTGAAGACGACCTGGAGTGGGGCTGCCGTCCCCCCACCTCCCTACCAGGCGAGGCACTTTCAATTGAAGCGCCGGTCCCATTTACGCCGTGTTCACTAGTACAGTGAGTTTCCATTTTCATCAAAATTGAGAAGGCTTTGAACATAATAGACCTGATATGGTAGTATTAGAGAAGGAGGGGAGAACATGTAATGTAATCGACATGGCGTGCCCCTTTGACACGCGAGTGTTGAGAAAGGAACATGAGAAAATTGAAAAATATCAAGACCTTAAAAGAGAGATTGGGAAGATCCGGAAGTGCAGGTGAGTAAATGTAGTACCGGTTGTTATTGGAGCGCTAAGTTGGGACAATCACTAAGAGCTTCAAGGCATCGATAAACAAAACTGGACTGACTGACTTGACTGCGTTGCTTCAGAAAGCTTGCTTGTTGGGAACAGCAAAGATTTTAAGAAAGTCACAAGACACCTCAGGCTCCAGGCTATAGCTTGATGTCTAGATGACAAAAACCATGTTAACAGCTGACCGTGTGAATTGCTGAAATAATAATAATAATAATAATAATAATAATAATAATCCTCTCAATTACGACTTACTATCGCATAATAATGAAATGACAAAGTCTCATAATTATGACTTTATATCTCATAATAATAATGAAATATGAGAACATATATCAGAATTATGACTCCGTATCTAATTATGACTGTCACATAATAATGAGATCCTCTGATAATTAGGAGTTCCAATCTCATGATTATGACGTACATGCTCATAATAATGAAATATGAGAAGGTATCTCAAAATTACAACTTAGTATATCAATGACTGTCTCATTATAATGATATAATTATGACTTTCTATATTAATAATAATAACAATAATATCATCTCAATTGTGACGTACTATCTTATAATAATAATAATAATAATAATAATAATAATAATAATCCTCTCAATTATGACTTACTATATAATAATAATAATAATAATAAATATCCTCTCAATTATTACTTACTATCTCATAATAATAAATAATAAAGCAGCTAGAGATAATGAGATGAGATGAGCTAATAATAATAAATATCCTCTCAGTTATGACTTACTACCTCATAATAATAATAATAATAATAATAATAATAATAATAATATCCTCTCAATTATGGCTTACTATCTCACAGGGTTTTGAACCAGAATTTTTTTCCTATTGGTTTGTTCCGAACAGAAACGGAATTTTAACGTTTCCTGTTTTGGGTTCCACCATTAAATAGACGTTCCCGAACCGGTTAGAACAAAAAAATTTCGTTCCCGGAACGGTTAATTACGTTCCCTGTCAGCTGTTTAACAAATGGCTATAAAATTATGTCTCTGTCTCATCCAGCTTAAGCCAAATGTAGGCTAATTCTATTACAACCTTCATTAAATAAGACAAGAAATAATTCAAAACAATTATTATTTCAAATGTTGGCGATTTGGATTCTCAGTATGTCTTCCCATCTACACAAACAGAAACAGTGCCAAAAATGAAAGATAATTCGTTTAGTGTGTTACCAAAGGCTAGTCAGGCCCTATGCACTGATAGGCTAACAGAGGTTAACGTCATTTAATGTTCGCGAGCCTCTCATTAACGTGGACAAATATATTGATATTGTGTTTGAAATTGACGTTTTCGAATAACGATAGACTGCAATATTTACCTCTTATTTAAGATGTGGAGACGTGATAGCAGTCCACCCTCCCGCTCTCTCCATTCAGTCAGCGAACGTCACACAGGAAGTGAACCCCAGCGGGTCATAGAAACTTGCGCAGGAGAAGAATGACTTTTTTATTTGTAGGCTACGGAAACTTTGAGGAACGAAATAAAAACCGGTATTAACCGGTTACCATTATTTTTAATAAGCGTTTCTGTTCCGGAGCATAAAAAATAAAGTTTCTGGTGTCGTTTCTGTTCCATGTGAAATAGAAAAAGTTCCCGGTTTTCGTTTTCGTTCCTTGAACCGGTTCAAAGCCCTGCTATCTCATAATAATAATAATAATAATAATAATAATCCATCTCATAACAATGGCTAAGCATCTCATAATTATGACTCTCTCATAATAATGAAATATGAGAAGGTATCTCATAATTATGACTTAGTACATCAATGACTGTCTCATAATAATGACATAATTGTGACTTTCTATAATAATAATAATAATAATAATAATAATAATAATGTGACAGTGTGGCTAAGGGTATCCACTGGGATCTTTGCAAGCGTTTTGGAATTGAGTGTGGTGATCAGTGGTATGAACGTGGCCCAGAGGCAGCTGTAGAAAACACAGATGCAAAGATACTCTGGGGTGTCACCACCATCCAGACTGACAAGAAGATGCCGCACAACAGGCCTGATATAGTCATGGTAGATAAGACCAACAAGACATGTCACGTCATCGACGCAGCAAGCCCAGGGGACAGCAGAATCGCCCTCAGAGAGGAGGAAAAGGTCAACAAATATTGTGACTTAGCACTGGAAATAAAAACCCTGTGGAAGATGAAAAGAGTTGGCATCACCCCAGTTGCTTTAGGAGCGCTGGGTAGCTATACAGACAGGCTAGAGAGATATTTGGAAGATATCCATGTTGGACTGAAGGCAAATAGAATGCAGAAGACCGTACTATTGGGCTCGGCAAGAATCCTTAGAAGAGGCATGTCTTGTTGGTCTTATCTACCATGACTATATCAGGCCTGTTGTGCGGCATCTTCTTGTCAGTCTGGATGGTGGTGACACCCCAGAGTATCTTTGCATCTGTGTTTTCTACAGCTGCCTCTGGGCCACGTTCATACCACTGATCACCACACTCAATTCCAAAACGCTTGCAAAGATCCCAGTGGATACCCTTAGCCACACTGTCACATTATTATTATTATTATTATTATTATAGAAAGTCACAATTATGTCATTATTATGAGACAGTCATTGATGTACTAAGTCATAATTATGAGATACCTTCTCATATTTCATTATTATGAGAGAGTCATAATTATGAGATGCTTAGCCATTGTTATGCTGAGGCAGAATCGGAATCAGAAAAAGCTTTATTGCCAAGTGACTGTTGCGACTACAAGGAATTTGTCTTGGAGTTAAGGTGCTAAATAAGTAAATACTAAATAAAGACGGTCTATATTCTAATGAAGGAGCTACATCTGTATTAAACTAAATAAACAAAGATAAAAATAAGATAAAATAAATAAACAGCCCTAGTTTTTCCAGTATATTATTACTGTGCATTTAAGCATAATAATAATACACTTATGTTAACTGTATATCTGCAAACCTGTTAATTTTTTAAAGATTTTTTTTGGGCTTTTTCACCTTTATTGGATAGGACAGTGTAGAGACGGGAAATGAGCGGGAGAGAGAGACGGGGAGGGATCGGGAAATGACCTCGGGTCGGAATCAAACCCGGGTCCCTGGATTTATGGTATGGCGCCTTATCCACCTGAGCCACGACGCCCCCAAATTTGTTAATTTTTATCCTTAAATTTGTAGTTTATTTCTTTTTATATAAACCCTTTTTTGTATACTTAGTACTTTTTCACTGCCTTATCTTTTTCTCTTTCAATATTTTGCTGCTGTAACAATGTAAATTTCCCCTTGTGGGATAATAAAAGGCTATCTTAATAATAATAATAATAATAATAATAATAATAATAATAAATACATATCCTCTCAATTATGATTTACAATATCATAATACCATGACCTCTGCCTTGAAAATACTGAGGCCTCGGTCGGTATTTTCAAGGCCGAGGTCACGGTATTTCACGATACGGACTGACCTTAAGCTGGTAAATAATATATTTATTTTTTTCCTTTACCAAATTCTAACAGAAAATGAGAGCGCCCGAAAGGGAAACCATATTTAGAACAAACCTGATTCGGATAGCGCTGGATACTTCTCTGGAAAGGCGTGAGTGAGGACGGCTCGTACGCATCGCCATTATTCTTTGTTGCGGACATGAAAAAGTTGCACAGCTACATGTTTAGTTCTTCGCCAGGTACGTCTTCCACCTTTCAACCTTCATTTAGGTTTCGACAGAACTTCCCAAAGACATTGAGGTCGTCGGTCGTCTTTTTTGTTGTATTTTCTGCCCTTTGCTCCTCAATAAACTGCTGGATTTGCTCGGCGTTAGCAACAGTTACAGGTTTTTGGCTTTCTCCTGAAATTTTTTATTTTATTTCATCTTCCTCAGGGTAGTAAAACTCGCTTTCGCTGTGAACACTGTCGTTATCTCTATCCATGCTGTAAAATTAATGCTATTACACTGAAAAATGCAAAAATAAATCTTGACGAAAATTTGCTACTATGTTTGCTGTTGTCGTGAATGAGCGAGTCACCAAAGGTCCATACCCGGGGCCCGGATCATAGGATTCCGGACCGCTCGCGAGCCAATCAGAGCGTACGATTTGATGGAAACCAGACCGTGAAAAAAATAAATGAGAATTATGACTCAGTATCTCATCATTGTACATTAATATAATAAAATATTAAAGCATATACGCAGAGCCATGGCCTCACTTTCGTTTATACATGCCTTGAGACCTCAAGAATGGCACAGGAATAGTTTTAAGCACGAACAATAAATCTAATATAGTAATTTTTACAATTAAAGTGATTCATACTGTATAGGTAGAA